>NW_008751772.1:335678-357532 GCF_000715545.1 Opisthorchis viverrini | reverse complement strand
ATTCCAAGGGAAGAAGGTTGGTTTCAAGAAACGCGGCAGTGGCCAAACAGTTGACTGTGACGTCCAGGGATTTATCCAATACGGGTAAAATCCCGTGCCAATCCCAACACATCTGCTGTACATCGTAACCCTAGGAACGAGACATTTAGGCAATCTCCTGAAGCCGTGCAGGTCAGAATCTGGAGTCCCGGACAGGGTCCCCCAAGCAAACTCTACAACTCAAGTGCCCCAAGTGTCACGGACCAAGCTCCATCCTCTTGCAGTCAGAATTTCCGGGTGGACTACCTCAAATGAACCCAGTTTGTCGATCTGAACAGACGCCCTCACAATCCTTAGTTCATCCCGATTTCCGTTCGCAGTCCCCACTCTACAAGCAAAAGCCACCAGACGGTTTGATTGTCAGTTATCTGATCGATTTGCCTTTCCCGACCCGTTGCCCAACAAATAAAATAGAACTGACACATTCAAGAGATCCAACTCCGCCACATGTTACGTTGGCAAACAGGGCACCCTCGTCCAGCTCAGCTGATGTAGGCTATGCCTCTGAGACACGAAAAGGAGATTTCAGCGTGGTCGTAAGCACAAGAGGCAAGCGGTTTTTCACATGTCTGGCTATCCAGAAACTTTGTTTAGTGAAATATATCGGCTTGACACGCTCTGCTGGATCGATTCCCAGTCAATCAGTCAGCTCAACCAAGCTTGGTGCCGCTTCACAGGGGAACAAAGAACCATATGTAGTGTCGGCTTATGCCTCAACGGATTGCAGTTCAGACGCTGAGAACACTTTCTGTGAACATTTTTTCCAGAAAATGTTTTGTCAAGCATCTTTGCTGGTGATACGAATGCACTGTTTAGTCGTATGAATGTCACAGAACGACATTTGGGCGGTCCATTTGGGGTTGCAGATTGGTCGTCAACTGTTTTTGACCAGCGTGGAATTTCAACCCCAACGCTCACATCGTGTAACCTGGTGGCCATCGAGTTCAAATCAACCGCGGCAATCAGCCACCGATCGAGAGCCACAATTCCCAAGTGCCGTTCTTTCTAGAGCACACGAGATCACGCCCTACTGCATATACGTTTGTCAGTTTGTTTTCCTTCAGGCACTTACAATTCTGTCAGGCATATGTCAGCCTTTCAACCTTGAAAGACTACCAGAGTATCGATCTGAGCTATGCTCACGGAATTCAAAGTCAATCGTCCCCGATCCGTCCGAACAAGTGCTAATCGAATACCGATTGGCAGAGAAAATGACGCGCATTCTTCAAACGCGAAATAGTGAAGCGTCGAAGGAAAGGCCACGAGCCTTGGTGGGCAACGAAAGCTCAGAAGAGGGAGATAGAAACAGCCATACTCTAATTCGATCGATTGGTCAAAAGAAGGCCACTGTTATCGGAACAATATATGAAGATATCTCAGTAATTCATTCGTAAAATCGTCGACTAAAACGATGAACCAAGCAGTTTAGCTGGCCCGTCGCAACAAAGCTCCTGGAGACGGTGCATCAAGCGAACTGTATTTAGTCCTTTTCAAAGACGGCGAACACAAAACTGTCGTACCATTAGTCTGGTGATCGTAGCACCGAGAGTGCTTTTCGGTCTAATTCTGCGAATGTTGACCGAACACGGAGGCAGACGTGTGGAAAATAAGCTAAGTTCCGTGCTGCGAGACGACGCATCGATCACGGCTTCATCTTCCGACAGATGCTGGAACAGTGATACTGCTTCAGCAACCAAAACTAGTGTCTTCCTTGACCTGAAAGAGGTCTTTGACGATGTGGACCGTCTGGTAATATGGCAGTGTCTATGAAGCAAAGATGCTCCCTATAAATTCTTAGACGTCCTTAGGATGGTGGATGCCAACTCCTGCGGACGCATAAAGGTCTACGGGTAGCTCCTGGCTGGATTCACTGCACCGAGGGGTGCCAATCAATGCTTTTCACCTTTCCTCTCCAAATTCGCCATTGCCGTGGACCAGTCCCCTTAATGCCTTCTTATTACAGTGAACCCCGGTCTGGATAGCCGATTGATCGCCTGGTGCGCTTGGCCAAACCAGAACGCCAATGAACGTGCGAATCAGCTGATCTTTTGATCACTGTCGCGTACAAGCGGGTCAAAAAAGTGATACTGAGGGTACAACTCATCTGTCAAGGTCGAGCGATGAACAACCAATGAAATCTGTTTCATCGAAAAACGGTTATTTCATTGGCTGTTATGTTGTTCCATTTACACAACTTTTCGTGCTGGGCGATGATGGTCTCTTTGAACTGATACAAGCGTTGGGGCGGTCGCTTGGTTCTGATCTATGGATCTCGGAAATCCAAACGCATTCAAACGAACACAGAATTTTCTGGTTGTTTCGTCACCGCACAGGGAATCTTTTGGACGGGGGAAATGTTTGGTGGGACAGAAAGTTTACCTGGTTATGCTAATGACCCAAACTTGGCGATGAAGATTAATGGTAGCGCTGTTTGAAATGAGGATCACGTGAGTTTATTCGAGTGATAGAAGCTCAACCGGGCGCGAAATTGCTATGAGACGTCCAAGTTACCAGCTTTTTGGGTGCCCCAACGCGTTCTGATTGCAAAGACTGACTCTTTTGCTTCCAGTTCAAAGACAGGAGTGAGCAGATTTGTGATCAACTTCGTGATCGATGGTAAGACTCCGGGTTTCATTTCTGAGGATTGTCACCAAAAATTGAAAGTACCGTAGAAAAGCTTAAATAGTTTCATCTTCAACCGAGCAAGAATGGTTCGAACACGTAAGATTAACGAAAAACCGGGGTGGTTTTTCGTCAGATGAGAAGATTACGCAAAAGAGGCAGAACACCACTTGACTTTTGATGTGTGACACATTCAGAAGCCCTAGTCTTTTCACATCCACTTGCGTACACTGACGTAAGACTCTTGAGCAGATTGATGAAAATGCGGCTCCCGGAATCAATCATCAAGGAATGCGGTCTCTACATCTTTTCAGTTATCGGCAGCAGTTCTTCACATTTGGTAACAGAATGAGGATAATGAGCGTGAGGGCTGCAGACAACCTGAAGCGATTTGAAACGTTCGTCCCCCAGCTTCACCAGGAATGTTCAGTGTTTAAAAGGTGTAGGATTCCGTTGCTAGTGCTTCTTTTTTGCCTGTTTGAAGAACACTCACTTCGGGCCAGAAGGGGTTCGAACCCAGCCTCAGCATCTCGACTGCTCCTCTCTAGACTTGGGTAAGTCGCAAGTCTCTCATCGCTCATGCTTGCTTCGGATGGCAAGGTGGCTGGGCACCAAAAAGGCGCTACAGCTGAACTATTGCTTACTTCAATGAAAAGGTGTACCGTACCGAATAAGTACCATCTCTGGGCTGGTTGGCACCTTATCCAGGCCACAACGTGGACTTGGTGGTCGATCAGATTGGGGCGTATCGATTGCGCTTCGATTTGATTGTCCTGTTCGCGATCAACTACTGTCCCACAACCCACTGGGGAGAGGGGCGTTATGCCGATCTCAGATATCTGTCTCGAGAGAGGTGCGAATTCTCGTGGACTGAACAACACTATCGTGTGAGACATCAACAGAGGCTGTGTAGGATGAACCAATGGGCGTTTGAGAACAAGGACAGCATTAACTAGCCGACATAACGGACGAAAGCTGAACTCATTCTGGTTGGTTATTTACCCAGCGCCATTTATCGATCGTTCACTAATTGGCTGTTCTACTTTACCCAACCAACGGTTTCTAACGCCCACAGGAAAAATCAGCGAGCCCGAGATCCAAGGAGTTTACTTCGATTTCTAGAATTAAGACGATGCTCTGCTTGAATCGATGGTGAACCACTTTCTCACTTCACCCTCATGAGTCACCTGATTTCAAAGGTGCTACATTTTCAAACTGAGCTTCTGTTAAGCGTGAGGCCATGTGACCCAGGTATTAGACACCGTTACACGTTCAATTGCTAGAATTGTGTTGCGGCTTGGTTTCTCACAATCCCCCCTATATGTGTGTGCGTGTATGATTCGGCGACTGGATCGATAATTCAGGATCTAATCAGAATGCTAACAATCGGAACGCACCTTCCTTATTTGGTAGTAAATTCTCACGGTACGTGTTACGACCTAAGTGCTACCTGCTTTTGACCAAGAGGTCTGAAATTGGATGTTGCCGCGTTAATTTAAAGCTTGTATGACATCGTGGTTCCTGATAGACAGCAGTATACAGGAAAAGATTGTTCACTGTTCAAGAGAGGGACAGTAAAGCATCAGCGATGTCATGCTGTCGATGATGATGACGTCCTCAGGGGTAGTAATAAAAGCCAAATCTAGACTTCCGATCCACGCCATAGCATCTTCTGGTGTTAGCGCACCAGACACAAGACTATTAATGCGTGTGGTGTCAAAAATAACGGGACATCTGCCTACTGAGTGATGCTCAGGTTCAATTGTTCGTTTTTAAAACTGTGACATTTCTGGCTTGAAGGTCACCGAATGAAATGTCAAGATGCTTGCAGACCAAGCCAGTAAATGTCCGTTTTCATCATGCTGATATTCAGTAAGATCGATAGAATGCGTGTCCTCTGACTAGGAGAAAACGTCGTGTATCTTTCAACAGAGCGAACAATGAAACTCCCGAACAAGGACCACCAAGATGGAATCGTCCTCGTTCAGCTGTAGCACCCTTCTGGCGCCTAACTGCTATGCCACCAGAAAGAAGCACGAGGGTTGGGATACTGCCAGGTTGCCCAAGGCTAGACAGAGGAAGTCGAGATGCTAAGGTCGGGTTCGAATCACGCATCTTCCGGTTAATAAATTCACGTTCCAATCACTGAGCCATTTCGACTCCCCCTCCCCAAGATGGAATGGTCCAAGTGTTGTCTATCCGATGAAATGGCAACGAAACTAACGAACGGATATTCATTCCGGAGAAATCACTACTCTCAGGACAGACTACTTATGTTCTCCCACGAGTAGAACACCTGTGCAACAAAGTTGGTGGCACTTAGAATACACAAGGGAGTTGATTACAAAAGCCTCTATTCGGTCGCCAACTGGCCAACATACAGTAGTAGATCCAAGCTAGTTGACTCAGTTCTATCAACCTCAACACAGATTCAAAAACACCTATTTTACGTCAGTTATGGAGCACGCGCGATCCAACATGCTTGAACAGGTAGGTAGATTCAAGCAGCTATACACGCATCCACCGAAACGCGTATACTGGCATCTTGGCTACCATATGTGAAACAGAAACGAAAAAACACGAGCCTGGAAACATCACAAACGAGAGGCTTAGCTGGGTTCCAGGTGAGTCTCTCGAAAAACCAAATTAGTTTGCAAATGAGTGTATATTCGTTAATTTCGTGCAATTGGGTCTCAAGTGCAACCTAAGGCTGACGGAAACTCGGGGACTGCGCCTACCTGATGAGCCCCAAAAAGTGCAAAACCGGTCGTGGGCTGCCGACGGATTTTCAGCAACCTTATGAGTAGTACATCACAAATATTTACATGTGTCGCGATATCTCGAATATCGTGGCGACTGAAACATGAGGCGGCCTGGTGCAGCACATTCAGTTGTCTGGAAACATCACAAACGAGATATTCAGCTGAGTTCCAGGTGAGTATCCCTGGCAAAACCAAATTTGTTTGCAAATGAGTGTATATTCGCTAACAAACAGTTCTCACTCTGCATGCAGTTCTTAATATCACTCGGTGATTTCTCCCGATTTCTTACGCATATGTGTTTCGCTGCCAGTTAAAAGGGATTGCGTTTCGCCTGATGCCGGTACGAACCGTGCATGAAAGAGGACTGTAGAAAACGCCTATTTTAACGCAGTCAAGCGCCTTAGGAATTAAAGCAGTTAGGCAGACGATTGGTGCACGTGCACCTCTGTACAGCGACCAAAGCTCTACCCTGATTGGTTGCAACATGCTCTTCAAGCTAGTGACCAAAAAAGGGGAAAATTTCTCATCCACGACACCACAACAAATGAATATGAATGCTTTCATACAGGCATCCTCTAACAAAGCGTAAAAGTGTTGGCAGCTCGGGTGTTCATCAGTTGCTCATCCAACTTGCGTAATGTCACTCTGTACAGCATAAACCACTCTGGAATGACAGACTGTTTTAGCCAGTCTTGTCATTGACCACCAGATAGTGAAAGAAAATTGGAACTCTCTCCAAGGGTGTGAATTCTAAAAGAAATTCCGATGAAAACGCACAGAAGAGATCTTGCTCCAAACGGAGTGCCCTCTACAGAGTTGGAGCTATCACACATCGTATCCGGGTGGACGACGGAGGGCAAAATCGCTCCGGTTCTTTCCTGAATCTTTTCATCAAAATGTCGGCTGCTTGGTCTACTGTACAATTCCGTTAAAGCGAGGTAAGAGTTTCATAGCCTCGAAGAATCGCCACACGCTTCCTTCACTACTTATCAAGATTATAGATTATATTATTATAATATTACTATAATATTATATATATTAAAGGTTGTTTCGGATTTTGGGAGACGGATCATCCAAACGCTTTGATCTAACACACTGGAGAAGTCCTTCTGTTGAAACCCATGCCTTTTCGAAGAAGGTCTGTTTCTGGCTGCATCAAGGAACACCTGATGAGCCAAATATGTTCGATCATGCGCTTCAGATCCACATTGTGGATCTGTTAGGATTCCTGGTCATTAGGAATGTTGAAAACGATGGTTGGTCTTCGAAAAACTGCGCCGATAAGACAAAACTTCAAAAACCATGTCGCAAAGACAATGTCCACCAACCTGCAGATGATCTTTTGGGTAGACCAACTGTCCCAAGACAGTCACCACACACACACACCTCCTGTAGTCCAGACAAACACCGAGTAGCCGGATCACCACAGTAATCAATACCTCAGATCACCGAGCTCAAGGTCGTTCAGAACGCAAGGTCACGTAGTGCACACACCGAATAATTAGCCGTATGAGAGGAAACCCCACTGTCGGTTGTGAAGTAGATCCATGAGGGCCAGATTTGTACTGAAGTCGAATGCACACCAAGATGACGAGGAATGACGTGACCTTTCTCAGACGTTGAGCCACAATATCAGAAACAAATTTTCAGAAACCGCGCACAATGCCTGGTTTATTATGCAAACTACCGTCTGTATTGGATTATCGACCGGTCAGTCAATCGATCGACCGGTAGCGAACCATAATTAACTACCTTGTAACTCTCTGTTTGTATGCCGTACGGCACAAATGATGGGACAAGGGGCAGTGTGACCACCGGGACAGAGATGTCTTTGACCGTCTGTCTGAGCCAAGCCCAAGAAGGCCTTGATCATCTCTGAGGTGAAAGCACGGATGATAGGAATGATGAGACAGGTGTCGAATAGTGGACTCAAACCCGTGACCATGTATTTGTAGAACGTCTGTCGGCTTTTGCCCGTTGTTCTATTAGCTAGAAGGATGACAAATCAAAAGGGAGTACCTGTAAGCGCACCTCACCTAACCCGCATCTAGAGGCTCCAAACTCTGCTTTCAAGGTTCACTCCAGAACAATTCCACCGAGGTCTTCCACGAGTACTTTGTGGTGGAGTTTACCGAACTGTCGTTCCCAACACGCCGCACTGCTGGGGTAAACACGTGAATCGAGCATTGGCGTTGAGCTGAACACACTCTCGTGCATGTCTGTGCAAGGACACAGCACTGGCAAAAAAATTAAGTAAGCTAGACCGCACTTTCGTACGATATCAGGATGACGCACGCAAACTGCCATGTGCTCTCGCACGGGGCTAGTACGAAAAGCACATGGGTGTCGGCTGCGACACTGGACGACTTGTCTTGACGTAGGAATTCCGGTGCGAACGCCTTTGTTACAATTTCAGGACAGAACTGCGACGAGTTGTACAGACTGTTTCGGAAGCAGAACAATGGTGACCAATTGAGTAAAAAAAACAGGAAAGGATGTCCGAAGAAGAGAAGATGAATTGACATAACCTTGGGAAAGTTGTGCTTAAAGTGAAGGGATTTTCACTGGACGCGATAATTGCCCAACAACCTTTCGGGTACTAAATTCAGTCCAAAAGCAACTCACCGCATGTGAGATGCATATGACAAGTGGACAGTTCTAGTTTGTGTCTAGCCGGAGAAACTCTTCTGTGAAAGACTCAAGTGAGACTGAAGACGTTTGAACTGGAAAAGTGGTGCGCGAAATTTAAAAAGTGTAGTCTATTTGCGTTTGGATTTTACTAGAGGCGTGACATGCGATTCAAAAACGAGCATTATCAGTAGCGAGTCCTAACCTGGATGGTCCCTTGTTCGAACGTGGTGATCCACAAGGTAGATTTATGGCAAGTGACGTCACACAATGAAGCCATCTCGGGAAGTGACTAACGGAAGACCTGGATTCGAGCCCACACTCAGACGTCTATCCTTTTTTCACGATATTCTGATTTGCATCGGAAAGGTGATGACTTGCGTGGACAAAAAACGTACGTGAGGCGCTCCGAGAGTGGACTGTCCCCATGTGGAAGGCGAATCGCCTGACTCCAACCATGTGTAGGATTTTCTCATATCCATCTTGAAAATTGGCAAAAACAGTTTCTGCATGGATCAGTATCAGTCCATAACAGGATTCTTTGTTCAAAACTACTTTGTATCCGCCCCCTGCGAACTGGCCAATGATGTACCAGAATTTTTCTGAACAAAACGCCGATCACTGGCGAAGATTTTCCTTTACGAAGCCAATCAGTTGAAAGGCCGAAGTCACAATCGGTTGAAAGCTGTCATCGTTTGACCGCGCACCGACTTGCGGTGACCACGAGACTCAGAGATGGTTACTGTGTCACCATGGGTCACACTCACCAAAGATAGAGATTCCACTGTTGCTGTTTACGGGTAAAACGTGTCTAAACACTGTCGTTTTCGCCAAGCACCATTTTAGAGCTGGCCGTCCACCGCCCGCAGATCCATTCAGACCTCAAATCCGCTGAGGTTGTAACTTGTTGGCATTCTGACATGAGACTGACCTCGTTCGTTCTGCACGCTTCTCTGACCTCTTTAGAAATCAAATTGTTGCTTCAAGGTTCTTATTCTCTAGGCGGCAAACTTTGCCAATTTCTAATTTCACCCATCTGTGAACTCTCCAAATACACGCCACCGCACATTTGGCATCCAGAGTGCTCCAAACCGCATCCAGCCAAAAACAAAACCAGATTAGCGCATACGGTTCGTTCAAAAAAGAAATGTTCGGGTTTTAACACCCTTCCGGGCCTAACTGCGCATGCCACCCGGGGGTAGAACGAGGGCTGGGATACTACCAGGTTGTTCAAGCCTAGACATGGGAAGACGAGAGGCAGAGGTCGGATTCGAACCACGGACCTTCTGGTCAGTAGATTCGCGCTCTAATCACTTGGGTCATCTCGCAAACTGGATCAGTAGTTTGCACGACTGGAAGTGGAAAATGCGCAGTGAATTCGGATGAATCGCTGATCGCCTCACTCAAATTTATTGTGTATTTAATTCAAATTGAATTTAAATCAAAAGGTGATCTTGTCCAGAAGGCCAGATTAGCCAACAAGTTGCTTGAGCCTTCCATCGGAGAAATCATCACCCGAGGGGCCAGTCAGCACGTGATCGCGTGATGTGAATAGCGTGATCGCGGGACGAGTGGCGCCATATCCCATCTGACTGTGAGTTAGTCGCACTACTGATTGGTGCTTCAAACGGTATAGTTTGCAACGCTAACCCTAAATTCGCGGGTTGGATGTGCACTGCTGATGATCCGCAACAAGGATGAAGCAGAGGTACGGTGTCCGCCGGCTTTTCAGCGCAGGTTAATCTCATCACCTACAGGATGCAATTGAAACTTCATTCGTTTCATTGGATCTGGAACGTTGCCGCGAACTCACGCCGCTTCGCTTAGATAAACAGCACAGTCACACACAAGGTAGGAACACAAATTCGATACTTTCGTCCAGTCTTTGAGGCGAACAATCATTGAGCGACCCACTTTGAAATTCCGTAGTAAATTCAAATGGTTTAGGCAGACAGTTTATATCATTCCAAACGGCTATGGGTCTATAGAATTCATTGAAGTCACTTTCGTCTTAAAGCCATATTTCCAGTGTTCCACCTGTCGAGACGTTTTCGTACAAATTTCAACGAAAAAACCCTGGAGACTCCAGCTGAACCCTCCACGAACTTTCGTAATAGGCCCGTCAACCCCAGGTTTCTCTGGTTCTTTGCTAAGTAAAATGTTTCGATCTATGTTGCGTGCTAATCCGTTTCACCACAAGTTACTGACAAAACAGCTTGTATCGGCAGTCCTTTGGTCATGTTTGAAACCCTGCGAGGGTAACGATATTGATCCAGTTCCCCCCAAAAAAAGTGTGAAATAAGGAAACCCAGCAAGTACACATTCAATCCCGGTTGTGTTCTAGCCGGAAATCATGAACGAAGGTAGTCCAAAACAACATATCAGACCAGAGTGCGTGAGACTTACCTGAACTCTGTTTAATGGATCGAACGCATGAGGCGGCAGCATTGCTGTTGCCGTGCCAAGTCAGTGTCAAAATGAGCTTAGTTCCACAGTTCGAGGAATTCTCTCTTCTGAACTTTTCAATTCACGGAACGTCGGTGAAACACGCTAAAACGATGCAAAAAAAGAGTGCACATGTATTTTAAGACGGGGACTGCGATTCAAACCACAGCAAGGCGGTGGAAATTACGAAGCATCATAGCGTGAATAGAATCGAGGGTGTGGAACTGGCGAGCGTATGGAAAGCGGTCATAGATAAGCTGAGTTGACACGTGGTTGTCAATCCACCACGTAGAATCATTAGCAAAAAACCGGGGTGGGGGGTTGGGGGTGGAAATCCCAACCCCGACCAAAGGTCCCAGCATCCCTCTTAGCACTAGCTCACCCACACAGACGGACAGAAGGTTCAGACGACGTTCAAGAGGGACCATCAAATGGATCCTAAACTGGACCCAAACACTTGTAGGTTCCCCACCGACCCAACACTTGTTCACCCACTCTAACACACTAAAATCCCTCGGCCGACACTCAACAGAGATTTAGCTTGGCTTTGCTGATTGGTTTTCCTTCCGCCTTAAATCTCGACCAACCTCGGAAACTGGTCACTGACGAAGCTTTTGTGTCAAAAGCGAAACGTTGTCACCAAACTTTTTCCACAAAGTAGACGTGTATTTTTTATGCCTTAAACGTCTGTGATCCTCGGACTAGACGACAAGGTGAAAAGCAGTCAGTGTCTCTCGATTCCTGCTAAGCAATGAACTGAAAAGCACCAGAGCACACTAAAAGAACAGGGTAACTCTTTGTAATGTACTACTCATAAGGTTGCTGAAAATCCGTCGACCTTATGAGTAGTACATTACAAATATATACATGTATCGCGATATCTCGAATATCGCAGGGACTGAAACATGAGGCGGCCTGATGCAGCATATTCGGTCGCCTGGAAACATCACAAAGGGGAGATTCAGCTAGGCTCCAGGTGAGTCTCTCGAAAAATCAAATTAGTTTGCAAATGAGTTTATATTCGCTAACAGGGTATGTCCATTGACACACCTCTAATTGGCTAGCTGCTGATTAAATGACAAAGGGTCGGTTGTCTCGTTCCTCACTTGACATCATAGCTACGAAGAGCATCGACGAGTACTGACTCTCCCCGTCTCGCCCGTACTGAGGCGATCCAGTAGCGATTTCACCCGGTTACCTGTTGCGACAATGAATAGGTCACCTGACATGTATTGGCGAGAACAACCGCAGTGACTGTGGATATCGCCTTTGCCTACCGGTTCTGGATAAGGGTCCGGTCCCATGATGCGTGTATTCAAGTGTCCTCGTTCTTAGTGCAATCGCCTAAAATCACGTGACAATTCAAAGACCCTGGTTTTGAGCATCTTTGCGTCAAAGATGGACGGAGCTGTTGCCCGTACTCTGTTGTTTAGCTAGACAGGCAGTCCAAATAACTTCAGACGCCGTTGTTAGAATGTTCTGCCGAGTATTCACAAGTTTCTAAACGCATTCGCTCTCATCCACACTGCGTTGAATGCTTTGGGGGTCTGTCCTGCGTGAGCATACCTTGTTTTCCTGCGGTCACCTGGATAAACTCTCCTTCGATTCTTCGTGAACTGCTCAACACTACGAGCACGGACTGCTCGGCTCCTCAGAACAGATCTACTAGCCTGTTGACCTTCCACTGCGAACCAAACTCATCCTCATTGAAAACTCTCCCTATGGACGTGACACACTACTCGTAGGGTTGCTTAAAAACATCATAAATGGTAGATTCAGCTGGGTTCCAGGTGAGTCTCCCGGTAAACCAGATTGTCATGCAAATGAGTGTATTTGTAAAAAAAATCGCCTTAGTTTCACACCGTTGGTAAACAGACATCAGGACTACTCCGGTAGCAAGTCCACATGGAGTCTAAACGACCGGCGTCCCAGGAACACTGCCCATATCTTGTCTCGAGGGCCTTCTGTTCATCCTTGAATTCCGTCGCTGTTAATAAGCAAATGGTTGCATCATTTCGTGCAAGCTCAAGATGACTTAGTTGTTTAAACGAAAACTTATTGATCGGAAGGTGGGTGGTTCGAACCAAACCCCATCTTCTCGAGTTCCCCTGTCTGGGTTTTGGGTGACTTGACAGCGTCCAAGTCCTCATGCTTCCTTCAGTTGATATGAGACCATTGGGATACCACTGGAATGTTACAAATGAGGGCCCATTTGTGAGGCGGTCCACTGGTACCGACCTGTTGCGACACGTGTAGCAGCCTGGTTTAACCAAGCCAGTAGAAGATCTTACTGAAGTCGATGCTTTCCTGCGTCACACGAGGGTCGTCACAAAGATCGTAATGTGCGCAAAATTGTCCACCTTCTGTTGTGTTGAGCATCGTGTCGAACACCGAAGTGGACGACTCAATAGTCGGGCTAATCGGCTTCTGAAGTGACCATTTTTCAGTGAGTGTTTCGATGAGCTTCAACTGCGCCAGCTCAAACTGTTGCTGCTGCTGTCTGAGGAGAGACTGCATCTGTTCGAATGAAATTGCCATTGTGAACACCCGTCTGCCAGTGCGGTGCGGTGGCCGAGCTATGGGGTTACGCCTGCACTGAGCCTGCCAGACTACGCGATAGGGAGAAGACAGAGAACAGCGGACACGGCTGTATTGCCAGGACAAAACGTACAGAGCATCTGCGTGAATATACATAGGATGACTAGTTGGCCAAATATGCTCGTTCACTTGTTCGTTCCGTACAGCCACTGGTGGTGTTCCGGTCGTGAACATTCTCAGGCCCACTACGCTGGTCGTTTGGTGAGAGCCGCCAACTCACCCACTTTCCGGACGTGTTGAACCGATGATGACCTTGGGGATGCGTCACTCTCTGCACATGTACTTCTTCTCCTGTCTGGGCGCGCCCTGACACCTCCCAAATGAGAAACTCGAATCTAAAAGACGTTTGTAGCCAGTACTACTTCAACAAAGGGCGTCTGTATGGTTAAACTCAAGTGGTTGGGTAATACTGTGGCAACCTTTCGGTGCCTTCTGCTGCCAAGCCACCCGAAGGAGGCATGAGCGTCGAGATACTGTCAGGTTGTCCAAGGGCAGCGGAGATGCAGAGGTCGAGTTCGAACCATGGACCTCCCGGTTATTCAGTTCGGGTGAGCTCAAACTGATGTATACTGAGTCCTCTCTAACGGACACGGTCCCTTCGTTTCAAAAGAGATCTTGTGATTCTGTGGGGGTTATTGTTAGAACACACACAAAACGTGAGAAATTTCTGAGGGAACAAGAAAAGTCATCATCTGATTGGTTTTTATAATCATTTATTTCTATTTTGACCCTGCATAAAGGTCCGTTCTCGATCAAGTGCGTTTTCGATCAATACTGCGTGCAGGACAAAACACACAGAGATACCTCAGAAGTCAGAAAAGTCTTTTTCAATTTTCTTATGGCCTACTGAAAGATAGGAGATAATTCGGTGATTAAAGTGCCAGCTTACGGAGCGAAAGATTCGGGGTTCGAACCCAACCTCAGCATCTCGACGGCTTCTGTCTAGGCTCAGAGAATCATTCTAATTCAATCCTGTTCTCAATGTTCAGGAAAAAACGATATCTTTGTTGGGAGGTTATATTTAGGGGCGAGATGGCCCAAGTGGTTAGATCGCGACGTTACTGGCCGGAAGGTCCATGGTTCGAACCCAACCTCTGTATCTCGACTTCCCTCGTTAAGGCTTGAGCAACCTGGCAGTATCCCAGCCCTCGTGCATCTTTTGGGCGGCATGGCAGTTAGGGACCGAAAGGGTGCTACAGCTGAACGAGGTGATATTTAATCCACGGTGTTGTTGTTAACGTAAACGAGCTACTTTGAATGGTTTAAAATCTCATTAGGTCAATTAACACGAAATGCCGTGCCAAATGACTCAACCCACCCTTCTCGACTCTCCAGAACAAGGGATAACACCTAAGACAGTTAGATTGTGTCAGCCAATCAGATCTGCGTAGAATATCCCGCTTGTTAAGAGACCAATTCACATCTTGGGGAGTCCGATGGCTTTTGAAGAACGCCGGAAGTATGGTCACCGATAAGAGAGAGAGAGAGAGACGAAGAGACCAAATGCTTTGAGGAATGCATGAAACCCCGAAAAGACGCACCATTTTAACACCATTTGACGAGCTGGGCAATTAGCTCGAATTCGAATCTAGAACGATACTGTTGAGATGAGCTATATCGATCTTGTGCAGTTCTCACCAGCGAATTAACGTTTAAAAAGATACTCAACGGAATCTCACCAAGTTTGAGCTGTATTCAGCGGTACCGCTCTTGTCAAGACACTATTTGCAAGATTGATGAAAACTCTCTAAACAATCTACATCAGATTTCATGCTGTTTAGAGCTCCAATTTAAACTAATCGCGAAAGTCCGAAAGTGGTAGCGGAGTAGCTATCATACCCTCATCAACTCCATACACAGTACCATGCAGTTCCTCTTTCCCGATACCAATTATTGAGTGCTACTCATCACGTGATTGTTTTTTCAAGTGGTGTTAGGACTGACGGTAGAGACACGTCAGGGGTAGTTGGCCTTTCAAGGCCTGGAGATATCCCCCTAGTGGAACCCCAGTCCTGCAGTAGACAGTTATGACGTTGAAAAATCAAATGTCTGAAGCATGACTAAGCTGTGACAAAAGTCATCATCAAGTTGAATTCATGAGATTTCGTGAGCCTCGGTCATCATTCAATGCTCATGTCGGATTGAGGCATTCTGTATACTCACGTTCGGTCTGAGATCGAGACAAACAAGGTCCACAGATAACACGAACAGTGTTCACCCCCGGCTCAGTGATCGACTAGGAAAATGCTAGCTGAACAGAATTCAACATAAGAAGCAAACTCAGTCCAAGCAGCACGACGTGGCTTGTTGCTATTTTTGGAAACTGCGTTTGATGATGTTGATTCGAAGGAAGTTCCAGAGTCACATCATTCCCAATCTGCGATTCATAAAAAATATCTTTACTCTTCCGTCAGGAAGTTTGAATTGGAAGTCCAGTCCTCATTTATTGTGCAAAGAGACAAACAGATGTAGCTTTTATGGAAACAAGTGGTACCCTGTTCAGCACGTAAACTCTTCATTCTGTCCAGGTATAGCCCTTATGGCGTTTGTTCCATGCTCACCTTAAGGCCGGATGGAGATGGCTCAGTGGTTAGGGAACGAACTTACTGACCAGAAGGTCTGTGGTTCGACCCCAAACACGGCATCTCGATTGCTCCTGTCTAGGATTGGGAAACTCGATGGTATCGCAGTCCCCGTGCTTTCTTCGGATGGCATTGAAAGGATGTAATGGATGAATGGTTATTATTACTATATTTATAAATATACCTGGCGTAAACTTCAGGATTCTCAAAGTTATCGGAAAGCCCAAACACATGAAGCTATTCGGAGTTGTGTGCTGAGCGCAAAACGACCGACTACGTGAATAGCAGTGGTGGGCTCAATGTAGTGGATACCGTGTGGCACGTTGATCTGAGACGATCGTTGGAACAAACTTCACAGCTGTTGCGGCATCCTGCATTACCTTTGTAACACTTTATAAGTAATAATAGTAACTGTAGTACCCTTTCGGCGCACAGCTGATATGCGACCCAAAGGAAGCACGAGGGCTAAGATAGTGCCTAGACAGGGGAAGTCGAGATCCCAAGGTGAGGTTCAAACCATGGACGTTCTGGTCAGTAAGTGACGCCCTAACCACTGACGTAGCACTTATGGAGTCTCATACCCTGTGACCAAACGCGTGTTCACCACAAACATCCCGCTGGAAGAACCCTCATTATTTCACTATTCTTCTAATCCAAGTATAGCTGATTTTCACACGTGTGTTCGTTGTACAAACCATTTTTCCAAGCATTCGTTCAGTGTTTTGCGTCCTGAAAACGTTCAACACGGCGCGCCTTATTTCTTTCGCGTTCGTTCGTCATCACCTACTCGGTCCCATCACATGGCCTCCGCTTCTGTGTTGCTTTCGACTTCCGACAGTAGAACGAACTGAGCCCCACTCTCTTACATTACATGAGATACGTTACTATTTAGTTAATGTTGTGAGTGTGCTGTGTTCCGATGAACACGCGTATCCTGGACTGAATTATGAGCAAAGCGAAATCAAGTTCTGTGTCAAAGACTTCACGAAGCCAAGTTCACTCATGATCAACGTGCTGTAAAACAGCAGGAGAACGTAACCCCTAACGGAAGTAGGCGCACGGTAAAACACCTTCAACGATGCCTCAGGAGAGACTGGTTCCAGGTAAAACTTGAGAAAGAGATTAATTAGGTAGCTAATAGGTCTCTTGATCGACAAGTTTAGTGAATCCCAAGGCCACTGAAACCAAATATATCTAATATAGTCTGGTGGAATATTCCGCTTCTAAATGAGAACTGAAACCAAATCAGCCAAGACACCTTTGAAACAAATCAGATGAGTTGTAGTGCACAAAGTCAGGCACAGCCCCACAGGACCAAGCACTCTGACTGAAGACTGTTCAGATTTTATCGATCTGGATGTTGAAGTGAATGATATTCTGGCAAACAAACTGTCAACAGAGACCTTAAACAGAGGATCCTTTGCTTCGGTGAGTGTTACTCACCGGAATTTTAAGCGTTGTGGCGTGGCCGAACTAGTACACGCATGCAGGCGGGCTACCAAATATAGTAATCGCCGGATTGTAGATACCAACAATTGGTTTTTTGCTTGTCTTGTGAACACTGGTCTCTTTCGAGCACTCAAAGGTTCTAAACCGGAATCGAATAGGTATTTGGTAGGGCTTGGATGGGGAACCTACCCAAACACACACTTTAGGTTCACCTATTCAGTCGTTTCTGAAAAAGAACCCCGCATGCTAAACAATAGTAGGTTCTTATCCTTCACTGTCGTCTGATATGACTTCTGATGACCTTTTTAGATAGCCATTGTGACATTGCGGTGATAGCACTAAACAGCTACACGTCACCGTAACGGACTGAAATCAGACCGGATGCCAGTAGTGGATAGTTGCGCTACCAACAAATGGACCTTCATCGCGATTCGGAACCATTATTCTACCTCGCTGGTTGTACCTCACAACCATGCAAATAAACCTGGTTCTCACTGCATGAAGAACCTTAAGACTTTACCAAACAGATCCTAGACACAGCTGTTTGATTCAAGGAACATATGTTTTTCAGCCGAGCTACTCGACTAGAGAGTACCAATTTACCGTACTAGGTCAACTCATCTTGCGAGTCTTCGCGTTTCATAAAGGACCAAACATAGTTCTTGCATGAATTTTGAAACAACCAAAGAAGTTCACGCATACAGGACTCACCGAAAGCCACTCGGGAAGCTCTCCGAAGGTTGACATAAAAGATTCCGTGTGTTTGACTATGAGATCCCACAGGGAACAGCTGGAATGGTGGAACTGGCATAGCCAGTTTGAACCGGGCTCAACTAATACCAAGCTGAACAGCCCAGTAAGATCACAACCTCTGGTTAGTGTGTTCATGGGTGCGTGTGTGTGTGCGCCCGCGTATACACAGACGATGTGACACGAGCAACTTCACTGGTGCACCATAGCGCATGAGAGAACGACAGCACCGATATATCAACCGCCAGAGGGCCCCTCCTAGCTGGCACTGGGGCAACAGCGACAAACCAACTAACTGCATTGTGATACCAGAATCTGGACAGGTATAGCCAACCCCAGACCAGACAGGGTATGAGGCTTAGCATCGCTGATGTCATAGATAGTGGACAAACAGTCCAATCAGGTACCTGTGCAGACGAGCACGGCCGCACTTTCACAGACAGACATGTCTAAAGGGCTCCAGCCTAATTCTGACCTAGCTTGGCGACACATGCGTTGCCGGGACTAAGAGCGAATAAGTGCGTCGTCTTAGCTCTGTTGTCGCTCCTGTCTGATCTGGCCAATCACAGGGGCGAAAAAGTGAACAGAGGGCGTAGTATTACGGATCCACGACTGGTACACGAGCTTCCCAGCTTGCCAAGAGGTGAGGCCCTGAATCGTGGCGATGTGCGACAGAGCTCCAGATTCTCTAGGTCTACTTAGGTATCATAATCCTATGATATCCATCGGCAAACAGCTAGGTGAACGGAAATTTCATTGGAAATACGGCCTTCCCACTAGCGGACCCTCTCGAAACCGCAAAACGCGACACCATCACGGATGCTTGCCTCGTCAACTAGCGGAATTCTGTGTCAACATCCACCTCACCGCGCCAAAACTGGTACACCAAGTGGTCTCGGAGAGGCCTAAAGGATTTTCTATTCTGAGCGGAATTCGACAAGTGATGGGTTCTCCGAATACAAGTAATTTATTATTCTATATAAGTAAACGGACTTGACCTAATAACTAAACAATTGCACCTTGGTGATTTGTTCGAGAAGTGTAAAAAAGCAGCATGCCACTAAGATAGCAAACAAACCGAGTGGAATTCAGGCTCTATACTTTTCCAACGGGGGCAATGTTGGCGATGTGAGTTTACATCACTTCTCCCAAGCTACTTACAAAGGAATTAAGCAGTGTTTTTGTGCCCGTGCTGTGAACAAAAGTCAGTCTTCAGAATCTAACTCAACGACTTCCTGTATACGCACTTTCGACTTCCATTAACTTAGTAAGGACGTGGGAGAAACTAACGTGAGTGGATGGATCCAGCATTCCCATTCGATTCACGGGGCACTTTCTACTTTGTAAGGCGTTGGAAGTTCCTCTGGTACATCAATACAGCGACAAATGAAAGTAAAGAATTTCGGACACTTAAATGCATTCACACAAAAAGAGCGTTTCCCGTGGTTTATCGTCCAGTATTTTGACATTTGAAATTCCCCAGGTTTCTTCCCCCATATGTAACCCCTGCTCCACCTTTGTGTTTGGTGCGTGCGTACAATTCATCCGTTTGACCTTGAAGTCACCCAATTCTCTCATTTGACCTTGAAGTCATCCAGCCATTTTGTGGCCGACCTTATGCACGTGTTACTGCCTTACACGGGAACCTGTTTGCTCATTTGGTTCGTACTTTCGCCAGTCCAAGTGGACCATTCGTTGTGGACTTTCCAGGTTTGTGTACTTTGTGGATCGATGTCCCAGTTCCGACTCTGTTTTGCCTTCCCTGATGTTCTGATAATATGCGTCACTCGGAGGCACCGTTTGGCTGTTGCAAGTGGTCTTCAGGCCAAGCTCCTTCCCCCTATGGGCCGGAACACAATTCACAACCTTTTGAGAAGCAAGTTTTCAGCGACCTTATAAGTAGTGTATTACGTCTGCACAATTTCAAGCCCGTGTTGGACACCTACTTCAACACACCATAACATCAACACTTAAATGTTTTTTCCATTGCTTTTCATGGGCCATTCTGACCGCTTTACATGACCAACTGCTGTATTCCTTGCTCCAATATACCTGTTCCTATCCATATAGGTAAACTTAACCCAGAGTTTTTGTATGTGAATTCTGATCTGGAACTTTCATGGATGTGGTATCCGGACATCTGAGTGCACTGAAGTGCACTGGGGTCAGATGTACTCATACTGAAGCCCGTACATTGATAACTGTAAATCCCATACCACGGTGTAGCCATGCAGGGTTAGCGAGTCAGTCTGTCCATTTCTTAATCACGATCTCATCTTCTGAGTGAAGTTAATCTGCACCGAAGAGTCATTGGGAATTGCCAGCAGTGCATATCTCACGAATTTCCAGGGGGGGGGGTTCGAACCTTGTTCTGAAAGAAGGAGAGGTTCGTAGTTCCCCAAAATCCATTTCTTTCAAAGACCGGTTT
The DNA here is from genome assembly GCF_000715545.1 of Opisthorchis viverrini. NCBI lineage: Eukaryota > Metazoa > Platyhelminthes > Trematoda > Opisthorchiida > Opisthorchiidae > Opisthorchis > Opisthorchis viverrini. The sequence continues at coordinate 337,229 of NW_008751772.1, read as the reverse complement.
TGGAAGAAATTCTGGCGGATCGCCTTGCAGCCAATCGGAATGTTGTATCAGGAGCCACCCCTCACATTGGGGGTGGGGTTGATGTAATGTGAATGTAATGTGGAATGAATTGCTGAGCGGAGGCAACAGAACACTCTGCGAGGTCAGGCTGTATCAGGAAGGTCAGATTTCTGAAAGTAACCTAAGAACGCCCAGAACCTATTGAGGCCCTAAAACTACACCAAAATCTCAATAGGCAAGCCGGTAAGCATCCAGGCCACTTAGTCGATTAATCAATTCAGCAAAGGCCGATGAGTATTCAGGAGCGCCAAAGAAGCACGACCGATTATTATCAGTGTTCAGGCATTACATATAAGCGCAGTCGATGTTGATGAGTGTTCACTAACGCCTATCAGGCAGCCTGAATCAATGTCAGAAAGCCCCATTCGCTTGTTGTGTTCCCTTCTGTGAGTCTTTTTTCCGGCACTAGGCACTGGAGCGGGTCAGCAGCAGATACCATAGGTTGGCGAATCAGCAGGCTGTGACCGTAACAGCGAGAGCGTGCCGTCTCAAAACTTGCAACTTGCTGAGTGAGTTGATAACTACTTACAAACAAATTCAGCGACCACACCAATTCGGGGTATCTAAACGTTTCGGAACAAATCTACAGGGTACTAGGAAAGGCCAGTGACATTCCGGTACCAGCTTACCTCGATATGTGTGAAGTGACTCTCTTGAGCGAGTGACGTGATGGAGGGTGATCCAACAATGGTCTTCTAACGAACCCGCCTTTGTGTACCTCATCGAAATTAACGTATTCCTTACTCAGATGTATGGGTGAATACCGTTAGCACAAAACACACTAGCACATACCCAAATATATGTTGATCACTGCTAAAAATGGCCTGACAGAAATTCGCATCACGCATACTTTTCTGCTAACGAATAAAGTCGAAAACTAATTTTGACCTTGGTCAGTGGTAAAACAAATGCTGAGTGCCATTTTACCCCCCAAGTAACAGCTCCCGGACCAAGTATTTTTTCGTCTAAGAACTTGGTCCCTCCGTATGACGCGGACAGCACAGAGGTTCTATACCACTGGGAAAGGACTTTACAACTTGGAAAAAACCAGCGAAATTCCGGAAAGCAGTCAGACACCCGAATAATCACTAAACGACGAAACCAAACGAATATGTTCTCGTATTTTCATAAAGGAAACTACTCACAAGGTTGCTGAAAACTCTTCGACAGCACATGATCGGTTTCGCCCATCTTGGAACGAATTGATTTGCAAATTAGTGCATTTCTCGAAAACAGTCCAATTTGGTTACAAGTAGGACATACGGTTGATGGAAACTCGGGGACTGCGCGCCTACCTGATGAGCCCCAAGAAGGGCGAACCAAATTAGTTTGCAGATGAGTGTATATTCGCTAATTTCGTGCAATGTGGTTTCAAGTAGAACATACGGTTGACGGAAACCCGTGGACTGCGCCTACCTGATGACCCCCAAGAAGGGCAAAACCGGTCGTGGGCTGTCGACGAATTTTCAGCAACCTTAGGAGTAGTACATT
>NW_008751772.1:325537-335497 GCF_000715545.1 Opisthorchis viverrini | reverse complement strand
GTTTTCAACAAACTTGTGAGTAGTTTCCTTTATGAAAATATACCGCGATATCTGGAATATCGTGCCAACTGAATCATGAGGCGGCCTGTGTGCAGCAAATTCAGTTGTAGAATATCATAAACGAGGGATTCAGTTGAGTCTCTCGTGAAAACCAAATTGATTTGCAAAGTGTATTTCTCGATGTCCTCGTATTAGTCGTGACTATTGGGAAAGAACTAACAGATGATGTCTTTTTCAACACTGTTGTAGCAATAAACTGTGCTAATTTACGCCATCAAGCATTGCAATCTTGTGTGCAAGACATATGGCCCAACATACCGTCGTCTGGTGAGTTCCAGCAACCTTCTGTCAGATACTTGATGGTTTTTACCAGTTCCAAGTTGCTTTATCATCCCTCCACTTCGATGAGAACGCCAGTCCCTGGATGTATCAGCTTTGGTTAGTCAGTTGAATGAACGTGTTTGAACGCTGGAACTGAGGACCAAGTCAGACGTTACTCATGATGTCTGGAAGCTCCGAAATACCTTTGAATGATTTCACTGCAATCGTGGTCACAACCAGAATGCCAAAGAACACAAATCAATAGTACTTTCGCCGGGGACGATCAGAATCACCTTGTCCACGTTGAAAAATACCCAAAGTGGCTCCGATGTTTTGCCGGGACCTGGAAACCTGCCCCCACTAACTAGTAAACCTCTCTTGAGAAACTTATTTTGATTCATGAGATTTGGAAGCCACTAACTAGTAAGGTTTGAAAATTTGAAAACTTTGCTCAAAGATGAGGAAGTAGCTCAAATGAACCAGTCGTTTCACTACCTGGAAGTAATGCTGTTGGCAAAATGTACTTTCTGGTCACAGCAGTTGAGCGACCACACATCCACATTTTTTGACATTTTAATGAAAGGGGAATTAGTTGATTATGGTCCCCAAAGATGGCGCTTTTCGTGTTAGTTGACGAGTTGATTTCAAAGCATTCTGAATCTTGGAGTTGGATTGGAGGTAGCGATATTAGCTCACTTGCTTCCCCGTTGCATTCGATTTACACGACAAGCTTCGCTCGCATGGGTCCGCACCAAACGTGGTCGAGGAGAGTGGTACGCATGAAAGCCAAAAAGGGAAAGTCGTGTATACGTAATACATCACTCATAAGGTTGCTGAAAATTTGTCGACAGCCCACGACCGGTTTCGCCCTTCTAGTAGCTTATCAGGTAGGCGCAGTCCCAGGGTTCCCGTCGACCTTATGTTTTGTTTGAAACCAAATTGTACAAAATTAGCGAAATACACTCATTCGCAAATAAATTTGGAGACATCTCAAACGAGAGATTCAGCTGGGTCCCAGGTGAGTCTCTCGAAAAACCAAATTTGTTCGGAACTGAGTGCATATCACTGAAATTCAGTGGTGCTTTGTTCCAGTCATGCTGGTGAGAGCCAAGCCTTTAGTCAGATAATTGATTTCGGGATCAATACGGAGCATTTTTAAGTGAGAACTAATCACACTGCTGATCAGCTTCTCTTGGCTGAAGGACTGAGTGGTGTCAGGGCGCGCCCAGACAGAAGGAAAAGCACATGTGCAGAGAGTGACGCATCCCCAAGGTCACCATGGGTTCGACACGTCAGGAAAGTAGGTGAGTCGGCGGCTCCCACCAAACACGGCCTAGCAACACACGACCAGCGTAGTGGGCCTGAGAGTGTTCACGACCGGAACACCACCAGTGGCTCTATGGAGCGAACAAGTGAACGACTATATTGGGCTGTTTAGTCATCCTATATATTTACGCAGACGCTCTGTACGTTTTGTCCTGGCAATAAAGCCGTGTCCGCGGTCCTCTGTCTTCTCCCTATCGCGTAGTCTGGCGGGCGCAGTGCAAGCGTAACCCATAGCTCGGCCACCGCACAGATACAGCAAGTGGTCAACCATTGGTCTGACAGTCGTGGGTTCGAAACTCTCCACTGGAGTTTCGTGAGATGTGCACTGCTGATGATTCTTGGAAGGATGAAACCGCTGTATGGTTCCTCTCGGCTTTTCAGCATAGACCACCTTCACGCAATCTCCGTTTTATGGGTCTTGATCTGGCCCTGTGTGTATCGATGCTAGATAGAAAAGAATTAGTAACCAGAAATAGGGAGACTTTATCTAGCGGTACTATAGACACCAAAAGTAGATCGTCAATCGGGATGAAGAAAGTTCGTGATGCGAACTAATGGTAGAAGAGGTCGAGAAAAGAACAGACGTTTGCGTGTAGATGTTGGTGTCAAAGGACTTTGAAGCAGCTTCATTATGTTTGCCGTATCCAGTTTCATATCGATCGAGGTGAAAATTATGCTCTAAAGTCCGAGTGGAGGGGAATATTGACTAGTTGAGTGCACCAAAGTTTGTCTTGCAGCATTCTACTTAGAAGGACCAGTGCGAGTCGGGTCAATTCCCCCCTCTTCCGTGGACCACAAAGTCTACATACGTGGAAATCGACGGGACAGTGGTAAGCAGGACAACTTTTTGGACCTGTTTTTCTATCAGATACGAAGTAAACGTAGCTACCCTGTGTATAGTCCACGAAATTTTGCTCAGGTGCATTGAAGTGTCGACGCTGACAGTGCCATAGGATACAGCAACCAGCCTCTATATCAGGACACACCTGTGTATAGTCCACGAAATTTTGCTCAGGTGCATTGAAGTGTCGACGCTGACAGTGCCATAGGTTACAGGACACAGAAAATCAGAGTCCACGAAGCATAGCACACACGGGGCGAAGTGGCACGTGAGTCTCTCTCCCCGTCAACTTATGTTTTATTCTTCCGTGGAAGTAGCCAGCCAACAGGTAATTTTGGAAGGGACTGGCTTTGGGGAACTAGAAAACGTAACTGGTGAAGTATAACAGGAAGGTTAAAATCATACGGAAGGCGAAAAAACGAAAGGTCATTTGTAGTGGGTACTGTTGGTAGAGGACCACGAAGACTGTTGGAATTCTAAATCCGAAAGAATCCGATACACCAAACTGAACCAAGGTCATGAAAGCAGGAAACAGAGACCTTTGGAATCTATGTTCCTGTGATCCATCAAATGTTCAAATTCAAATTCGGTCCAAATTTAAAATTCTAAAACTCCACGAATATTGTACTATCAGGCTAAGGGACAAGTATGGGTGATCCACACTCTGGACAAATCAAGTACTGCGTAGCTCTTGATAGCGACAGTAACTGGAGATCTGGTCCTTCTTGTACGAACACCTGGTGAGCTCGTGTCCATTTCGAGCTTTGACCACAGCGTCAAACTGAGTAGTCTATCACAAACCATGGGCTTTCGGGAAATAATCGGTGTGACATCTGATGTAACACCGCAGTCACTTACTAACTCGTCAAACACTCACATTTCTGAAAAATTGGACGAGGTAAGTACCTCGTCCTAACCGATAAATCATGTTCTTTCTTCACGAGAGTGAGCAGTACCGTATCTGTACTGGTATTGCTGACCATCTGTATTCGACCAGTGTGTTGAACACGAATTTCATCGCTTTCTGTCTCAATTCCTCGCCACTGATTGCGCTTTCTACCGTAACGCTGTATCCTGTCGAACACACACATAGAGCCACTCAAGTTGTATTTGTTTATTTGTTCGTTTCTCTGAGCCATTTGCTTCCACGAGTTCCATTATTAGACCAGACAACATTGTCCATGAGTTTTGCGCGAAGGCTGTATGTCGGCCTGGTTGACCTTGGTTTCTCATTGGCGACTTGAGTGAACATTCCTATTGGCTTGTCGACTGACCCGTTTGCTCATTGGTCGCAATCTGATTAGCTCTAAGACTTGACCTCCGGCAAACCTACAACTAGCTAGAACAACAATGAAACAGTCAAGTCGTGGGTTACTTGCCAAAGCAGTAGTCTGGCAACTGAAACATATGAAATGCCTACCGATCACATGATCATGAAAAGGACTGCAGTAAAGACCGCAAAGAATTACCGAGTGAACCGGTTAGGGCCATCGTTCCGAACGGAAGGGAACGATGGACACACACGAATCATCTACAGTGAGAACTGAAATAAAATTCGCTTCCAAACTTTATTTGAGAGAGTGGAGTTCCACAGCACTGCCTGTATTTTGAAATAACGCACATTCAAGAGAGTTTATCGCAAGAAGTTGGAAGAAAAAGACACCTGGATAGAAATAGCAAATCAACCGATCGCTTTTCCAAGCAGCGGAACCAAATGTGCCACAATCGAAAGAGATAGGGTCGACAAAGGCATAAAATGGAAGGTCTTGTACCAGATCAATCTCATGCACTACAATACAGATTGTGTTGGGCAGACTAAAGGACAAGTCACTACGCAAGTGAAGAAACACTGTTTAACTATCAAAAGACACGATCAGCTTATGTTTATTTCCATACGTAAAAAAACGTTCGGACGAGCCTGCTAGATGTGAAGTTCGTAGCATGTGAAAATAGAAGGAACAAGATTGAGATCCTAGAAGTACGGCCCTCCACCTCAAACAATCGAAGTATTCAAAACAAGTTTGCCTGAGTACCATTACAACCAGTCGACGGATAAACAACTGAGTCAGAACAGACCGCCAGTCGAAAGGACAATGAATCATGACCCGCTGTGGAGGGTCACCATGGAGAACAGAAGATTTCAGGCCGCGAGGTCAAGCAGACATCAATCCGTCGGGAGGTTAGTGGACAACTCAGTGGAAATGTTCGCCCCCTACCCGATGATAAGGTCGGCCTGGGTGAGCGGAGCCTGTATGAACTCATGGGTGCATCAAATCTACGTCTTTCCATCCACAACACAGTGTTGACCAACTGACTGGCTTGGCAATAGGATCAACTGTCAATGCGTGTACTTTTCGTATTTGTTTAATATGCATCGCAGACTAATCGGTCTTGCTTCTCGTATACGCAGCTAGCTGATATTGGACAACACCTGAGATTCGGACAATGTGAGTTTGTCTGTCAAGAGTTGCGTTTACACTGCAGTGATGCGATGCATACTGCCTTAGAGATCAGAAACGTGGTCTCTGCGAGCAGAGAACATACGAAAAATACGTGCTTTGACGTGATTGGTGTCTCCGAAGCATCGGTGAAGTCTGGTGAGCAATGCCGCGTTACGCCAGATGGCCCTAGGAAGAAGGAACTCTCCTACGATAGCTGAATTGCTCACGCTGGTTCGGGCATGTACCCCGTATGCCATGAGGCCATCTGCCCCACTCTTCTTGACCAGCCCTGTGCTGAATGGAAACGATTGAGAAGTGGAAACACCAACCAGTTAGCAGAGTCGGATCGATAAGTGCCGCCTCCCTGGATTGTGATCCTGGAACTTAACTCTCAAATGGTTAATGACGCTTGTAGAAATCACCCCGAATCGCGCAGTAAGTGGCGCTCGTGTGTCAAAGCTATCGCCTTCTCAAACTAACAGCCATCGATGTATGTCTTACACCGTGTGTCAAAGCTATCGCCTTCTCAAACTGACAGCCGTCGATGTAAGTCCCACAATTTTCTCTATTTTCGGTGATCGAGGCTGTAGCAGCTGGAACCATGACAGCTGGAACCCATGACACATAGTTTATAGCTGATAAATTGATTTTTTTCCCTGAGACAACTATAACAAATATACGTGATGTTAACCTGATCGCCGTTACAAAATAAAACCGGTCAAACTCGACAATGTCATGACGCCACGTATCAAAATGAAACCTGCAAGCTGGCGGGCGCTCTNGTTTGCCTGAGTACCATTACAACCAGTCGACGGATAAACAACTGAGTCAGAACAGACCGCCAGTCGAAAGGACAATGAATCATGACCCGCTGTGGAGGGTCACCATGGAGAACAGAAGATTTCAGGCCGCGAGGTCAAGCAGACATCAATCCGTCGGGAGGTTAGTGGACAACTCAGTGGAAATGTTCGCCCCCTACCCGATGATAAGGTCGGTCTGGGTGAGCGGAGCCTGTATGAACTCATGGGTGCATCAAATCTACGTCTTTCCATCTACAACACAGTGTTGACCAACTGACTGGCTTGGCAATAGGATCAACTGTCAATGCGTGTACTTTTCGTATTTGTTTAATATGCATCGCAGACTAATCGGTCTTGCTTCTCGTATACGCAGCTAGCTGATATTGGACAACACCTGAGATTCGGACAATGTGAGTTTGTCTGTCAAGAGTTGCGTTTACACTGCAGTGATGCGATGCATACTGCCTTAGAGATCAGAAACGTGGTCTCTGCGAGCAGAGAACATACGAAAAATGCGTGCTTTGACGTGATTGGTGTCTCCGAAGCATCGGTGAAGTCTGGTGAGCAATGCCGCGTTACGCCAGATGGCCCTAGGAAGAAGGAACTCTCCTACGATAGCTGAATTGCTCACGCTGGTTCGGGCATGTACCCCGTATGCCATGAGGCCATCTGCCCCACTCTTCTTGCCTAGCCCTGTGCTGAATGGAAACGATTAAGAAGTGGAAAAATCAACCAGTTAGCAGAGTCGGATCGATAAGTGCCGCCTCCCTGGATTGTGATCCTGGAACTTAACTCTCAAATGGTTAATGACGCTTGTAGAAATCACCCCGAATCGCGCAGTAAGTGGCGCTCGTGTGTCAAAGCTATCGCCTTCTCAAACTAACAGCCATCGATGTATGTCTTACACTTTTCTCTATTTTCGGTGATCGAGGCTGTAGCAGCTGGAACCATGACAGCTGGAACCCATGACACATAGTTTATAGCTGATAAATTGATTTTTTTCCCTGAGACAACTATAACAAATATACGTGATGTTAACCTGATCGCCGTCACAAAATAAAACCGGTCAAACTCGACAATGTCATGACGCCACGTATCAAAATGAAACCTGCAAGCTGGCGGGCGCTCTGCAGACCACATATAAGCATTGTATCTTGAGTGGAATTCTAGACTTTCTCAAAGCTCGGACACGCAGTCCCCTGATCGAGAGCACAATACAACTTGACAAATTTTCAGAAATCAAACGAAAACACCCTTCCGGTACCTAGCTACCATGCTACCCGAAGGAAGCACGAGGGCTGGGATACTGCCAGGTTACCCAAGTCTAGACAAGGGGAAGCCGAGAGGCAGAGGTCGGGTTCGAACCACGGGCTTTCCGGTCAGTAAATTCGTGCTCTATCTATTTCAGCCATCTCACCTCCGTCAGGTATCAGATGAAGCCCGATAATCCCATAAAGCTGAGGAGATGAAGGAATGAAGAAACTTTTGGAGATGGCATGCGCAACAGGTTAAAATGGGGTCTTTGAGAGGAATAATCAAGCATAAAGGCGGCTTGCTCACCCCCAAAAGAGAACGTCCAAACTGCTGGGCTGGGCAATCAACGGCAATATGTTGAAATGTTGGTAGATCGGACACGTTTAGAGTTGTTGATCAGGTGGCTGTTGGTCCGAACTTGGCAATGAACCTGAAAACGCTTGGTCACCAAACGAGGAGACGTCAATCAACGGCAATATGTTGAAATGTTGGTAGACCGGACACGTTTAGAGTTGTTGATCAGGTAGCTGTTGGTCCGAACTTGGCAGTGAACCTGAAAACGCTTGGTCATCAAACGAGGAGACGTCAGCACTTCGCGGGGGGAGGGGTTGCGTACCAATGATGGCTCTTCATTCCGATCCTATTTGTACAACTAAAAGCACGGGGCCACAATTATTCCATCATCAACTGCATCACCTATCCTACTGCTCAGCTACGTCTCTAATCTTCTGTCAAGTGAGCTTAACCTAAGTCCGGAGTTTTTACGACCATCTTAACTCTAAAGCTGCTTATCGATTCACTTTAAGCTACTCTGAGACCTGTGTTGATAGAGCGGATCACGCCTTCCTCAGTGGACCTCTGAGCTGCTGTCAGTATGGTCACTAAGGTCCATGCGGCAGGTACAAAACCAGAAATCCTCTCTTCTCTGTTTGTTTCTATGCCTTCGACCTACAAATGTTAAGTGTTTTGAGTCTGCCGCTGATGATAATCGTCACCGTCTTATCCTCCGACAGTTTCTACAGACTGAATTACGGGGAGTCATTTCTTCAAGTTGGTCAGTCGACATCCTAAATTCGAGCAATCCACAATATTCCTGCATTGGAATACGCGGTATATTCATTTGGCCGACCCATCCCGTCCATGCCAAGCGGCAAGTTGGCTGTCGCAATACGCCCTACACAGCGCATTCCAGTTGACTGTCTGCACATTACGGCCAGACGGTCATTAACTAGGTCGTGCGTACGTATGCGTGTGTGTGTGTGCGTTCGTGCGGCCACGAATGCGAACGTCACGTCACGTCCATGCGCGCGTGCGTGGGCACGCTTGCTTTTCCGTACAGCACTGCTGCTTGCGCGTGCGCACGTTTGTGCGTTGTGCGTGCGATGTTGCGAGCATTGTCTGACAATGAGGACGGGATCAGGTCTGGTCCGTGTTGAGAGTAGACCGGTTCCGAGTGGAGCATTTTCAAGATGGCAAGCCACGGCGCAACCACACCGGATGGCCGTCTGCAGTTCACGGTAGGGGAACTCTTTGAATTTTCGTTTCGATTGATATGGACTTGTCACTTTTGACCTATCGCTGTTTTCTGACTTGTCGCATGAATGGATCCGACAGATCCCAGCATATCTTCACCATAGCTTCGCCAACACTTTACGGATTAAGAGAATTGCTTTCTTGCGAGAAAGAGCGCAATCACCTGTTCCTAAAACTATTTGCTTTACAGGGGAGAAGGAGCCGTGCAAGAGGAACGCGGCCTGGGAGAACAGTATTTACTATGATGGCGCCAACATTTAATGAAAAAAAACGGGATTCAATAGATCAGTGAGCAAGATAGTGGGTATAGACTCACAGCCGCACTTTAAGTCCGCTGGGAAGATTCGCACCATGCAGTGATGACCATTGGTCAACGCCAATCCTTTTCATCTCTATCCGTCCAACGTATCTAAATGGCGGTGTCGTAAGTCACTGATGACAACCTGGTACTCTCAAAGTGCCATATGTTTGTCCATTTCTAGAAACGTCTAAATCATTAGTCAGTATCCTTCCTGATCCTGAAAGCCACGCGCGACATCATTGCTCACAGCGCTGGCCTGGTGACCTTTTCTACTTCAGAAGACGAAGTGTTGATTTTTCCTTTCAATAGAAATAACCTTCTCAAAAACGGGGCCGAAAAACCGCTCCTACAGTAGCCATATTTGGAGAGATTAAAGCTCAGGTGCACAACATTAGCAAAAGCACAAAGCCCGTAGATGTATTGTATAATGCCCACGGCGCAGATCGGTCTACACAGATGTTCGATTTTTTATCGATCGATATCAGTATGCATGTAATCCGCGCCCTTAAGTGGCTCCTTTGCTCCGCTGACTGCTGTGCTTAGACAAGGGCCGGGCATCACCGAATCCGAGCCTTCAGCTGATTGGACAACAGTTCCTTACGCGTTGGTAGACAGTCTCGGTGATCAAAGAGCAACTTTCGACCGACTGCAACTGACTACTCACCAGTGTTGCTGTCAGAATAACTGGTTCGGTCAATGAACCTCTTCAACTATGCACTGGCTTGAAGATGTGAAGCTTGGTGCCATGAGGGTTTCTTGAAAAGACACATTGCTCATAAGGTTTCTGAAAACTTTCATAAATGAGACTACTCACAAGGTTGCTGAAAACTCTTCGATAGTTCATGATTGGTTCCGCCCTTCCTGGGGCTCATCAGGTAGGCGCAGTCCCCGAGCTTCCGTCAACCTTATGTTCTACTTGAACTTGAAAACTCTTCGACAGTCCGCGACGACTCATCGTAAGACTCATCACACGGGCGTGGTCCCCGACTTTCCGTCAACCATGTGCCGTACTTGAACACGCATTTTTCGCACCTGGCGCAGTATACGCCTATTTGCATGACATCAGTGTTCAACACCGATGCTTCACTGCCGTACAACCATGACTTATTTGAAAGCCTTACTGTAAAGAAAAGAATAAAAGTG
>NW_008751772.1:281981-325382 GCF_000715545.1 Opisthorchis viverrini | reverse complement strand
ATAGAAGAATTGGGCATGGAAAACAGCACCCTCTTCGGCATACGCTACACCTGTTCCACCCAACGCAGCTTCTGGTGCTGGACACATTCTTCAATGGAAGTACCCGTTGCACAACCGAAAACACGCTTTCTAACTGCCTCGTTACGTATTCGCCGACACCAACCCACACGAGCTGTGGTTCTGAGACAGCGATTGTCGAACACCTGAAGACGTCTCAGGTCCGCTGCTCGAATAGTTCAAGTCTCACAGCCATACAACAAAACAGCCCGCACTGATATACACGCCCCTTGAGATTCAGGGATAAACCACTCTGACGCCATAGGTGTCTCTAATTAGTAAACGCTGTCCGAGCCTTGCAGATTCGTGCACTGACCTCATCTGTCACACTACAATCAGAACTAATACAACTTCGAAGATTCGAATCTTTCGTTTATGATGTTCTTCACAACTAAATATGTGGCTTCCTACTTCAGTTGACACGACATACGTGACTAAACATACTACTCTCAGAAATGTTATGTCAACTGTCACTTAATGAGGCTTTGTACAACACAGTTAGTTGAAGAATACTACAAATCAGTTTTAGTTAAATTTATTGTTAACACCAATGTAAGAATTATCAGGTGAGTTTACTTTGTTGATGTTTAGGCATCGTATTACTCTCTTCAACATTTGTAGTTCTCATTGAAGAACGCTCTGGGAAGAGCTTTTTGAAGTACGCCGCGGTCGCAGGAGTACGAGCCTTCCGATTTAGATTGATTCAAATTGAGCCATTTCAAGAATCCCTGTTCTTCCAAAGAGTCCAAGAAGCTCAGCTGGATATTGCGCTTCAAGCGAGCTGAAAGAAATGTCAGAGAATACAGAATCCTGTCACAGGACCGGGGTGATTCAAGACGCTTTGGTGTGAACGTGCCATCCAAGAATAGACGCCTCGGGGGGAATCCGCGCGCAACAAACGAGACAGAAAATGCGGCGACTGACATTCTGCGAAATGGTGTCCCTTTGGGAACCATATTTGTCCATTTATTGGTTTACAAAGTACCTATCAAAAAGGTAACCCTCAGTGCGTCACCAAATTGCATAACCTATGGAGATACATAACGATCAAATCAATGGAAGGGAGCTAAGTTTGACACCTGATACAGAATCGAAGACAGCGGCCGGTCGACCTCAGGCTGTCCAACATTTGGACTTCCAGTGAACATTGTCTGAGGGAAACTGAACGTGGGTCCCCTTTCCCCAAAGTCAATTAAATCGAACGCAAATTTTTTGTTTAGTGACTGTGTCTTTAATTCACATATGGTGACGGTTCTCGATAGTTTTCTGTGGACTTTGTGGTGTTCGCATACTGTTCACAGTTCAGGTCTACTCGCAATACACACCCCTTCAAATGGTCGTTGAGCCCTAAAACCTCTAAGACCGAAACATTTTTTATCTTAAACATGATTTTGAGCCAATTCTCCCTCCAAAGAGACCCATTTCTTACTCAGTCATCGCACAATGAGAAGCGGATTTTGAGAGGTCGAACCATACCGACGTTACTTGGGTCACTCAGGTAGCTTCTGAAGGAACGATCGTTTATTCCACAAGGGTATGTGTAATACCCGCTTCCAGCACCTGGATAACTATTTGCCAGGCTCAATGATGCCTTCAGAAATCGACGCCCGCGATTTTTACCGACAATGCACAACTCCCGTCGCCAGTTGTGAACTACAAACACTCACGATTGTATATAGAAATATTACTCCTAGCCTGTCGGTGTTTATATACACGGACCCCCTTTCACTACTTTGTCCATCTAGGGGGTGGTCAAATATTGATTTTAGACCAACTAAATTTAGAACATTACACAGTTCCGGTATCCAAGGGTCAAAATAGCACTTTCCCTCATCCTAATGGACTATTTTTCTGTAGACTTGTAGATTGAACTTGGCCACAAATGTCCCTTTGAACAAAAATCTTGTGACACTTGGGACATCGGTCATTTCAAACCATCTCGTCCCTTCTTGAGGGTATCTAAATCAAGGAGGGGTCCAGGAAGTCGCGTACTTTGTGCTAGATCAACGGTAGAGCGAGCTTGGACCATGTCAGGTGTCTGGAGTTCAAACCTTGGCGCGGACAAGGATATACGCTGTTGATGAGATCTTATAACGTTGCGAAAACAGGACTGAACTGTAAACGTGAATTCTAGAATCCCTGTAGCCGAACTCAGACGAGTTCGATTTATGTGGACTGCCGCGGGGGGTCCGCATTCTACTGAGTTATCGCCGTTGGAGGATAACTCGATCTCTAAGGGATTGTTCCTTGGCAGCGGCAATACGGCAAACCTGTGAGGACGGCTCATCTGGGATACGTAAGGTGAAGTAAAATTTGCGTTTGTTTTAGCAAAGACAATGCACTGTTTGTATAAATCCACCACCGAACTGAGTAATCCCCGTCGCCACTAGAGTGCTGTAATGGTAATCGTGTTCAGGGTCTAATCACCAAATAAATCTGATCTTTACTTTGTAGAACGTAACGCTGGCGATGAATAGTTGCGCGTGAACTACTTAAATTCACGTTATCCCAAGCTAAGCTGTTGGTGACTTCTTTTTAGATTGGAAGCAAGCGTTCGTGTTTGTGTTCCCGTGATTAATCTAACGCTTCAATTGGCAAATCGACCCACCGAGAGATTTCCGCTTGCATGTCGATCTGTCCTTTTCAATTTTTTCCGCGCAAACTGTTATGCCGATGTGTGAATGATCGCAAAACTGATTGGTTGGTAAAGCGTAATGCAGGCATGATGCTAACAAAATACCATCTGGTGGAAGTGGTTTTGTTCCCGTGTTTTCGGGACTTTTCTATGTGCGTACAAGAGCAGATACCGAACTTTGACGCTGGTTTCAAGGAATGGTTCATATGTAGCGATACAATGGTGAGCGTTCCTGTCTTTTTGGATCGAATAAAGGAAGATAAGTCCACACTTCAAGGTGGACTCTGAAAAATAAAATAATCGTTCAGCTGTAATACCCTTTCGGTTCCTTTGCTGCCATGCTACCCAAAGGAAGCACGAGGGCTTGGATGCTGCCAGGTTGCCCAAGCCTAGACAGGGCCAGCTGAGATGCAGAGGTCGGGTTCGAACCACAGACCCTCTGGTCAGTAAATCTGCGCTCTAAACACTAAGCCAATCCGCCCCCAGGAAGAAGAAACGGATCTTTTCTAGATAAATCCCGCCAAAATTACTCCTAGGCCACCCAAAAAGATTAGAAAGAAGAATATATGGCATTCGTACTCTTAGTTTTTTTGAAGAGGGTGAAATTGGGACCTTGGCCCCCAAACCAATCCACACAAGTAGCTGTCCACTAAAGATCGGTATGTGCTACATTCGCATTAATTCTGCATTTTGTAGACGTGCCAAAGAGATTCGATGGTTTATCTGTGAGCTCCAGTCGTTGGATCCACAAGGTTTTTGGTATGAATAACCGTTTCATGAGTACAATTCATGGCAATCATCATTTCAATTCCACATATCGGAGATGATGATTGAGCCGGGAATGATGCAGGCCTGGATTGTGTCCTTCAAAGTGACCGCAGTTTGATCTGGCACTGCATACATGAACGCCTCTTTAGTTTCCCAGCATACCCCTCCGAAAATCTACTGCTGTGGAAGGACTCGCCCCGCGTGGTTTTTGTGACGAGATATTAGCGGTTCATCGATCTCGACGTGTAGATCTGGGCCGCCGATAACTGTTGGAGTTTGCAAAAGCCGCCAGGAGCAAACATCGCGAAGACAGTTCTTCCAGTCAACGGCGATCGTGTGGTTAGTAGATAATTCCTCTGAGCAGAATTTGATTTTTGCCAAATTTTTGGACCAGCAATAAATGAATAGAATTACTGTCCTAAACTCCATCCTAGACCGCTCCAACCAAGTTCCCTTTCGAAGACCGATTTCTTGCTAACACTGTCGGGCATTACACCTCTACCTGTCAGAAACAGTTGAAAGTGTCATTTGGTGACCATTGTTGCACAAACGTTGCTGATGGATAACTCCATGACTTTGAAAGAAACGCTTTGCTGTCTCCTTGCCACAAACGAGAGTTGAGAGCGTCAGAAAGTTCACTCAAGGTTTTACTATGGTCCGAACGGCGAAAATGTTTGCACGAGATGAGCCTAGATGCGGATAAGGAATTTTTTCATCAAAAATAAGTCAAGGTTGTGTGCGTACATTAAATTGGGGGCGGCAAAATGTGGGGCGGGGCTTAACTTTTCGCGCATGCACTTTTTGCACTAGTGGCGGGGCTTATCGGGAAAAGATCCAAAAAATCTTCGAAGAAACTTTAGTCATGATAGAGGCGACTGCGTCTTTGAAGAGCCAACATCCCGTATCGCATACGGGATATGAATCTAATCGGAGATTGATCTTCTCTAGCTAATTCAAAGTGAATGTGCGTTTGTGGAGCGGAGCCATGATCATCTACGCTATTCACTTACCCATTGGAGTGCGTTCCCCACCTCACTCACCCCTAAGATGTGTGCATTTCCTGGGTACCAATGCCGGATGTCTTATGTTTCCCTTGGTGATTCTTTACGAAATCGCTTTGCCTTCACTCTCTTGGTGTGGACCTCTTGAGGTCCTGTGGGTCTCTTCCACACTTTCGGTAGACACCGAGAAGCGTGTAGACCGGTCACGTGAATACATGATTTACGGAAGGTTTCGCCTGGTCTTTTGCTCACAGTAGCGTTGAAGCATCAATGAGTACAGCTTAGATTGTGGTGTTTTACGCTGTTCTTCGCCTTCAAAAAATCACACTTTCTTACCAACTTGAACATCTGTTTGTGACAGCAGACGGTTGGAGAGAACCTGGCTGATCCGGGCTATTCTGATCTGAAGCGGTGGCTTTGTTCGAACCATTCGAAGAGCACGGTTCTCCGACAACAGAGTTTTTAGGGATAAGTATAAATCCCTGATGGTCAGTGGGAACAGGGGGGGAATACAAATTTGATGAAGGTCCAAAATTCAAGAAGTGATTTGAAGGTGATTTCGTGTAGCGAACTACTTATGTCAGTGATGAAACGTATAATGCACCGCTAAGTATTCACAACCAATAAGAATAGAGCCTTTCCGAATTTGAGTAACAGCCTGGACGCCAATAGTGGTTGGCTGTTTGGCACGCCAAATCGAATAAAGCGGAAGAATATCTACACAACTGAAAGCGAAACCAGAGGGTGAACATTCAAAACTGATCTCGGTCTTGTTACTCAGTTTGTCCATCTATCTCTAGCCATTTCGAGTTAGCTTGTTAGTTAGTTATCCGAGTATCTCCTCAGGGAAGTCTTGAATGATCAGAATGATATTCCAGCAACGGTTTCAGCAGTTCGCTGCGGGATTAGTTGATTTTGTTTTCATATCACTGTCTTTTGAGCACTTTTCGGACACATATTTTGTTCAGTCCACGTCAAATGAGGAGCTGCGTCCCACTCAGACTGTGGTCCGAGTGAATATTACCGGGATCAGAGCTTCGGAGCTCTGAGTTGAGAACAAATCACATGAATTCATTAGCGCATGCTGGATGCAGTGAGTCATCATCACTGATCAGACGATCGTGATCACGCTTTAGCGTTGTGATTGGTTTGCTAGGTGCTTTAAGCATTGAGTGGGCATCTGTCCTGATTGAGTCGGTCGATCGATCGAACAGTCAAGCAGAAAACCGCCAAAGCTGCGTGCCAAAATCTGGCAAATCGATCAAGTTATGTTCAAAATTCTGCCATCGATTGCGTTATCTGACCAATGAGGAAAGCCAGCCAGACAGCTTGCAAGAAGAGGCAGGAAATGACTTGCAATAGCACCATAGATAAGGGCATGCTATGTCCGAGAAACTTTCAGGGGAACGAGCATTTCAACTGTTGGTACCGGTGCATATTCGTTACCCATTATGAGGTAGCTCAAATGAAGAGAGTTTATTAGGAAATCCGAACAAATCCAACATTTCTATTCAAAAAAGCAGATAACGGCCTACTGTCCAGAGATGGCCTCTTTGGTTGGGTTTCACAGGCGGTCCTCATTGCGGATGCCAAGTAGTTGCCAAACGAGTTACAACTTCAATTTGTGCCTTGCTTGAGACGCCAGAACAAGGTGCTCTCAGATGTGCCTTATGAGTGTTCTGAGTTTTCCTTGATTTTATACTTGCTTTGGTTTTCTCGTATTGCTGAAAAGGAAGTATAGTGTCATCCAGCGGGGCATTTGGCCTTTATCAAGTTTCGGTTGCCTTCCCTCAACTTCTTCGGGTAGTGGCCTCATTTACGGACAAATGAATGTCTGTACAACTTTTCCTAAGACAGTACGTGATGTTCTCTATTGAAAAAAAACTTTTGCCTCGCATCTGTACACAAGAGCATCAGCATACAAACGCTCGTTTGACGACCCAAGGGTCAAATTTCAGGACCTAAATATTAGCTAGTCCGTGTCTCAAGGTGATGAGTTTTTCCCCGAGTGGTTAGAGCGCGAATTCACTGACCGAAAGGTTCGTGGATCGAACCCGACCTCCGCCTCTCGACCTCCCCAGGCTTGGGCAACCTGGCAGTATCCCAGCCCTCCTGCTTTCTACTGGTACCAAAAAGGTGCTACAGCTGAACACTTTTTTTAACGATTTCTCTTCTTCTAGGGTCACCAGCTGTTTTTTCAACCATCCTATGCATACAGTTTATAGACACATGCATATCAGTATCCAGAATAGAACGGTTCCGATCAAAAATTCGCCGGCAGCGATGAACGAATAAGAAGCCTCTCCACGAAAGCTGCTTCTTCTTTGCTAGTGGCTGACTGGGACAAAATTCTTGACGCGCTGTGGTGTCCAGGATTACCTGAGATGTAAAACGGTGTAGATTATGCGGGGTGGGGGTGGGCATGGTTAAAAAACAGCTCACACCGTGGAGAATCCTGACAAAGGGAGGGGGGTCCAGTCCGCAGGGGATGAGGAAAACGCGTTTTGTTCTCGGTCAGCAGACGGAATGATGTGTTTGACTCCCGGATGGGGCAGTGTTCGACTTCAGCTGAACCCCCCCTGAATTGTACACTTTGGCCTATGAAAGTCAACTGTCCTTGATCCGAAGTCAGGTATGATACCAGTTTGTGAAGTGTGGCTCCACTATCCTGGAGCACCAGTTCGCAAACCTCAGCGCACCCGTAATTTTACCTCTGAGTTGGTGGATCGCGGCGGACTGATGTCAACATCATTCCCCGTTTCATTCCACTTTGTTACTTTAAAAAGTAAGTAGCGCTGACGTATCAACCGACAAAACACCCGAGCGAAATTACGCAATAGTACTGCCGACGTGTAGACAGACGGCTTTAAACGCATACTATTCAGAATTCAGATCACAAGAAAGGACAAATGCACGGATAATTTATCACGTAAAACGTTTGTTCCACCGCGTGCTGCGATAATGTCAACATGGGGAAGAGACACTGATTCTGCTCGCCCACATTTGTGAATCAAAAGGTTTTCTGGCGAACTTCACATGTCCGCCACGTGTGATGCGTCAGAGACATTCTCAAATTCAGCTTGTCCTCTGCCCCCCCCACCCACACCCTCAGCCCAGGTTGGTTGTTGGCCTTGTCCCCGCCCGCGTATAGATTGATAAATGATGCTGGGTTTGGCAGAGAGGAATACTGCAGCTGGCCCTACAGGAACTAAGACTGACCGAGATGCTTCACAGATGTCAGACATTGTCGTCCAATCTCTGGCTGACGTAGTCTTCTTTGAGAGGTACATTGGTCCAGTTTCGGGACAGCGCTGACGCACTGAGGCCTGGATGTCTGGATAATGAATACTTTGAACTAGTCCATAGGTGAAGTCTGAACTGCGTCACTAGTGAACATTTGTCGGGTTCGATGTCTCTCTATCGAAACACCGTCGCATCACATGGTCGCCAAGTTGATGGATACTGTCCCCAGTCCACGTGTGTTTTTGAAACAATCGATTTCCTTGCATTTGACTCCTGATCGATATGGATCAATCAACGAATTGAATACACCAGCCCAGAGAGATGTTAGCAAGCTAACGGCTGATCCGTCTACCGAGCCTCAAAAATTTTGCCACAGTGCAGGAGATCAGGTTCCCTTTTTTTAGTAATGTGCCGGGTGACACGCTTTGAGATTATACGCAAAAGATGTCGATACACTTGGATATCTATTCAAACCATTGATTTTGCCATTCATGCTTGGATGATCTTCTCGCGGAAAGCCTGGAGCGGTTCGTCGCTCCAATCTACTCAAGGGCTATTCTGGTCGTCACGAGGCCATAAGAGCTGCCGAACTCTTTTCACTCGACGTCAGATTCAGTTTTTGCTCGTGTTTTCCGTATCCCAGTGCAACGACGGATCGATTAAACCATCCACCCGCAGCATGGACCAAGTGGTTGGAGCGCGACGTTACTGACCGGAAGGTCCGTGGTTCGAACCCGACCTCCGTCTCTCGACTTCCCCCCGGTCTAGGCCTGGGCAACCTGGCCGTATCCAAGCCCTTGTTCTTCCTTCGGTTGGCATGGCAGCTAGGTACCGAAAGGGTGCTACAGCTGGACGACTCGACTCATTCGATGCCCAGATAGGACAGTGTCCACTAGCTTTGCACTCATCCAGTCTAGGCGCGATCTGGTCAAAAAGTCCCATTACTGACTCCGACAAATTGGCAGTAATATCACAAACTCAACAACTTCAGACATAGTTTCAGAGGGGTTTGGTAAACAATCGGATTTATTGCTGGGCAACTTTTTGCTTTTGACACAAAAGCTTCATCAGGCCAAGTGAGTAAGTGAGTAGGTTGATTGGGTTTTAAGGCAGTTGTGGAATCAATCCGTGACTTGATCAGTGCTGGGTGTTCAGTGTGATGTTCCTGTTTGTCGATTAGTGGGGATGACTAAGATTTACGATAGATTGGTTAGGGGGGTTCGTCTTGCTCGTTTAGTCTAGGACACCTTAATGGAAAATTCATCTTGAGGTCGGTCACAGATTTCATTCACCTGTGTTCGTCCAAGGGTGCTGGGACAATTGGTTTGGGGATGGTGGTGGGGTGGTTAATTGGATCTAACTCTACTTGGATTTTGTACTTTTAGATCCAGGCCTTTTCGCTGATAACTACACACCACCTCTAAGACTGCTCTCCACACGTTTGCAAGTTCAACCCCCTTACCAAACCACTCTGAAACGATGACTTTTCAACCGGTCCCAAACATTTTCCAATTGACTGAGAACTTCAGACGTACTTTGGAGTCTGTTTCGAATCCCTTGAAATACATATCTGGAGGATCGGTTTTTTATAGATCTAAGCTGAAGGACATTGGTACCATCGGTAGTCCATCGGGTGGCGAGATCGTCCAGCATTGTTTTACAGCTTCTCCGACGAGCTTCGCCCCGCACAGTGACCGTTTCAGCACCACCACCACCACCACCACCAGTCAACTTCATGTTGGTGCTGTTCAAACGCGAATTCCACAACTCCTGCGACCCCCATCGCTACAATCAGCCAAGTCAGTGTGTGTGTGTGTGTGCATATATCTTCACCTGTTCATTCATGTTCGGTTCACACTATTCAAACAGTCTCGACTGCATCGGCGCATCGCGGTGCACCATTGTCAACAGATGTGAATTGCTTTGTGCCATGTGACGGATGATAGATAAGTCAGGCGGAAAGTTGTTTTTTTTTGTATGTGTGTCAGATCACGCACTGGTAAATAACAGTTAGTAGTCGGTTAACGGCGGTGATTCGACCATAGGGATCCCCAGGGACTGTACCACTCTTCGAATTCCTTCGCCAGACAAATTCCGCTCAGCCGTGTGCTCTGTGCAACCAGTAGAATATAAAGGTAGCTACAACCCCTGACTTCCCCAGTGTTCTGACAAGAATATTTTTAAAACAAATACTTGTATTTGTAAATGAATTTGGTTTGGATTCGCCCAGTGGTCCGCCCCAGTGGAACGTGCCGCACCAGGTTGCCTCATATTTCAGTTGGTACGATATTCGAGAGGGTGCAATACGTTGCCCTATGGAGATGTGCCACACTACTGATTGGATGACTGAAAACTGTTCGACAGTCCACGATCGGTATCTCCAACTAAATTTCACTTGTGCGATGGTCCATATGTTGCGTTTAGACAAGACAGATTCATTTGAGTTTCTCGAGGAAACCAAATTGATTTGCAAATGAGTGTATTTGTCGAAAGCAGTAGAACATAAGGTTGACGGAAACTCGGAGACTGCGCGCCTATCTGATGAGCCCCAAGAAGGGGAAACTGGGCTGCTGAAGAGTTTTCAGCGACCCTATTAGTAGCGCATCACCGATATATATGTATGGCGTTATCTCGAATGGGGTAGCAACTGAAACATGGATCGGCCTGGTGCGGCACATTCAGTTGCCTGGAAACATCACAAACGAGAGATTCAGCTGCGTTCCGGGTGAGTTCCCCGCAAAACCACGTTTGTTTGCAAATGAGTGTAGTTCGGTAACTTCGTGCAATTCGGGTTCAAGTAGAACATAAGGTTGACGCAAACTCGGGGACCACTCGACTACCTGATGAGCCCCCAGAAGAGCGAAACCGGTCATGAGCTGTCGAAGAGTTTTCAGCAACCTTGTGAGTGGTTTCCTTCATGTAAATACATACTGTGATATCTCGAATTTCGTGCCAACTGAAACATGAGGCCGCACATTCAGTTTTAGAATATCATAAACGAGAGATTCGATTGAGTCTCCCTCGTGAAAACCAAATTGATTTGCAAATGAGTGTATTTCTCGAAAACAGTCCAATTTGGGTTCAAGTAGACGGACACTCGGGGACTGCGTCTACTTGATGAGCCCCAAGAAGTGCAACACTGGTTGTGGGCGGTCGAACAGCATCTATCAACCTAATGTGCTCAGCTAGGAAGAGATGATATCTCGAAAATCCCACCGATTGAAAAATGAGGCGTTCCTCCTCTTCAGTCAGCTGTGGTTCAATTGAGTGTCCGAACGGGCGTGCAAATGAGTGTATTTCGTGAGGGTCTACCCCTGGTTGATCAAGACATTTTATTCTATGCTGTTTCAAACTCGGTTCACTGTTTGGTTGGTATAAACAGAGGGTTTCATCTTCATCTTCTGAGCCCGGTCGACCTTGGCAACGAAAACTTGGATAAGTACCTCCCAAAAGTACGCAGCTGTATGCTGTGAAGAGAGTAGTCTGATATGCAGTTGGACGTAGCCCACTACTGATGAGATAGTAAGAGATTTTTTGGCAAATTTATGAGTAGTGCGTTACGCCTGTACGGTTGAATTCCCTTCTTTCAAACTATCCTATCGATTTTCATGCCTCTTGAAATCTAGCTTGCCTGAACAGTTCTCAGAAGCATTCGGGGCCGGATAAGGAAGGGGCTACAGTTAGAAAATCAATAATACAGATTACAATGTTCTGGTTCAAGTGATCTTGAGTCCTCTGAAATTCGATCAGTACATTGGTGTACGTCGTTGTGTATCTGCACCGACCAGACAGCATTACGTTTCTGCAGTCAGTGACTAGATATTGTTGTCGACAGATTCGCACTAAACCGATAGTTTCCTGTCAAGGATAACCCTGATGGTGCCTTGAAGTGATGCAAAGTGAGCATCTCTCTGCAACCTAAGTTCATCGAACGGAGCGAGGACTAGAACGATGAAATTCTAGCTCCCTGACTAATGAGTAAGCAGCCTGAAATTTGTCAATCACTGAACTAAACAGTACAGCTCCCAGCTTTGCTTATATCACTTGAGTGGTTCTTGATTTTACTTACCCAGATATATCTGATGTGCAATGGTGTTTGTTACCTTTCAAGGAAGTTCATCAAGATTCTGCCACGTTTCGCCTAATCACTCCCTCAAAATCAAACCGTATGTGTGGTTTTCCTTTGTCGTAAAATGAGCTAGGGTTTGTTTTATGTGCGTGGTGAGCGGTTCTATGAGAACGGGGCACGTGACCTGGATCGGTTACTAAAAATAAACTATGTAAAGACTTTAGATCGTGGGCTATCACAGAGTTTCGAACACCCTTGTGAGTAGTTTCCTTTATGAAAATACATACTGCGATATCTCGAATATCGTGCCACCTGAATCGCGCGGTGGCCTGTGTGCAGCACATTCAGTTGTAGAATATCATAGACGAGAGGTTCAGTTGAGTCTCTCGTGAAAACCACAAATTGATTCGTAAATGAGTGTATTTCTCGAAAACAGTCGAATTTGGGTTCAAGTAGAACATAAGTTTGACGGAAACTCGGGGGACTACGCACCTACCTGATGAGCCCCAAGAAGGGCGAAACCGATGGTGGGCTGTCGACGAATTTTCAGCAAACTTGAGAGTAGTTTCCCTCATGAAAATATACTGCGATATCTCGAATATCGTGCCAACTGAATCATGAGGCGGCCTGTGTGCAGCACACTCAGCTGTAGAGAATCATAAACGAAAGATTCAGTTGAGTCTCTCTTGAAAACCAAATTGATTTGCAAATGAGTGTATTTTTCGAAACCAGAAAGACTCCTTTTGAGTAGACGTTTTTCTGAGCTAAGCGCCGGCTCCCGGTGATGATACCTTGGATTCGATTTGGAGCTTGTGATTGGTAGGTGAGGAGAAGTTGAGGGAAGGGAAGTGTAACCTGATTACAAGGTTCTGCAGGAACCTGTAAAGACACTTGTCGGATCCAGAGTGCTATATCCGATTGCTGTCTGCGGTCCAGTGCCTAGTGCCGAAAAAAGACTCACCGATAAAGAACACAACAGCTTTATTGCAGCAAGCGAGCGCGTGCCAGTGCGAAAGTTACAGCGGCCCCACGCTGTCTGATAGTCGCTCAGTGAACACCCATCAATATCGATTGTCCTTCCTTGAGATGCCTGAACACTGATCATAATCGGTCGTGCTTATGTGTCGTGCCTGAACACTCATCAAATTTTGCTGAATCGATTGAGCGATTGACTGGCCTGGATGCTTGCCGGCTTTCCTGTTGAGATTTTGTTAGAGCAGTAGGTTCCGCGCTTTCTGAGGTACTTTCAGGAATCTGACCTCCCTGATACTCTCCCACCCCTTATTCTTTTCTGTATTTTAAGGCTTTAGTTATGGTCCAATAACTCCGCGTTGAGGCATCATTTATAGTCTCTCTCTCTTATAGTCTCTCTTTATAGTCTCTTGCTGAATTGATTGATTAACTAAGTGGCCTAAAGCTTACCGGCTTCCCTATTATAATTTTGGTGGAGTTTTAGCGTCTCAGTTGGCTCCGGGCGTTCTGCGGTTATTTTTAGTGGTCGTCTGACCTTCCTGATACAGACGTTGCCATTAGTCATATCAATCCAGCTGTTCCTTCTCACAGAGAACCATGTTGCCCCTGTTTCCCCTTCAGTGGGCTCACTTTTCGTTTCAGAACTGCTCGCTTCCTTTTGACTAGGTGAGTAGTTTGGCCGGTGTCATAAACATGTGACCGAGCTTTCACTGTTTTCAGAAAATTAGTTCTCTTCACATTCAGCTCATTCCGTATTTTTCCTCGAACGGCGCAGCTTTAGAGGACCTCGGGCTGCTGCCCTGAGGACACAGACCCAGGGCCTAAAGTGGGCACGACCAGCGTTGTCAAACGCTGTCTTCGAGTCATACTGTCGGACTAAATAGAGTGAGCTGAAAGCCAAGACTTTTTAAAAGTACGCCTGATAAGAACCCCTTTGTGGTGTTTACCACCTTGTTACCTTGATTTTTTGCACAATCCCACCATGTGGAATTTTTTTTCAATTCAACCAGCCTATGAAGTCTAACTTAATTGGAGTGGCTGTCCTGTTCACATAAAAATGATAGATTGACGTAACACACTACTCATAAGGTTGCTGAAGACTCTCCGACAGCCCACGACCTGATTCGTCCATCTTGGAGATTGGTGGGAGAAACGCTACGGAAGTTTCGAATTCAAACAGACTGAGGTATCACGTGGAGTGAAGCGCAAAGATCTCGAAATCGAAGCCATCGAAAGTCTCGATTAATCCAAAAAAGGCGGTAATTTTAACGCAAAAGGGGAGGAGAACCGTTAGGATACATAAAAACATACTTGAATAGCTGTTCAAAGTCCAAAGAAGACACCCAGAAAGAAAACCGTGGTCTGCATCAGCACGGTATCATGCGATTTACTTCACGAGGCGATAGTGGTCTAAAATGCGTGTCGGAATATGCACGGAAAAAACACAGAATCCGAGTGCATTCAAAGTGAGTGAAGGATAGCAACGGACAATCGGTGTAGCCAGGGCAGGCAACCTCAATCCTCATATCATGGTTACCATCACAGTGACACCATGACTCTTTCGTCGTGGACTCGTCCGAGTCGCGTACGCCAGTCCGCTAATTTGCCGATGACGCAAGCACTTACGTATGGCGCAAACAGCCCCGGACTTCGCGTCCATCAAACGATCTCGTCTGGTCACCTTTGTCTGACTGTGGACGCAGCCCTAACCTGGTTTCGGACAATTGGCTGAAACACGGTTGACATGGCTGGCGTGTGTGTGTGCGCGCGGGTGTCTAGTGCCGACATGCGCGCACGCACACGCGCGCACGCACACGCGCGCACGCACACACGCGCACGTACAAACGCGCACGCACACACGTTTCGAGGCCAATAGCGGTGACGATAGCCCACTTATCGGACAGCGTCAAAAAGGCAGACAGGGGAAGGGGATTCCACAGCTGCGCCTGGCCGTGAGAATGACAGTAGCTTCGCTGCGCCCCTCTTCGTGTCCGTCCAAGCGTGACGCGCACTGAGGATCCTCAAGCGTGAAGCAAGACGTTATCAGACTGTGGGTCAGAAACGATGGGTCACCGCCCACATCCAAGGTATGAGGGTTCCAGACGCCTTGAACAGCAGGAGGTCAGCTTGTGATGATGTTTGCCAATTTGTTTCGGCTGTGTAATGCTGCATGAAAGCCTAACCTACATGTCTAGGTCAGTGAGCAAGTCAACAAGCCCCAGTGCGCCAATTGGTTTAGATGACCCCATCCTTGACTTGTTCCGTGACCTTGTCAGGCGTATTCGCGATTCCTTAGACATATCAGTCGGGCTTTATCGTTGTACCCCATCGACGTTGTTTCCCACTGAAGTTCATTTTCGTAACAAGATGCCATATCGGCATCCAGCCACTTGCATTGTCCAGTTAAAAAGTTTCTATCACAAAAAGATTGGATGTTTACTGCACCCGACCTTTGCCAATGTCACATACCTCTCAACATAAAGAGGGCCTCTTGTCCGGGAGTCATCGCAAGTTAAATACACTCATTTGCTAATAAATTTGGTTGTGCGAGAGATTCACCTGGAACCAAGCTGAATCTCCCCTTTGTGGTGTTTTCAAGTTGGTTGTCGCAGAAATTTCAGCGACCTTATGAGTAGTGCATCACGTCCATACAAGTTTCGACAACCTTTTGGGGATGACTGGAGAGGTACCTCAGTACGCTAACCTACTTCCTAAAATGTTGGTAAGTCCCCGGGTTTCGAAACTTTAGGTTACCCAAACTAGACTTTTGTCGAGAAACTTGCGGATACCGCCAAATGACTTAAATCAGTCCGATAACAGCTGTGTGCACACAGTCTACAGATTTTCCAATCCACCAACGGTCGTTTAGTAGCTCAGAGGGACATCTGAGTAGTCGTCACTCGAGGGACTAACACGTGATCAAGTGATGTGACTCGCGTGATTAAAGGATGATCGCTCGTTATGTCCTCTCTAAGCTTGGGCTAGTCAGATGATCATTGCCGGAAGGCTGTGTTCAAACTACTAGCCAGAAGTCTTGGGTTCGAATCTCCCTTGAGTTTCGTGATGTACACACTACTGATGATTTTCAGCGTGGCTTGCTTCAATTACAGGACGAAATGTCAACTGAAAATTGTCAATTCTCTTCGCATTAACATCATCAGAGCTAATCAATCCACGCACTCATGTGTTCATTGCACCCCTAATCTTTTACGATGTATTCCTAAGAAGGAATCTTTATTTATTGATAGTAACTTCTGACAAGGGAGTCGATTTGCGATGAGTTCCCCCAGACAATGTGGTGACTTTTTAAGACAAAGCCCATACAACGCTTGTTATGGTACAGACCTCTTCTGTTGCTGATCACCATTCATATAATACTATAGGGGAAGAGGAGACCAATAGGGAGGTTCAGGTCCTTGCACTGACTAGAAGGTATCACTGAAACGTCCGTTTTCACGGCAGTGTACATGTGAAATATAGGGAGAATTTCCCTGGGATTTCTGGTCCATAGGTTCCATCTTCTGAAATGCAGTTTATCTGGGAAACATATCCAAGAAGACAGAAGTTTTGGCAACATCCACCTGCCGTAGAAGGCAGCCCAACAGCTATTGAAATGTTCGTTTACTGTCATTTGGCTTCTGGGCCACGATGTCCAATCATCTGGCTGAGGCGAAAGTCCAAAGCCGCCCAATGAATCTCCAGCAGTGGCCGACTGCTCAACACTAAACTCACGGACAGAGCACCGGGGCCCCAGGACACTTTTGCTGTTATCTCTAGGATTCATCGATCAGAAAAACAAACCTGCCAGGAATTTGTAACGGAGATGAGTAACGTGGGGCACTCAGAATGCAGGCGAGACCAACGGAGAACACCACAGTTCAGGAAAACAGCAATGATAGGCTGATTGTTTGTACGCAACCCTCCTAAGAGTTGGGCATGCGTTTTTTTGAGGGTGTCCAACACATTATGCGGCTGGAATCGGCACTTATTCCAGACAAAACTAAGTCAAGTAACGGTTGAGACACCCCAAGGTACCATAAAAATTCACTATTTACCAAAATTCGTAAACATTTTTTACCTGGAATACATCCATGGATGTTTCAAACAAGTAGACACAAGGGAGGAAGAATATCTAGAACACAAGGCAAAAAGAGACCGCAGAATGACTGTATATGTGTGACTTCTGGAGGGTAGGAAGCAGACCAAGTGGACACAGCCGCGGTTATTTATCTGAAGAATCCTTTTGGTGCCCAGCTACCGTGTCATGCGAGGGGAGTGCGAGGGCTGAGATCCTGCATAAGCCTACAAAGCTTCGTAAATTATTGATCAAGATGATGAGGTCAATCGAGATTCTGCCGCATCCAGAAAGGTGTTTTAGCGATTTAACCGGAAGGTTGCAAGGGAGGGAGACAACAAGTCCACTAAGAGAATAGAAACACTGGTGTGTCTAGCAGAAATCGTTTTGTCTCACGCTTGTCTCTACAACAGACATCCGTCGTACGGTTCGCTATGCATGCAAAGGGCTTGTACAGGACTGGAGGGGATCAAATCCAAACCTCGTGCTTGCAGACTAGCCAATTTGGAGATTGTATAAGTTCCGATGGATTGGCTTGAGACGAGATCGATTCTCATTTCTAGAAGACCAGGATGGCTTTTATCAACTGTGATACCTTTGCGCGCCGAATTCACGTCAGTTTGTTTGTCACAGCGGTGCGATTCATACTGCTTTGTGGATCAGAATCGTGACCTCCATGCGCGAAGTATGTATGAAAGTTTTCAGTGTTTGACCCTCAGTGTCTCCGAGGCATTGATTGGATCTGATGGGAACATCAGGTTGGCATCCCCGAGACCAGTTAGGACATCTACCTAGCAGACCCTGTACTGATTGGGAGCGATCAAGGGGCGAACAGTCAATGACCTGGAAGTATGAATCACTAACCGGTAAACTCAATCGGGTCGACAACTGCCACCTTCCTGGATGGTGACCGTGGGACTCAACTCATTAATCGTTAGTGACACTGACACATATGGCTCAGTCATACAGTCAGTGGTGCTCGTACATCAAAGCTATCTATCGCCTTCAGTGCGTCGGTTGGATACGGGCCACTGGTTGCTTGAATAGTTGCGCCCGGATGCTTCAGAGCAAACGTTCTGTAGAACAGTAAACACGAATCTCGAAAAGGTTGATACCTAGTGAATGAAGTGAGGGAAAAGAGAATTACTTGTTTGTAATGTACTACTCATAAGGCTGCTGAAAATTCGTCGACAGTCCACGACCACTGTCGCCTTTCTTGGGGCTCATCAGGTAGATGCGAAGTCCCCGAATTTCCGTTAACCTTATGTTCTACTTGAACCCAAATTGGACTGTTTTTGAGAAATACACTCATTTGCAAACCAATTCGGTTTTCACGGGAGACCCAACTGAATTTCTCAATTATGATGTTCTTCAGCTGAATGTGCTGAACACAGGCCGTGCCTACCTGATGAGCCCCAACAAGGGCGAATCCGGTCGTGGACTGTCGACAAATTTTCAGCAACCTTATGAGTAGTACATTACAAAGCTATACATGTATCGCAATATCTCGAATGTCGTAGCGACTGAAACATGACGTGGCCTGGTGCAGCACATTCAGTTGCCTGAGAACACCATAAACGAGAGATTCAGCTGGGTTCCAAGTGAGTCTCTCGAAAAAACGAATTTGCTTGCAAATGAATGTATATTCGACAATTTATTGTTATTCTGGGACAGTGGGAATGAGATCCGCGAGCAACTTCACTCAGTCAAGTTTCTGGCCACAGATAGGCGTAAACAATCACGCTTTTTTATCTGTTTGCTCACACAAGATGAGAAAATCGGTGGCTCGCATGTTCCTTATACATGAGAAATAAAGTAGGGAAATTAGCGTCATGGGAAACATCTTCCTTAGTTAACAGTGGAGGTGAGTGGAGGCTATCCGAGCTAATGAAGGGTGTAAGATCCGTGAACTGGTTTTCAATTAGTTGGACTAAGCTCTGTTCACCCTCTACGGGAGTCAAAAGCCACATTAATCAACCTCTGTTAACGCCAAAGTCCAACAGGTATTAGGCTTTGTAATCAGAGCTGTTGAGCTAGAATGACGGTGTGCCAAAAGGGACACGTGATAGATGTAATCCACACTCGACCGAGTTATCAGGTGCGATCTTACGGGTACCACAAGATCAATCAAAGGTTTCGTGCCGGAATAAACAATAGTATGGCAGCGTCAAACAGTTTCTACACTTATTTTCCATGTATCGCAATATTCATTCGATGAGAGATGAAAATTACCGCTAGCAAAATTGGGTAGTTAATTTGACGGAGAATTTTTGTTCAGCTGAACCACCACTGCTGCACAGTAGCCGTTTGTCTGGGCTGGATACATGTGAAGAAGAACCTAGCACAAAAAACCGCCTAATCGCTCGAAATTAGGCTCTGCGATCGCCAAGATACCCAAGCCGCACCTGATTGGTCAGGACACGGGCCAGCATTGTGGCGAGCTTTGATTGGTCGAAATATGGACCAAACGGCTGTTTCAATATCCGCCATATGTCGGTGCCAGAGCATCGTCTTGAAGGTGTCCGCGTTTCCGGATTGTGGTCACTGACTACACATTCCGGATACGATGCGCTCCACGTGTTTTCGATGTGTTTCTGGGCTTCTACACTTTGTGCATCACTCATTAATTTTTTTGCTAAAAACAATAGTTTGGAAAAAGCAGGCTGAGAACGGAGCTGAGCATGAACTTTATTGCAATACATCGGCTTGATATCTCATACCTGCTTGCTGGGCTATAACGATATCTTGTTTGAAGTGACACCTCCCAATATGTCTCTTTACTACTCGATAACTATTACCTAGTTAATGTGGTGTGTGGAGTGGTTAGTTTTACGAGGAATAGCACAAACACTAACCTGCATTGTTTTTCCCTCTTGAGCCCAAAAGCACCCTTCTTGTGGTGTTCGCTTTGCGATCATTCAGTTAGTGAACACAGTGATGATACTTGCTTATGATTGGACAAGTTCACCTTGGCAGACGCGGTGTTCCCTTCACCTGATTGGTTGGTAATGTTGTATCGCAGGCTGGTGCGCTCAAAAGCCTCAGCTTCACCGTACAGATGCATCCTAACTCCATTTTATCAGTATAAAGAATGGTAATTCCTAGAGATCATCAAGTCGAAATGAGGTTAAAGCTATAGTTACTCGCTTTGTACCGGTGTAACGGTGATGCTACTGATGAGGGAGGCATGCGAGTAGCATGTTTTCCTGTAAATCCGCTTTGCGTCTCATGAAAAGGGAGATCGATTGCGGAATTTGTGGAGTCGCTTTGTAGCATTTGCTTGGATTTGAGCAACAGTCAATAAATATCCAGTGAAGTTCAGGAAGAAGCGTTCAAGAGAAAATGGATGTTCAGTTTTTGTAAACAAGATGCATGTGAGAGTTTTGCTCCCCTGTCAAATAGTCTGTAACTGTTCAGTTGACATCGTCTAATAAATAACTCCGCAGCGAAGGCCTTCTTCCTTTCACAGGTACTTACGCGAAACTGCCGTTTATCACATCAATTTATATCAGCAATATGAATTCATTTGGGCACTGAGTTCGAATGACATGGTAAAACTATGTTCGTTTCACCCAGTACTGTTCAATGGAGTCCCTGCATAGTGGAAGTCGGGTCCATGGGGTCAGCTGGATAATGGGATCGTCTTGGACTACCCAGATGATGTTGACCCGTTTTCGATAAGTTGGATGACCAGAACAACCTCGTGACTAGTGTTTCCCGTGTGACCAATGGCTGATTTACGCCTGAGCGTTTTCGCTCACGAGAGCTTAACGGAACAGTGTCACGTGACGTGACGTGATGTGACGTGCAATTGAGTGGGAAGCTGGAAGCATTGATCTTGTGGGATTGAGCTCTTGCGTATTTGGAGTATAGGTTATGCAAACCAGAAAGAAACACCTGACTGAATGCGTGACGGTTGAAGCACGAGGAAAGAACCACTTGTAGGCATCTGAACGTGTGACAAGTAGCACTGCGTAGTAGTAGAAGGGGGCGGCAGAAACTAACTGATTCCAACGAAATTTTAACTGAACCACTCGACCTAATTCGGGCTTCTCAATGTGCTACGATAGAGGCTCTGATAGGCTCAGGTGTTTGACTACATAAGATCACAGTTTACCCTTTCGGGGACCCAGGTCCAAACCTCATACGAATGATGTCGAACTGGCTGCAGCACACTCACTGAGGAATATCCTAGAGGGGACATTCAAATGATGTTCTCCGAACAGATCTCCAAAAGCTTCTGTACACAAAGCGGTGTCCGTCAGGGCTGCCCACTCTCTCCATTCCTTTTTCACTTCGTGATCGATGAACTAATGAGACAAAAGTTGGATTGTCTCCAAAACCCTGGTGTTCAGATGACCTGTGGAGAAAACCTTGTCGATCTGGAGTATGCAGACGGCATGGTTCTCATCTTCGAAGAGGAGGACAAGGCGCAGTTGTTTTTGGATGAACTGATCAAAGTCCTCTGGTATGAACTTTGCACCCGCAAAGTTTATGGTCATGCTCGTGGACACGCAGTCACTGAACACGCCACTTACAGTCCGAGGAGAGGTACTGGAGGTTGTCAAGCGTTTTACGTATCCTGGACGTTGTATCAGTTCAGGTGAGTTGAATGCACGAATCTGCAAGGCTCGGGCCACTTTTCCTGATTTGAGACACCTATGGCGTCAGGCTACAGTGTGGGGTATCTTGTTGCATACTCAGACTGTCCGACCAGCGGAACTGAGACGTCTTCAGGTGTTCGACAATCGTTGT
This sequence comes from Opisthorchis viverrini, assembly GCF_000715545.1. NCBI lineage: Eukaryota > Metazoa > Platyhelminthes > Trematoda > Opisthorchiida > Opisthorchiidae > Opisthorchis > Opisthorchis viverrini. The sequence goes on along the minus strand of NW_008751772.1, from coordinate 303,807 downwards.
CTCAGAACCATAGCTCATGTGGGTTGGTGTGGGCGAATCCGTAACGAGGCAGTTAGAAGGCGCGTTTTCCGTTGTGCACCGGGTACTTCCATTGAAGAATGTGTCCAGCACCAGAAGCTGCGTTGGTTGGGATATGTGTTGCGTATGCCGAACCATCGTTTGGCGAAGAGAGTACTGTTTTCCATGCCCAATTCGGAGTGGCGTAAACAGAGAGGTGGCCAACCCTTGACTTGGCAGAGGAGTATGAAGGAGATCACGAAACGCTTGGGTGCTGTTGGTGCTACTCGCCTTCCAGGATGGGGACCGCGTGATCCTCACTGTGCTTGTTGGAGACACTACAAGATATGGCTGCCAACCGATGTCAGTGGCTTTCTTGCTGTCAGTTTCTGTCCAGATTGCCTGAGTGAATGTCTGGAGGTGTAGGCACCTCGGAATGATTGTGTTAAGCTAGCACTAAGGCCCCTCCCCGTCCACCTTTACTCTTTTCTCTACAATAAGGCTTCAAATAAATCATGGTTGCACGGGAGTGAAGCATCGGTGTTGAACACTGATTTCATGCTGTCGATGGTGATGGTGATGAACATCAGATTGGCTGCCTCTACCCACTTTGGAATTTGTCCACACTTTCTCGCACCAATAAAAAAGTTGGGGCATGCAAAAATACATACTGTTGTATGCTATTATTACCGTCACATAAACGGTGGTGGTCCTGAACCCGGTGTACGGTTGAACAGGCAACGAAACTACTATTTTTCAACTGAGTAGTATGGCGAATGCATGTGACCAAGAACACCTGAGTTCTGAGGTGTGAACCATTGGTTGATGCGCGACGTTAAAAATCCAGGTTGATGTGAAGGTCTGACTGGGATGTGTGATCGCGGAGTCCAGTACGGCTTGAACGATCAGATGGCAAGGTTTCAATGCTTGGGAATGGAATCGATTGAGTTATCGACTCCCGGGGAAGAGTAGAAAGGAAACTCAACCACGGATGAAGTAGCAAGGTTGATGAACATTAGTTAAAAGTCTTTGGAACCCTCATTTGCAAATCAATTGGTTTTCACATGTGAAGGTCTGACTGGGATGTGTGATCGCGGAGTCCAGTACGGCTTGAACGATCAGATGGCAAGGTTTCAATGCTTGGGAATGGAATCGATTGAGTTATCGACTCCCGGGGAAGAGTAGAAAGGAAACTCAACCACGGATGAAGTAGCAAGGTTGATGAACATTAGTTAAAAGTCTTTGGAACCCTCATTTGCAAATCAATTTGGTTTTCACGGGAGACTCAAGTGAATCTCTTGTTTACGATATTCTCGAAAAACGGTCCAATTTGGGTTTAAGTAGAACATAAGGCTGATGGGAACTCGGGGACTGCGCGCCTACCTGATGAGCCCAAAGTGGAAGGGCAAAACCGGTCGTGGGCTGTCGAACAGTTTTCAGAAACCTTGTGAGTAGTTTTCTATCTATGGGAACTTTGGGCTACACGAGAGGTACAGTTGAGCCCTACAGTGGGTTTTTTTGAATGAACCAGACGGAAGTGCATCTCATTTTTATGGGTGCACCATGACACTTTGTTTCTTTCCAAGGGGAGCAGAAAGGCGACAGGGAAGAGAGAAGATGGAGGCTGGGCTAACTTTTAGCCCGGGTTCGCGATTTTAACCGAATTACCTCAAATTGTTCGCACGACTGGTAGTCGAGACCGGAACCCATAAAATGGAGAGGTGAGCAACGCCAGACGTTCTACAATCTGTGTCAAAAGCGATGGCGATCTAACATTCAGTTACAAGTTCTTCGTGTTTCATGGGTTCTTAGTTTGTTGACTAGACAGTCACACACTGCTGTTGGACAACATCAGTGAAAATAAATGAACAGAGAAAAAAAACTCGTAACTACACACAGACGACAACGATGACAGCACGGCAGTCATTTTAGAAGCATTCGGCAGGCACAGCGCTGATGCTTTCCGAATGCCGGTTCGTCCTGTGCGTCTGTAGGCGCACATAGAAATTCCAGACAGAATCCGGACGAACCGACAGTGTCAATGTCGAGAACGGGGTCAGCGACAAACAAATCAAAACGAGACAGAAAATCGCATTGAAACACGTCTTGTCGGTCCCAATAGATTCGGCTTTCTGTGAGTGCCGAACACGCTTGATTCATTGCTTCCCTCGGGAGGGGATAGCTCAAAAAAGTGCAGGATGAATGTGTGTGGTGATGCCTGCTTCCAGAGAAACGGAAACCCACAATGGATCGTTTCTCACGCGCTTTACTAGTTGCCTCAGACGTTCCTCCAAGCAAGAACCCGACCTCCGTCCCTGGACTTCCCCTCTGTCTAGGCTTGGGCGACCTGGCAGTATCCCAGCCCTCGGGTGGCATGGCTGGGAACGGGTCGGGCTTTCTCATGGGGACATTCGTTTGAGTGCTTCAAAGAGTGCCTTGCATGACCTCGCCACAACCCATATCTTGTGCATATCTAAATTACAGTCCACGGATCATATCATGTGTGTTTCACCCAATCGTTCCAACCCAGGTTTTCGTTCACTTTCTCGTCGACAGGAAACCTAACCAGTACTGCGTGAAGCAAAGTTTATTCATCTACGAGACCGGATTCATTGATTTTCCGAAATGGTGAATGAGCGCTCCAGTTGAATATCTGTGATTTTTCGATAGTTGAGCGATCAAGGCACGAAACTACTCCCCAGAATGTTCTTGTTCGAAACCAACCCCGGGGCTTTCGAATGCTTACCTCCAGGCTGGAGTAACCTGACCAAACAACAAGTCCTCATGCCTCATTTGGGTCGCACAGTGGCTGCGCACCGAAAGGGTGACACAGTTGAATCAGTCTTATCAATATTGTCACTATGGGGGCGAGATGGCTCGGGTGGTTAGAGCACGAATTTACTGACCGGAATGTCCGTGGTTCGAATCCGATCTCCGCCTTTCAACTTCCCCTGTCTAGGCTTGGGCAACCTGGCAGTATCCCAGCCCTCGTGCAACCTTCGAGTAGCATGACAACTAAGCACCTGAAGGGTGTTACACCTGAACGGTCCAACAATCTTATGGATCCATATTGTTGTTCCTGAGCAGTTGTTCACTGCGAGATGAATAACCACTGATCCATTTCTGGGAGCACATTACCTTACCTGAATTCTGTGAGATATCGCCATTTAGCACTTTGCTTCTGTAAAACCAATAACTATTTTCGAATGGTCAGACAACGTGCGCTTACGTAAGCAAATCCGACAGAAGAACACGATTCCAATCCGTCCGAACGGAGGAGGACCGACAGCCCCGATCGATAAACAGGTGTCAAAGTTTTCTACACCCCCCAATACATCCGTTCGTTCCCACACAATGAGAACCAATCCGGTTATGGACTGTTCAAGGTCATAGAGAAATGCACGAGATGAACCGTTTCACAAGTGATGTTCACTCGTGACCAGGATATGCCAGGAAGGTCAGGTTTCTGAAAATAATCTCAGAATGTCCGAAACCTACTGAGACACTCGAACCCAGAAAAAATCGCCGTCAACCAACCGGGCCAGCAAATCCAGCCTCTGATTGGACGCTCAAGCAGTCACTCATTTCACCGCCGACCGACGATGATTAGTGTTCAGGCATGCTACGCACTCACGACCGACGATGATGAGTGATCAATAAACGCCGATTGGACAGTCTAAATACCGCCCCCTGGCAATTTTTGCACTTGCCTGTTTGTAAAGTTGTTGTTCCTTGTTGACGAGTTCTTCCGACACTAAGGTAGTGGAGCGGGAACAACAGGATATCGTTATGAAGTGGTTTGAATTACGTGTAGAACCACTTTATTCATCCGTGTTAATTTTTTGGCGAATAACCGGGGCCACGAACGAACTCACGTCCACCGGATTGGGTTTAAATCTGGTCTTACTCCGACGGTCCACGACCCGTTTCGCCCTTCTTGGGGCTCATCAGGTAGGCGCAGTCCCCGATTAGAGTAGTAGACGTTATCCCTTCGTGGTAGAGAAGCAATTTTTGGGACGTTAAATCACTGGGGGATCAATTTTGTCTGTAACTGATTTGGTATTTGTGACGCCGAATGACCGCATTAAGCCTACCAACACGTGCAGGTCAGATATCAAATGTTTCCGTGCACCACATCCCGAGGAATAACTGAGGAAACCGACGAGGTCCGATCATGCGTGAGCCCGCGAATGTTGAAGATCCACTGAGGCTATATCTCACCGACACGGTCTGAGAAGTTCGAGCCAGTGCGAGAAGAGCTTCGGACCGCTGCATTCAATCTAGGCCCCTATTGAATGGATCAACATCTACAGAACTGGACTCAACGGGACAGTATTTTTTCCCAGGAGACGTTGCAAGTAACTCGCGCACTTTTGAGTCCAGTTCAGAAAAGAATGGAAGATAAATCACTGACTCTTACGAACCAGGGCTACGGTACACTGTATCCACAGTTATATTAATGCTATGTAATATGGGGGGCCGTTCAACGGAGATTTCGTCCTGAAAGTGAAGCGAATCTATGCTCAAAATCATGAAAGTACTGTTCAGTTGATTCAGGTCCATTGGAAACCATGACCAGAATGCGTCTCACGAGACTCAAGGGAGTCTCAATCCCGCGAACTCCCAACCGCTCGGTCACGAGCGGCTAATCAGATCACATCGCCACGTATCGTTCAATCACATGCTGACTGATCCCTCGGGTGAGCACTACTCAGAAGGGAGCTTCACTGGTTGTGTAAATTATTGATCCTTCTAAGTCACATGATGTCTGGAGCGGAATAATCGAGTGTTTAGCCTACCCAGCGGCGATGTGAACACAGCTCTCCCCCCGACGGGACTTGAGTTCAATTGATTTATGTGAATAATGAGGCATCAACGGACTGATGGATACCAGTGGTTTGGCCAGGGCTTGCCAGCTAGCATTAAACACAAATCACTGGAAACTTCAGTGTGTCCAGACTACTATCGCCTCGAGAACCGACGTACTCTTGGTCGATAAACTGAAACGAATTCACGCCAGAAGACACTGCGAAGCAGTCAATCCACACGTCTTGGAACTATGGAGAACAATTCGAACCAATAAGACTTTTGGAGAAAAGCTATCGAGAGTAACTAATGGTTTAGTCGATGTAGCTTGGTCCGAATACCCATCCGGCAACTCCATTGCGACTATGCTTCGCGTTTCAGGTGGTATGAATTCCACTCAGTGAGACTCGTTCGCCTGTCGCCGGCCAGATGAGCAGCTTCACAGCATACTGCCTGAAAACTGCACGTCAAGGAATTTACTACTGCTGAATTTAAGCTTTTTGTGTTTCCCTGCTTCCCAGCCTACTGACAAACCAGTAATAAAGGCTGCACCCACGGAGCCACGTGTAATGCTAGGTTAGGTTAGGCTCTGTAATGACAGTAAGATCTTTCGAAGTTCCGTATTTTTGAGAACTAACCCCTCCAGGAGATCCGCTGGGACGATTAGGCATGGGAATCCTCGATTTCTGCGGCTACATGGCAGTGCTGTCGATGTCGACACCCGGACAATGGTCTGGTCATTAGGCCACGATTTTGTCTACTTAACTAGGGCACCTTCAGCTCGATCATCGGGCATTCATGGCGGAGGTAAGTAGTCACGTAGGATACGTCATAGTCCCGATTTAATACGGCTGGTTGTTTAGTCGTACCATCAACTCAGCGGTAACATGCAAATTGGCTTCCAGAAATTGGATCGTATGTGATGTGGGCTGCATTGTTAGTGATGAACGTGCCTGGTCGCATCGCGACGCCGTGATCGAATTGATCCCTTCATGGGTGAAGTAGAGAAGCAACCGTGCAAATGAACTTCACTGTCATCATCATCATCGACAGCATGACAGCAGTGTTCAACACCGATGCTTCACTGCCATACAACCATGACTTATTTCAAAGCCTTATTGTGAAGAAAAGAATAAAGGTGGATGGGGGGACCTAGTGCTAGCTTAACACAATCATTCCGAGGTGCCTACACCTCCAGACATTCACTCAGGCAATCTGGACAGAAACTGACAGCAAGAAAGCTACTGACATCGGTTGGCAGCCATATCTTGTAGTGTCTCCAACCAGGCACAGTGAGGATCATGCGGTCCCCATCCTGGAAGGCGAGTAGCACCGACAGCACTCAAGTGTTTCGTGATCTCCTTCATACTCCTCTGCCAGGTCATGGGTTGGCCACCTCTCTGTTTACGCCACTCCGAATTGGGCATGGAAAACAGTACTCTCTTCGGCAAACGATGGTTCGGCATACGCTACACTTGTTCCAACCAACGCAGCTTCTGGTGCTGAACACATTCTTCAATGGAAGTACCCGTTGCACAACGGAAAACGCGCTTTCTAACTGCCTCGTTACGGATTCGCCGACACCAACCCACGCGAGTTATGGATCTAAGACAACGATTGTCGAACACCTGAAGACGTCTCAGGTCCGCTGCTAGAATAGGCCGAGTCTCAGCCATACAACAAAACAGCCCGTACTGTAGCTTGATACAGACACTTCACTGCTTAAACCTGGAGATATGGCTGAGGTGAATGGAGGAATGTGATTCTGTACAATGCAGACAAGCCTTATTTGTTCCAGTTTGGCCCTCAAAATGTCGTAAAACCACCGAGAACAGGAGAAACGCCGCCAATACCGTTGAGTACGCTAGGTCTAACTACAACAAACTGATATCTGCAATTCCTCTTTGGACTAAAGGTGCGAAACACGCCCAGTTTAGCGGACAAACCAGCGACCAGCTCTGAAACGATAAGCCACACCATGCAAGTCCAACTAGCCGCTCCCAAACCGAGGCTGACCAAGGAATCAGATGGGAAGTAATCAACTGATTTAATTGATTATACTGTGCGTGTGTCGCAAGCGAATAACTACCGAACAAATAAGTGGGTGGGCAGTGGTAAAATGTTGCGCGGTTGAGCTAGCTAGCCGTAGAACACAACACCTCCACCATCACCGATCGATCGATAGTAGGTACGCGGAGGTCATGAAGTGACCGACCGACCGTGTGTGATAGCTAAAAGAACAACTGGAAAGTGACTGAACGATGGAGCGGGGCATAGTGGGGTTTGGGCGCAGCAGCTGTCAGGCGTTGAAGGGAAAACGGAATGGATGTGGTGGTGTGGAACAGTGAACGGGGGAAGGTGAGCGAAACGAATGTAGAATCCTATGGACAAGTGTGGTAGCCGAATCACAAACGTTGGCCGCAACGGAGGGAGACACCAGGGGCTGGGGGACGAACAATGATCAGGAATGTGAACTAGCGATGAGCTGAGAGGCAGATCTATCTCGAGCAAAATTACGCGATTCGGCATAACTGCAATGGACGCCTCGATGTGCGGTTGTCACACAACCGACCAAGGAAAAATTGAACGCCGTCGCCAGCTGCTGCGCGGGTACAAAGAATAAATTTCGCTCCATCAAACCCAAGCAGCAAGCGAGCAGACAGGCAACGGTAAAAGGGCAGTGTACATTCTTGAGCGAAGCATCATCATCATCAGCGGCGGTGTAGTAGAAATGGAGCAGGGTTCACAGGACTAGGGGGAGGTGTGAGGGGCCAAGTACCAATAAGCAACGAGAATGAATGTATCGAGGCAGAGCCAAAGTTAGATAGTCAATCACAGTGGAAATGTCACTTGTTTTTGTGGTTGAGGGTACACCAAGGTGAAAGCATCGTTCGTAGTCTGGTAAGACAGCCTCATTGGGACCCATGGGTACTCGTTTTAGTAGTAGAATGCGTCATGAAACGACAAAATGTTTCTCAAATAACAAGACTGTACAATGAAAGGAACAGGTAGATACATGGTGTTTGTGATAACAGGGGCACAGGAGCAAAAACGTTTTATGATGCCAACCATGAGAAGCAACTCTGTGCTCTAGCAACACAGATAAAGCGAAAAACGTCCCCACAAATATAACCGGATGTTTAGCACTCTCACCAAGCCGAGAAAGGGAGAGCGAGTTGGATTCACAGGCCATGTGAATTTGAAGTGGTAACTACGACCGCTGAAGTTTGAAGGCGGAAACGGATGAGTAAGGGAATCAAATCACAGATCCGAGTGGACAGGCAGACAGGAAGCTGTCTGAATGTTCCGTTGCCTACACATGATGAGACCGTACGCGTCTTGGTGTCCCGGACGGGACGAGGTTCTGAGACTCAGCGCCAAATTCCCGGCGAAAGAGGAGCCGTATTCAATACGGAATCCGGTGATACCATACATCCAGATGAGATGCTATGATGTTGGTCACCCAACCCCCCGACCCAGGCCAACTGGATCGACTGTTGTTGTTGTTGTTGGTGCGGCTGTTGATAGGCTATGTGGTCCGCCGCGGACTCGACGAAATACGTGGACGATGGGTGCCGGTAGTGATGGAGCGGAGTAGATCCGGGGGTCGTGTTGGACTGTTGCTGCTGTTGTTGTATCATATGGATGGCGGGGTGCAGCGAGCCGGTGAGCAACGAGGCGGCTGCGGCGGGAAGCGTCACAGCCACTGCCCGAGTGGATTGAAAGTGCTGAGGGACAGCGATTGAACTGATTGCCCCGGTAGCCTGAGAGAAGTGGAGTGCGGGTGGGATGGACGGGTGATGTTGCATATGTGGGGTGTGGTGATGCGGGTGATGTAGATGGTGATGGTGGGCTATCAGTGGGGAAAGCGGCTCAGTAAACTGGTTGTCCCCGGCAAGGGCGGCGGGGAGCGTTCGTTGGGCAAAAGCAGCAACAGCAGTGGACAAGTGGGTCGGATGACCTTGATGCTGTTGGTGTCGGAGCAAATCCAGGGTGTCCAGCGGACGAGAGATTGGTCCAAGTCCTCCTGAATGTCCCAAGGACGCAGCGGCATTGACCAACTGCGGATGTGCCTTATCAGAGTAGCCGGAGGACCAATTGGCCGGATGAACCAAGGCTGTGGAAGAGGAGAGAAAATTGGGCTTATTATGGTGGCACAAGAGTAGTTCGGATTGTTATTTTTCTCTCCCCGAAAGGTGCAAATTACGTGAAATATGTATGTACACCAAAGTTCTACGACGAAAAACTCTGACAGGGTCGGGTGTGCACAACATGGGGTTCCTAAAGGTGTTGTAGTGCTGCGCAGCTGATAAGGTGAGGAAGCTTAGTTCCTGTTTCAACGCCCGAATTGTTCGGGATACTGAGCTACCGTGAAGAGACCAATACTAGCCCCAAGATCAAAACACTTTGTGATTGCATGTCAAAATCCTCAAACCGTTTTTTATGTACTAGCAGTGAAAAGGGATTTGTACAATTTGCACTTTTATTTGAACCGTCCTCCTCGTTAACAGAAGTCCCTTTGAAGGTGAACCTTCCTGAAAGGGGAAAGGTCGAGACTGTTTGAAAACCAAGTTGACTTGCAAATGAGTGTAGTTCTCGAAAACAGTCGAATTTGGGTTCAAGTTGACGGAAACTGGGGGACTACGCCTACCTGATGAGCTCCAAGAAGGACGAAACCGGTCGTGGGCTGTCGAGGAGTTTTCACCAACCTTGTGAGTAGTTTCCTGCTTGAAAAGATCTCCGTTGTTGAATACAAGCCAGATCAACCAAATCCCTTGGCTGAAACAGTACTTTGGTCGTTCTACCGGTATGATAGCTTCAGAGAAATTCCGAGGACTACAAACTGTTTGTACGAAACCGGAAGGCGTTTAGGAGTCATCCATGGGCACTGAACTCCGCGTGGATGGACAGGTGCTGGAGAGTAAACAGCTCAGCTTAGAACCCGGAGTATTTTCGCTTGCGGGTTCAACCTTCGGTTTCGGGAGTGTTGTGTGTGACAGAGTGGGGCGAGGTGGACCAAGTGGTTAGAGCGCGAAATTACTGACCGGAAGGTCCGTGGTTCGAGCCCGACCTCTGCCGCATCTCGACTTCCCCTATCTAGGCTTGGGCAACTTGGCAGTATCCCAGCCCTCGTGCTTCCTTTGGGAGGCATGGCAGCTAGGTAACAAAAGAATGTTACAGCCCATAGCTCACGGAATGCGTACCCAATCAAACGGCAGCTTTGTGACACTTAGGAGCCCCACTCAGTTCAAGACAAAAAGAGAATCATTGATCCTCAAGCAATGGTGCGGGTCGAGCTATGCTTAGATATCGAGACCAGCTGCGCTACCGAATTGGGTCGACAGGGCTAAATTGCTTTTGTGACGTTCCCATTCGGTGGCGTGCGTTTCTGACGAGGCGCTGTTACACGGAACCCTGAAACAACCATACACCCAAGAACAGGGCCGGAAGATCTGCCGGAGCAAAGGACAGCCAATAAATGTTCTGCTTTAAGAAACATGTCATTGTGATTCGCTTTTGTCCCGACCCTCGTCAAATTACCACAAATTGGTAGAGTCTAGATCACCGAACGACAAATAGTCATACTGACATCGTCCAGTGCAACGCGCATGGCAGTCATACCTCAAAAGTTTAGGACGATCGACTGCTAACTCTACCAGTTCATACATCAAATTTGCGTCTCCCATCGGTACCCAGTGAACATGTCGCCGTCACCCTGGAGTGTGTGCTTCTGGAATGAATGTAAAGTTTTGGACCTGTGGAGTGCTACTCATGAGTAGTTCACTGTAACTTCGATTGCACTAAAGCCATCTATCTTCTCACTGCCCACTCACCACTCAATCTGTCTGCTCTGTGTTAAAAAACACAGAGCATATATATACGCGGAAGAAAGGGATCAGCTGTAGCACGCTTTCGGTGCCTAGCTGCCATGCCACCCGAAGGTTGCACGAGGGCTGGGATACTGCCAGGTTTCCCAAGCCTAGACAGGGGAAGTCGAGAGGTAGAGGTCGGGTTCGAACCATGGACCTTCCGGTCAGTAAATTCGCACTCTAACCACTTCGGCCATCTCTCCCCCAAATATATATTTAGGAGCACATAAGGTGATATCCACAAAACAGCTACCCTAAAAATATGAGGTTAATTAGTTGCAATTCTAGGAATACTAATTAAACTTAAATATCATGGTCTGCATGACTCATCTGGAATGGTGAAAAGTATGTGAGTGGTGCAGAACGACACTATAAAGTCCAAATAACTAACCAGGATTGCTATCACAATGTCCTGGGGGCGAAAGTTGACCCAGATGCGACGCGTTACTGATACGCTCTGGTGCACCACCGCCAAGTACCCCGGTTGGATTGGTTCGGCGAAAAAATCGATGCGCAAGCGCACTGGACGGTCGGATGCGTCGTTCAGGATCGAAGGTGAGCATGCGCAACACCAATTCCATAAAGACATTGTAATCAGACGGACTATGTCCGGGTTCATGTGCACGGCGACCTCGGGGACCACCGGTATTGACTCCCAGAATATCGGACAACCGCCGGCTTCCTGGAGGTTGGCAGGCAACCTGTGAACGGTGAACGCAAAAAAGGAGAGAAGGGAACCCCAGAAGTCAACAACTAATTGGTGAGCCAAAGACACAACAGTGCGTAAAAGGTAGCGTGTGCTCTTGGCTACACAGAACCAACCAATCAGTACATATGAACCGGTCTGATTGATAGCTTTTGGTTCGCTGAAGAAATTCCACGACATTGCACAGACCATCAAGCAATACAACGTACTGTATAACTGTTTTATCTTTGTCGAGTAAAACCCCGGTGAGTCAGAGATAGGGCAACGATCTCTAATATGGATGATGGACAGCAAAGAAGGCCCCCACAGCAGGGTATGGCTAAGCTGAAAACCAAAAGTGTACACGCTACTTAAAACATATAAGTAGCACGCTTGCAAATGAAAATGGGCGTCAGTCGCCTTCGCAATCCGGGGGGGGGGGAGCTTGGGACTGTGAAATGAAAAATCGCTACAAGGCTGGGCGGAAATTAAAAAGATGAAAGTAAGAGTTTCCCACGGACAGGTGACATGAAATCACAGAACGACCACAGTCGAATAGTTCCCACCGAAACTAAGGCGAATAAACTATTCCACTCCAGTTAGAAACCATCCACATACCTAAACCCATTCCGGTTGATAACTGGGGAATGATGGACGTCTTGAAAAATTATCTAGAAACGGAATACTTTGCAAGATGAGCCGTTGGGCTTTTTTTGGGAAATGGATGAGGCGCACTGTTCTTTCGAAACACGGTCCCGACTCTTCATCAAGTCATATCGAAATAGATCAGACGTTGAATGTGATGCTGGGGTGGTCGAACGGACGAGGACTGGTACGTAACGACCACGAAACAATAAAACAAGGTGGAAAAATGCTAAAGTCGCCCTTCCACAAGACAGTGAACAGTAGGAGACACGGCCTCGTCCAATGCCATTCACGATAAGGTTGGATCGAGGGGTCGTACCCAGCTCAAGAACAAATGTCGTAGAATGGTGGTCCGGATAACTACGTAAAATTCCCTGAGGTTTTAGACAATGTATGAATTCGGAGCCAGTCTTGAATTGGGTCACAGCGCAATCGGGCAGGATTCACCACACTGATTTCAAGGAAACCTCAGCAGCAGTGACCACCTGACAATGTCGATGAGACCTGAGTCCAAACATATCAGTGCCATGGTTTTTAGCGGAATATTCACAGCACAAAGCATCGGTTGCTCAGCTAACATCAGCTGGGTGCAAAATCGAGCGACTCAGCTCGATTCCTGGATCCTAGGTATCTCGATGGGGTGGTTGGGGCGTACCTGCGAACAACACTCATGTCGGTATCGGCTTAAAACATGCTTCCTAGCCGGGTCACCTAAACAACACGCGGTGAGGTCACTTGAACTCGGTTTGGCGTTGTGTCACGGCGTTGGCAGTAGGTCAAAGCTGAGAGAAAACTATCATCTTAACAGCCGTTGTATAAATTGTTTTTTACGTTCAAGTGGCAACAGTGTCTTCAAACAGTAGCGGTTACGACCACAGACAATCACCCCAAATACCGACGTCGTCGGATCGATGGCAAAGGAGACAAAGTGTGTGTGTGTGTGTGTTCAGAGAACAGTTGGCGATAAAGAGGTTGAGCTGGTAACTCAAATGTTAAAATTTAACAGAAGACAAGTACCGTCAAAGCTCGTTTCGCAATAAGTACACAAACAATTACAACCAGCCTCGTGGTTATACTGTTCATCCATGGAATGGTGTTGGTAGCTGACAAACTGATAGGATAGAATAAAGAACTAAACTCGCTGTATTGCTGGTCTGTGTTTCGATAAGAACGGAGAACGCACGGTTCCTGGTGAACGAGCTGACTGCTGAACTATGGAATCGAAGGTTAGCAAAGGAACTTGATGATGGGGTTGATGAATTGCCACTAGCTCCTCCATCCGACTAAATGGTGGTCCATTGTAAAACCGATGAAATCGTACTGTGTGTTCACATCTCCACAATCGCCTGGGCTACATTTCACGTGGTTGTCATACAACAGTGATGAGAAACGCTCTAGACAGATGAACCAACTGCACAGCATTCGCCGAACACAAACTACCAAAAGGTTTCGAAAAACATACAGAAACATAAGAATAAGTCAGGCGATCGAAAACTACTAGGTACCGGAAACGACTGACAGGTTTTGTTCGAAATACACAAACTACTTACAAAATACAGAGTAGTCTGCTGAAAAACAAAAACCGATGTTGTGCTGGTAATCGATCGGGAAGTTTGTCAGCGGTAGCATTCTCAGTAGTGATCTTTTTGTTGATGGTGAGTCTTGTTGATGGTGGTCTTATTCAGGTAAACAACTGGTAATTTATCCGCATTTTGATAATAATACTTATCTGTTGCTGGGAGGCCTTGAGTACGAGCCCAGCTATTAATAATTTGGGCAAAAACCGCCGATACTATTACCAATTAGTCGATACATGTGTTTGAACATCGGTGTCTCTGAAGCATTGGTCAGGCCTGGTGAGAACATCGGATTGATAATGCTGAGGTACGCCAGATGGTCTTAGGAGGAAGGAATTCCCCCGCGGTAGGAGAATTACTCACGCTTCACAGGTTGCACTGGTTGGGTCATGTACTCCGCATGCCAAAAGGCCGTCTGCCTCAAAGAGCTCTTTTTGCCCAGCCCTCTGTTGAGCAGAAGTGACCGAGAGGTGAACAGTGTATGACCTGACAATGGACTACGAGAACACTAACCAAAAAAAACTTAGTCGGGTGGGCAACTGCGGCCTCCTTGCATAGGGACCCCGGGACATTGATAAAAATAGCCTAATCGCGCAGTCAGTGGCGCTCGTGCATCAAAGCTATCGTTTTCAATGCGTAGCTACCCGAACAAACTGAACATGCCTCCCAGGCTTGGTTACATATTCCACCTTCCCGTTTTCCGGTGATCGAAGCTGTAGCACCTGGAACCAAGGTGCCTATGGCTAATAAATTGAATTGAATCGAATTTCAAACGCCTTCCATGCAAACACCAAAGTATCCGAGGGAAGAAAGGGTATACTGGAGGACCTATAGAGGAACGCCGGGCAGAAACTGCCACCTGTATATTGCTTCATTGTTTCTGTTCTAGATCGAAGGTACGACAGGATGAGCCCGGCCTATTACACCGGCACTGCGGACTAGCTACAAAGTAACACTCTGTTACGTGGACAGAAGGCAATGCCTAGATGTCAAGGCCTATGCCACGGGAAAAGGAGCTGATGAGTACTTGTGAAGGACAGGCGAGATTGCTTCGGGTAGCTTCTACCTGGATCGATCATTTGGACTTGCGGCCTTCGCCATGAGCGATGACAATAAGAGGACACTGGACTCATGTTTGGCTCCTCTCGGTGAACATTCATGGTCGACCTAGAATTTGGACTCTGTGAAGTAACGGGCACGGAAGTGCCAGCCACTCTTCTAAAGGAGGAAAGATAAATCTGAACTATTCTGTCAGAAAAGAAGCGCAGGTTTTCACCGAAGCCATTGTGTGTGATCTACCCGTGAAAACCCCTCATGCGGTTGCTTATGATTTGTAAGTAGTAGGGCGATTCACAGTACGCACAAAGACACAGCCTCGGCAGTTTTGTACAAGATAAAATCCAGAAGTTAAGCCTCGGAAACTCCCCATAGCATACTGACCCCCACGACGAGTTCGTCCGATTTTTTGTTAACATTCATGGCACAAAAATACGGAACTATGTGCGGACAAGCGCTTCGAAGCATTTCAGTCATGAACGACTATAGAACTCCATTGGCATAATTTCTTGTCTCTAAAACACAGTTTGTCTGGAACGAAACCGGTTAACATGCCAGCGACCAACAATGGCGGTCTACTTTGGCTTGGAAGCTGTTTTTGACTCTGTGGACTGTCAGGCAGGGGCTGAGGTGAAAGTGACCCCCCTATAAATTCTTTACCCCGTACGATAACGTCCGCGGACGTGTGAAGATCTATGGGAGGCTCTCGCTTGAATTCAATACATCAAGTGGTGTCAGGTAGGGCTGTCACCTTTCCTCTTCATCTTCGGCAGTGATATGATTACGGAACACTGACTGTCAGCCTGTAATGTCTGTGGGATCGAAATGCCCCTGGAGCAGTTGCAGACGACAGCTCTTCTTGCATCTGATGCTACTGTGACGTCTCACGGCTTCATATGCGTTTCACGCCCGCAAAGTGTAAAGTGCTACTGCAGGACTGGGTGGGCTCGAACCCTGACCTTATGCTTGCGGATGAGCCGCATTGGGAAGGCCAGAGCAGCTTTCAGGAGCCTGCATCACTTGTGACGAAGGCGTTGCACCAGCTTATCTGTCAAGGGTGGAGTTTAAAATGCTGCGATGCGCTCCGTATCGTATTGGCCTGAGCGTTGCGCGTTGAGGACGATGTCTTAGACGCATTACTCCAGACTGTTGGGGACACTGAATGAGCAATCCTGAAGTAGGTCGAAGTAACTCGCCCACGATAGATGAACTGACCACACTCCACAGGTTGCGCTTGCTTGGTGGCCACGTGCTTCATATGCTCCTCGAAGGGCTCTTTTCGCACAACCACGTGAAGGTTGGAAACAAGCCGAGAGAGGGCAAGCAATGACTTGGCAGCGAAGTATGGAAGCAACTACCACCAATCTCAGCCGTCTCCCTGGGTGGGAACGCCGAGACTAGACATATCAGTGGTTAGAGGGATCTTCAGACACGACCCGGTCAGGCCTTCGACGGTGCTCATGCATAGCTCTCCTCCCGATCACCTCGATGAAAGTCCACTGACACCATTAGATCAGCTACCGCCTCCGATGCGTGGCGATCTACCCACCTCCCCAAATCATCGGCAAACGAAACACCGGTAGCCAAAACCACTGTCAACCAACTACGCGGTTTGTTCGCAGCAACAGATGGGATGTGTCAACTTTCGTATAATTTGATGCACAGTGTTGGACGTGCTCAATTGCCACTTCAAATGAGCGAATGGCATTCGAATGAGGTCCACCCCCCTTGTTTGCGCGGTTGGCTGATCCTCAATGCTTGCGAAACAGAACCAGTTACCTGGTACAAAAGACTCTGGCTTCTATCAAATTTTATCAACAGCGAATTCACACAAGCAATCCAATGAGAAAAATGTCAAGATGGGACCAGTGAAACCAAGTTTCAGTCGTGGGCACAGAGGCAGCTCGGTAGGATGTGCCAAAAGAGTGAATCAGGCCAAGCACGTACGATGGAGAGAAGCAAAGCCTGTGAAGGAATGAGCCGAGTGAACATCGAGGTAGCTGCCACAACGTGATAACAAGGGAGAAGATCTAGTGTTGCACGGAACTTTGAAGAAAAAAACTGGGACGATTGTTCAACATGGTTTGCTGCTTGGCCTCAAACCAATATCTGGTGTTGAAGCCATGATAACTAGGCAACAATGTGTTGAAAGGCTACCGGTGAAAGAAAGAAGGCTTGGCTGTGGAGTTGTTTATTAGAGAAACACCAACTGAACAGTTACAGACTATTGGACAGGGAAGCAAAACTCTCATATGCATCCTGTTTACAAAAACTAAAAATCCGTATTCTTGAACGCGTCTTCCTGAACTATCTTGGATATTCATTGATTGTTACTCAAATGCAAGCAAATGCTACAAAGTGACTCCACAAATCCCGTGATAGATCTCACTTTTCAAGAGACGTGAGGCGGATTTACGAGAAAACATACTACTCGCATGCCTCACCAGTAGCATCCACCGTTACATCGGTAAGTTCGGCTCGGTAAGGCACCCTGAGTCGTATATGCACGTACGGTACACCAAATGTTTGGCACGTGATAGTGAATGGTGACCCGATGATCGGGGATATGGAGAAGCACATTGGTTTCGTGACATCACCACGTGGCAGAGTGCGATCAATCAATACTGAGGGGGGGGACCTCCAATACATCAAACTCGTAAACAGCATGCGTCAGCGCAGATATCGCCCGTTGATATGTTCCATGTGGTGCCAACTACGTGATGTTTCCCAAAGGAACCTGCTTCAGCGTACAGAACAAGGCAAGACGATTGACCAACCGATATACAACGTGCACAATAAAGCCAGAGCGGTTCATGAAGTCGAATCGAGGTATAAACTTGGGCTCAAGTAGATCATGAGGTTGGCGGAAAATCGGGGACTGCGCGCCTACCTGATGAGCCCCAAGAAGGGCAAAACCGGTCGTGGGCTGTCGAGGAGTTTTCAGCAACCTTGTGAGTAGTTTCCTTTGAAAAGCAGTTGTTTTGTTGCGAAAAAACCGTCGGTTGAACTTTCATCCGATAATGAAATGCTTGTAAGACAGTTATGGTCAAAGGTAAGCAATCTTCTCTCGTGGCCACCATATAACAAACAGTTTTACCACTGCGAAATACTCTAGGCGCTATTTTCCACCAGCTAGCTAATGTCACGTTGACCCCAGAGGAAAGGAAACAGAATTTCGGCAGCGCTACTAAATCACGTGATGTAACCACCGAGACCAGACCTGATGGAGTGTTCATTCAATCTTGCACTAGCACAGACCAAAATGCACGCCAACATCATTTACATTAATTTATGTATCCAGTATTGTTCGGAGGCCAGGCGTCTCTAATAACCGAAAATCACATCATTTGGACGGATGTGTCACGTGCAGGACATGGATCAAACGAAGACATGCCCTGATTGGTCAGAATGCCAGCCAATCCGGATCGAGCATCTTTGACTCGACGCTTCTCGCCCCCTCACGGAGATTCTAGCACGATCTTCTGGAACACTCTGTGGTTACCCTATAAATATAGTTGTAATAATCTTCTTTTGTCTCTATAAAGGGCTGTGTAGAGCTACCGTACCTTTTGATATACCATAGTGGGCGGAGCAGGAAGCCAAGGGACGATACAGAGTTGCACTACCGTACATCGAGTTACAACAGGTATAGAAACCGAACCGATCTCCTCTGAATACTCAAAGACTTCAATCCCTTCCCGGGAAAAAGATATAAGGAAGGTTCCCTCGTGGTTTATCCGTTTACGCAGTTGGGAAAAACGGCAAAGCATAGTCCTGACGACTCTTGATGATGGTCTTGGGAAAATGTGCTCTGTAGACTGTTATACCTTGATATACCCATGATCTCCACGTTCATACCTGGAGCAATAGTGGAAATTGGAACGACAGTATGGTATGCAGCACCTTCGGTGCCTAGCTGCCATCCCACCCAAAGAAAGCACAAGGGATGAGGTATATCCAGTCTGGACAGGGGAAGTCGAGAGGCAAAGGTCGGGTTCGAACCACGGACCTTCCGATCACAGTAAATTCGCGCTCTAACCACCTGAGCCATCTCGCCCCTGCGATAAGGAGCTGACGACAGGGTAAAATAGATCACCGCTATCAGCATCGGGAGTACCCAGAGCAAATTTACCGCCAAGACAGTTTTAATGTTTGTGGATTTCCTCATCTGAGCGCTCATGTCGGATAGTGAAGTCCGTGCACATCTGGAGTTCTCCGAACAAACTTTACATCTTCTAGGTCAAAAGTTCATAGGGAATTTAATACATAGGCTTTCCAACTCTCATATCCAACGCCATTGAGACCACTGGGCACTGGTTCCACACAATCCGACATTCGGAAGGCGAGTCGATAAGAAGCTGAGTCGGTCTCACCTGTGTTCAGGTGCATCACCGTAGTGCTGCACGATGATCACACCATTCCCAATCACGCTTCGTGCGGCTGTATTGATCGATATGACGGACAAAAGTGAGATCCATCCCGCCGCCAGACAGAACGACACTGTGACATTGACATCAGCCCCCTCCTAGTTCTGAGGATATCCATTCCAGTTTTTCTAAACGGATAAAGGTTGGCATGGAAACCAGTTGACACGTGCAGTTACGCCTGCAGAAGACATATTGTGTTGGCTGGAACGTCGAGAAGTACTGAAATTCCGCCCGGCTATTCCATCTCAGAATTTAGCCCGAGAGAGAACCGGTTCCCATACTAAATATCTTACAAACGATAGAGTGAAGAGGATCACCTGCGCTACTGTGAAGTGTGAAGGCCACACAATATGGCCATTTCAAGACCCCGTAATCAGAACGATCCAGGCAATCATCCTTTCAGTGCCAAGCTGCCACACCACCCGAAGGAACTACGAGGGCCGTGATACTGCCTGAGCATAGACAGGAGCAGTCGAAGTGCAGAGGTCGAGTTCGAATCACGAGCTTTCCGGTGGGTAACTTCGCGCCCCAAGCACTGAGTAATCATATGACTAAGTCCTGACAGTTCTGGTGGCCAAACAACTGATGGGAAAGGATGCCAGATGATTCTGCCGTTATCGAACTCGAAGACACTGTCAAACCAACGAGGAGAAAGTTTAGCTCCTAGAAACAAATCTTAAGATTACTGAGGATGCTAAAGAGTTCGAAACACCATACATACATAGTACCAATGAAAGGAAGAAAGCCTTCGCTGCGGAGTTATTTATTAGGAAATGCCAACTGACCGGAAATTCATTGACTCCAATCATTCCTCGCTCAAATCCAAGCAAATGTTACAAAGTGACTCCACGAATTCCGCAACAGATTTTCCCTTTTCAAAAGATGCAAAGCGAAATTCCACGAACAACATACTACTCGCGTGCCTCCCCATCAGTAGTATCACCGTTAAACCAGTAGGAAATGACAATCGGTCGATTTGGCTTGCCAAAACCCAGCTGGTCCCAAACGAGTATCTTAACGAAACGCTAACATTGGCCGCGCAAAGATTACTTTCACATCTGATTGAAGTACGGGCTAACGGCGAAAGGCGTTTCTAATGCGGCGAACTTATGATGTCGGCTCAAATGGCGTGTCCCAAACCGTGTGCGAACCAATTGCCAGACTCCGCGAAGAGGTCAACGACACAAAAAATGACGAACAGTAGCACGCTTGCGTTGCAGGATCTCACGCAAAACACAGAGAGTGAAAGAGGATCCCTAGACAGCGCGCACCTCCAAGTGGTAGCCACTTTTGGTCGACTTCACCTAATTTGTTACGACCCTTGGGGAACGAATCTCCGAGTTCCTGCCAGTAACAGCACGAACGGAGTTTTTTTGCCCCGTCCAACCAGCCTCAGGCATTTTTCATCGACGTCAAGAACAGCGGGCAGTCTTCCAGAGCGACGGTTGTGACTGTTGGCCTTCCGGAGGATCTACGGTGCAAGAATTGAGCTGCCCTTAATAAGCCGAACTAGAGTGAATGTATACCTAGCGTTGAAAATGGATTCATCTACTTAGAGGGATTTCGGTTTCTCTTATGATCGCTGAAGTCGTGTGATTCTCACATGTGAAACTAGTTTTAACCGCTCAGCCGCCAGGCGACTTGAAGGATGGTCGCGCTGAGTGTTCGCTGTTTTCACGGGCTTTTTAAGCAAACACAAGCACTCACAAGGTTATGTTGTGCCGCCGGAAAACTGCTGAGAAGCCGAATTTCCAACAACACACGAGACTGATCAATGGAGTCGTGAATCGCAAGGCGTAATAGAAAAAAAAACATTTAGTCTACACGACTCGTCGGAGCACCACGTGGCGATCGTCATGTACCATTGCTTATCAGGAGCAAATTTGACCTGAATACTTTTGCAATATTCGTACGATGTTCATCTCGGTGTTTTTGTTTACAATGTAACATTCCACGGCTACGATTAGCCAGAAGGCTGTTCTATGTTGACAATTCGGTAGGAGTAAATTATTGATTTTGTTTTAAAAGTAGGAAAACCAGTAAAATTGGTGGAAAACATTTAAGGATCGATTCTGTCAGGAAGGTCGGAGTCCACAGATGTTTGTGGAAAGTGAGGGCATCATGGGAGTTCACTTTCGACCCCATTATATAAGTAGTATATAAGTAGTAAGGACCATCCCACGAGCCTTCCATCTGAAAAGTTATTACTCCGAGAGAGGTCATTCAACAACGAGTCACTCAATGCGAACGGCTTAAATGTGGGCAATTCCCACTATTGATCGGCCATTCCCGTCCCCAGGACGCCCGGAGACCCTAAAAGTCCACCAAGGAAAGCCTGCAAGCATCCAGGCCAGTCAATCATTCAATCAGTTCAGCAAAAGCCCACGAGTGTTCAGACACGTCACAGAAGCTCGACCGAATATGATTAGCATTCAGGCATTTCAAAGGAGAACGAGCGATGGCTGTTGACTGACGCCTATCAGATAGCCCGGACAAATGTCAAAAAGTGCTCTTTAAATAGCGTGACGCCGCTGTATCTTTTGCACTCGCACGCACCCGCTTGTGTGGAACAAAGCTGCTGGGCTCCCCTGTCGGTGAATTCTTTTCCGACAGCAGGCACTGGAGCTGGAATAACAGTTGCTGAATTGTCTTCATGGGGAAGTGCTTCGGATAGGACGAACAACCTCGAGAACTTCATGAAACGGTGGGAAAAAAGTATCCCATACTCTCATAAAGGAAATACTCACAAGGGTTGCTGAAAAC
>NW_008751772.1:279397-281917 GCF_000715545.1 Opisthorchis viverrini | reverse complement strand
AGTTCCCGAGTTTCCGTCAACCTTATGATCTACTTGAACCCAAATTGGACTGTTTTCGAGAAATACACTCATTTGCAAATCAATTTAGTTTTCACGAGAGACTCAACTGAATCTCTCGTTTATGATATTCTACAGCTGAAGGTGCTGCACACAGGCCGCCTCATGATTCAGTTGGCACGATATTCCAGATATCGCAGTATATTTTCACGAAGGGAACTACTCACAAAGTTGCTGAAAATTGTTCAACAGCCCACGATCCGTTTTCAGCAACCTTGTGAGTAGTTTCCTTTATGAAAATGTACTGCGATATATCGAATGTCGTGCCAACTGTATCCCATACTCTGATCAACAGTCGAAGTTTTCCTTATATGAAGTAACCCTCAAATCCTGGCAGCGAAAATTTCACTTTCGTGACCAAAAGTGTCAGATCAATCGAAATTAGTTGACAGCCAACTATCGATCCACGAGTCTTGATTCGACGTGGGCGTAGACCCCGGATTTCGAACAATCCTTATTTTCCAAGTACTGAATAAGCCGGCAATCAGGAACGGCACCCACTAGCCGCACAATGCTCCCGGGTGCAAAACCTCTACTTTTGCGCCAAAATGTTACATTTTGTTGCAAATGTGCTCAAACCAAAAACTATCCTAATTTACTTTCATATTTTTTTGGGGCGAGATAGTCGAAGTGGTTAGAGCGCGAATTTACTGTGATAGGAAGGTTCGTGGTTCGAACCCGACCCCTGCCTCTCGACTTCCCCTGTCTAGGCTTGGGTGAGGTGGCAGTATCCCAGCCCTCGTGCAACTTTCGGGTGGCACGGCAGCCAGGCACCGAAAGAATGTGGCAGTTAAATGGTTATTTATTTATTTATTCTTTCATATTTTTGCACCTCACCAAATTTCATTGTTCACTGAAGTCTGGTGGGATAATTTCCCAGCATCGCTGGGATGCCTAAATGGGGCTCAAAAGTTTGGACCAGTACTCTTAATTCAATTGCCTAATTGCCTCAATCCATCAGGGGCCATTGTGCGAATACCGAGCGCCATCAGGAACTGCGACCACTAAATGAATTGGAAGCGGGGTAGAAACGGTAGCTGATTTTTACTCCGTTCTAACGTCCATTCTCATAGCTTGAACATCGAATCATAGGGGAAATGAGGCGGTCCTAGAATCACACATTTGGTTACAAGCCATCAACGGAAGATTCGTTCGTTTAAAACGTCATGTTCATTCGGAACCAAAAAATGATGGTTCCTTGTGAGGAAAACAATTGTTTTTTGGAGGCGAGGGACTGTCACTCAGGTCTAACAATAAATTTTCGGCGTCTAGACGTCATACGCTACTCACAAGGTTGCTGAAAACATCACAAACGACAGATTCAGCTGGAAACAGCTGAGTCCCCCTTTAAAGCCAAATTCGTAAGCAAATGAGAGCAGTTGGCAAACTTTTCGGTTCAGATGAGAGAGGCTGTTGACCCGAAGCGGGTAATTATCACCTCTGAGTGAAAGTACTGTCCACCCGTTATGAGATATTCTTGGGAAGGAAACTTGGAGAAGTGTACGGGTGATGAACTCAAAGGTGACGTGGGAAACGAGGACAATCAAGTTTAGATTAGCTCTGGGAAGAATCAACTATCTGAATCGGAGTCGAAATGCAACGAACTGGAAATGACTCAGTGGCTAAGGCGCGAACTTACTGAACCGAAGGTCCGTGGTCCTCTGCATCTCGAACTGTTCACCTGCCTAGGCTCGGGCAACCTGGCAGTATCGCCGCCCTCGTGCATTCTTCGGTTGGCAGCTGAACGATCAAGCGTTTGTGGCCCAATAGTCAAGTGTTCTAAACAGTAGCTTGAAGGTCGTGGGTTCGAGACTCCCCACCGGAGTTTCGTGAGAATCGTTTCACTGAAATTTCGTCCTGTTTTTGAAGGCCGTCCATCTTGAAAAGCCAAGAGGCATCTGATGAATCCCCATGATGTCCCAAACCGCTTGAACACTCAAAAATTTGGCCATGAGTAATTGATCAACGGTGACTAACTCGTACTTAGACCCTTCAATCATAGAGACCACCACCACGTGGTCACGTATTGACGGGCTTCTCGAGTGACATATTTTCCAAAGGAAGTTTCATTCGTCCCGTTATTCCGCTGAGATTTCGTCCCGCAAGTGAAGCCAGCCTTCGCTGCCAGGCCAAGATGCACTGTTTCATCCTCATCAGCAGTGCGCCCTAATTCGCACTGACCTCACAACCAGAGGACTGCACTCGCCAAATCCAAGTAAATGACTGCTACTTTCAGAGGGTAGCCACATGAAGTCCTTGCATCGTGCCGCTGAGGGATGTCAATTGATATGGTATGCACAAGGCTAGCCCTCTGGAGAGATCACTCCTAATGGTCTGTTGATGCTTCTGTCACCCATACAGGTCGATTTTTATGGACAACTTCAGAAAAACGCTCCAGAAAGCAGTGAGGGGAGTAAAAAGGACGTTTTTGGAGAAAACCCATAAAGAGCAAGAAAGGAGGAG
>NW_008751772.1:240925-278047 GCF_000715545.1 Opisthorchis viverrini | reverse complement strand
ACCTGATGAGCCCCAAGAAGGGCGAAACCGATCGTGGGCTGTCAAAGAGTTTTCAGCAACCTTGTGAGTAGTTTCCTTTATGAAAATGTACTGCGATATATCGAATGTCGTGCCAACTGTATCCCATACTCTGATCAACAGTCGAAGTTTTCCTTATATGAAGTAACCCTCAAATCCTGGCAGCGAAAATTTCACTTTCGTGACCAAAAGTGTCAGATCAATCGAAATTAGTTGACAGCCAACTATCGATCCACGAGTCTTGATTCGACGTGGGCGTAGACCCCGGATTTCGAACAATCCTTATTTTCCAAGTACTGAATAAGCCGGCAATCAGGAACGGCACCCACTAGCCGCACAATGCTCCCGGGTGCAAAACCTCTACTTTTGCGCCAATACATTTCATTTTGTTGCAAATGTGCTCAAACCAAAAACTATCCTAATTTACTTTCATATTTTTTTGGGGCGAGATAGTCGAAGTGGGCGCGAATTTAATTTACTGTGATAGGAAGGTTCGTGGTTCGAACCCGACCCCTGCCTCTCGACTTCCCCTGTCTAGGCTTGGGTGAGGTGGCAGTATCCCAGCCCTCGTGCAACTTTCGGGTGGCACGGCAGCCAGGCACCGAAAGAATGTGGCAGTTAAATGGTTATTTATTTATTTATTCTTTCATATTTTTGCACCTCACCAAATTTCATTGTTCACTGAAGTCTGGTGGGATAATTTCCCAGCATCGCTGGGATGCCTAAATGGGGCTCAAAAGTTTGGACCAGTACTCTTAATTCAATTGCCTAATTGCCTCAATCCATCAGGGGCCATTGTGCGAATACCGAGCGCCATCAGGAACTGCGACCACTAAATGAATTGGAAGCGGGGTAGAAACGGTAGCTGATTTTTACTCCGTTCTAACGTCCATTCTCATAGCTTGAACATCGAATCATAGGGGAAATGAGGCGGTCCTAGAATCACACATTTGGTTACAAGCCATCAACGGAAGATTCGTTCGTTTAAAACGTCATGTTCATTCGGAACCAAAAAATGATGGTTCCTTGTGAGGAAAACAATTGTTTTTTGGAGGCGAGGGACTGTCACTCAGGTCTAACAATAAATTTTCGGCGTCTAGACGTCATACGCTACTCACAAGGTTGCTGAAAACATCACAAACGACAGATTCAGCTGGAAACAGCTGAGTCCCCCTTTAAAGCCAAATTCGTAAGCAAATGAGAGCAGTTGGCAAACTTTTCGGTTCAGATGAGAGAGGCTGTTGACCCGAAGCGGGTAATTATCACCTCTGAGTGAAAGTACTGTCCACCCGTTATGAGATATTCTTGGGAAGGAAACTTGGAGAAGTGTACGGGTGATGAACTCAAAGGTGACGTGGGAAACGAGGACAATCAAGTTTAGATTAGCTCTGGGAAGAATCAACTATCTGAATCGGAGTCGAAATGCAACGAACTGGAAATGACTCAGTGGCTAAGGCGCGAACTTACTGAACCGAAGGTCCGTGGTCCTCTGCATCTCGAACTGTTCACCTGCCTAGGCTCGGGCAACCTGGCAGTATCGCCGCCCTCGTGCATTCTTCGGTTGGCAGCTGAACGATCAAGCGTTTGTGGCCCAATAGTCAAGTGTTCTAAACAGTAGCTTGAAGGTCGTGGGTTCGAGACTCCCCACCGGAGTTTCGTGAGAATCGTTTCACTGAAATTTCGTCCTGTTTTTGAAGGCCGTCCATCTTGAAAAGCCAAGAGGCATCTGATGAATCCCCATGATGTCCCAAACCGCTTGAACACTCAAAAATTTGGCCATGAGTAATTGATCAACGGTGACTAACTCGTACTTAGACCCTTCAATCATAGAGACCACCACCACGTGGTCACGTATTGACGGGCTTCTCGAGTGACATATTTTCCGAAGGAAGTTTCATTCGTCCCGTTATTCCGCTGAGATTTCGTCCCGCAAGTGAAGCCAGCCTTCGCTGCCAGGCCAAGATGCACTGTTTCATCCTCATCAGCAGTGCGCCCTAATTCGCACTGACCTCACAACCAGAGGACTGCACTCGCCAAATCCAAGTAAATGACTGCTACTTTCAGAGGGTAGCCACATGAAGTCCTTGCATCGTGCCGCTGAGGGATGTCAATTGATATGGTATGCACAAGGCTAGCCCTCTGGAGAGATCACTCCTAATGGTCTGTTGATGCTTCTGTCACCCATACAGGTCGATTTTTATGGACAACTTCAGAAAAACGCTCCAGAAAGCAGTGAGGGGAGTAAAAAGGACGTTTTTGGAGAAAACCCATAAAGAGCAAGAAAGGAGGAGGGAAGTGGACAAATCGGCGAGGAAACTACCTGGAACACACACACTCTCTCGAGCACATTCAAGCGAAGACAGAGCGCCGAAAATTCAAATGGAACAGAAATGGGACAAGAAGAGAAGCCAGCGACTCAAAATAATTGCAACGGACATCTGATTGGGGAAAACTAGTTGGAAGCATGTGACGACAAAGATCACGAACGAAAAAAATGTTCATTATCAGTTCACGCAGTTGGAACAAGTGCCTACGCGTGCCGAAAATCAGCTGATAAGTGTCGGACCGACCGAGCACGTGACTAGGTGAACAACATACCGATGGAATGCTATTTTAAGTGAATTGCTCGTACCGGGAGTTGGTGCTAGACGACAAGGAGGAGAACGCAAAAAAAAACAAACGCGGAGAAGTGGGAAATCGTCAGAGAAACAAAACTCACTTTGGGTATGTACTCTCGGTCGATAGTCCGTTCGAAAAACACGTGCCAGCGGCGACTTTTCTCCAACAGTCCGCGGGGCGGCATGCCCAAAACTTCAATGATTTTCATCATTTGTCCAACCTGAATGCGACGGGGGAAGCAAAATAAAAACAGTGAAGGGATGCTGAGGCAGTTGCAGCAATGTTGCAGACCAACTGATGACCGGTTGGGGAACAATAAAGTTATCCTAATCGTCCAGCTGCAATATTGCTTCGGTGCCTAGCTGCCATGCCACACGAAGGAGGCACGAGGGCTGGGATACTGTCAGGTCGCCCAAGCCTAGACAGGGGAAGTCGAGATGCGGCAGAGGTCGGATTCGAACCACGGACCTTTCGGTTACAGCAAATTCGCGCTCTAACCACTTGGCCATCTCGCC
Organism: Opisthorchis viverrini; assembly: GCF_000715545.1. NCBI lineage: Eukaryota > Metazoa > Platyhelminthes > Trematoda > Opisthorchiida > Opisthorchiidae > Opisthorchis > Opisthorchis viverrini. Next base: position 274,895 of record NW_008751772.1, on the reverse strand, counting down.
CGGTTCCAAGGATACGGCTAAACAGAACTATGAACGGAAGCGGAGATAAAGAACAACACCAAGACTGGAATTCAGTTGAGTCTTTGATTAAAAGTCATCACTCGAGGACCTAGTCAACAGGTGTGATGTGGTCTCCGTAACAATATGCCGTCTCCGTTCAAGCTATTCAGACTGCTAGTCAGTCGCTCTTGGCTGAACGAACGAATGTTCAAACCACTAACTCCCGTTTGAACAGTCTTGCCGCGATCGTGGCGCAGTTATTCTGGATAGTCTACATTAAACAGGGCGAGCGTTGGAATTGCGTTTCACCCTAATTAGAGTTCACCAGGAGTGTATGCCGTGTCCAACATGCTCTGGTGAAGTAGGGGGGTAATGCAATTGCCCTGCATATCCGAAACCCGACAACGATGCGCACTGCTGATGAGAGCAAAACTCGAGTTCAGTGGTTACCCCCGAGACCGTAGTAGCGGGGCGACAAATACCAAAAGCATTTGTAGTTAGAGAATTTTGTTTGCCCACCGTTCAGCCTGTGTGTTTGCTTGGCCGAATGGGAATTACATTGTCTCGATCGATCGCCACATCCAGGACAGTTGCTGGATCGTCGTTAGAGGAGCCGGGCAAACCAATCCATCGCCCAAGTCGCCTGTTCAGACGTGATAGTTCAGATGCGTCCACCAACGTGCGTTGGTGGAGTAGTGGTTACACGCTCGCCTCAGATGTCCGGGGTTCAAATCCCGGCACGGTCATTGGATATGCACTACTGATGAGCTCTAATAAGAGCGAAACTCGAGTCCAATGCTTCCCCCGTTTGGTGTGGACTCACCGGAATAATTACGCCAGAACAGGAACACGACCGTTCAAACGAGAGGGGTGTGGCGATGAACGAAAATACCTACCCCTCAAAAAACCCCGAAATTACATTGGTTGCATCACTGATTTACGCCAAGACCTTACTGCCTGGACACGAAAGACGCACCCATCCACTGGCGAAATTCCATCCTGATGGGACATCGTTTCTGCTTTAATTCTCTTTTAGCCGAAGTCAACTCAGACCTCGGATATTGCCACGGGAGCACGATAGTGCAGACACGATAGATTTCTGACAGTTGGGTCACGCTGTTCCATATCACGGCCCACATATCGGGTGACCGCACTTTAGTCGATCTGGCAGTGAGACAAAACACATGTTTTCTGAAGTAGTGCCCATCAAATACGCACCTGCATTTATGGGAAGCTTAACAAGAACCAAACGCTGAGAAACGTGCTTCAGGGGGTTGCGTTTAGCACCAAAACGACCGGGGAAAACATCCATTTTCCTACAACCTTTGGGGCCGAATTTGAGCGCAGACAGTCTCTGATGTTGAAAATATCATCCATCACGAAGAGACTGAACCTAACCGTGGTGTGACGGTTTGTACCTGCGCGATCCATTGAGCTATACTGAATCCGCCGGTGAGCGAAATCACCAAGAGTCAAAGTGGCCCGACTCGACCGCTGGGTCGAATACTTCGGGTAGCAATTCTCGTGGCCACCTGCGACCTCGAAAGCTTATGAATGAATAGGTTCTCTAAAAACGCCACCAAGCTTTTGGTGCGGATCACTTCCAACCCGTATGGTTTACAGATGGGGATGAAATCCTCAGTCAGCGTTGTCCAATCTGTTTGTGGACATTTTGGGAAAGGAGTCTGTCCCAGATAACTGGTGATAGTCCACATTTTCAAAAAAGGGGCTCGTAGTGAGTGCGGCAGTCACAGAGGGATCAGCTTGAGCGCGGTCGTAACGGGACTGTTGGCGTCAATTGTGCTTCATCGCCCTAGGGTGGCTCGCGAGATACTGACCCGAGAGCAGCAAGCGGGATTCCGGCCTGGTAAGGGTTGAGTTGACCGAATCTTCACACTGCGTCAGGTGCCAGAACAACGCCATACGTATAAGCGACCCACAATTCTAGTATTCCTGGATTTCCGAGGCACATTCGACTCGGTTGATCGGTCTGTTCTTCTTAGGACGCTTACCAACCAAAAAATGCCCCGGAAGTTTGTAAACATAATACATTCTTTGTATTCTCAGACTTCCAGACGTTTGAGAGTATACGGAGAGCTCTCCAACAAATCTAGAGCGGTTTTTAAAAATCGTCGCCAAGAGATCCAAAAAACCGGCCAAAAATTCCTTGATTCACTTTATTCGTACAACCTTAATTACAATAAGTTGTCATGGGAGGCTGAAAATACCTCAGAGGAAGTTCAGGGATTGACAACTTTGGTAAACTATAAACTGCATTCTGCCGGCGGACTCTACTCAACTTGATCCACCAACCAGATGCGTGTGCTCCAGGCAACGGAGTTTCGAGAACGAGCTGTTTTTGTCTGAACACATTTCAGAGCGGCTGCAAAAGCAGTAATCAAGCCTACGTCACACGCGTCTCTGTCATCAGTACGATCCCAAAAACCTCCATGCCAGTTCGTACCCGTCATTCACGGCAGTTAGAATCCAAAAGGACAGCGACTGACTGCATAAAAGGGCTCTATTTTCGCGGATGGGGTTTGGAGTGGTTAATTGGATCTAACTCCACTTGGATTGTGTACTTTTAGACCAAAACCATTTCGCTGATAACTGCACACCGTCTCTATCGTAAATGTTAGTCATCCCCACTAACCAGCAAACAGGAACCTCAGACTGAACACCCAGCACTCATCAAGTCGGCTAGTCGTAAGAGAGCTCAGGGATTGGTTCCCTGACTTACTTACTTACTTACTCACTTGCCTTGACGAAGCTTTTGTGTCAAAATTGAAATATTGCCCAGCAATAAGTCCACTGATTGTTTACCAAACCTCTCGGAAACGATGATTTCTCAATCGGCCCCATCCAATTGATTGAAGATGACTAGTCGATTCACATAATTGGGCAAGCTGTGCAGTCAAACAACGCAATGAACATGTTTTGGACAAAGTAAGAGTAAAATAAGCGCCTTGACAACCAACAATGTTCCAGGAAACTTGCTTTCTTGCTTTCTACAAAGCTTTATACTTCCAGTGAGATTTGATCGCTCACTGACAGCCCCGTTGGTTTGACCCGCTGCTGTAGCCATCATGCTGTCCACAGTGGCGCGTTTCCAATCCCGTAAAGCTTGGTATCGAAATTTGTTTGCCAGACGTGGTAGATACGATAGAGTGTGCGTGTGTAGTACTCACATGACATTTTCGTTTGGGGACATTTATCGTTGTGTCCTAGCTTGTGACTTGAATATCCCATGGAATAAAGCTCTAGGTTTTCGGAAAAGTTTGGGGAAAAATCGGTCGGGGAGTTTTTCAGCAACCATATGAGTAGTGCATCACGTCTATACAATGTATTGTGATTTCTCGAATATCGTACCAACTGAAACATGAAGTGGCCTGGTGGAACAGATTGAGCTGGATAGGAAAAAACATAAACGAGAGACTTAGCTGAGTTCCAGGTGAGTCTCTCGCTCACAGACCTTGAGGTTGACGGAAACTCGAGGACTGCGCGCCTACCTGATGAGCCTCGAAAAGGGCGAAACCGGTCGTGGGCTATCGAAGAGTTTTCAGTAACCCTGTCAGTAGTTTCCTTTATGAAAAAGGGCTCTATTTCTTCAACATGTCTACAAGATTCACATCAGCCATGTGTGTTTTTCTGGCCACACCCGGGGCTAGCAGCCAAGATGCATGGTGGGAAATAGGCAGTCTGCGTTGTTTGCCTCCGTTTTTTGCTTGATTGCATACATAGGCAACTGTCTGTTCATCTTCCCAGTCCAGTAGAGGCGGCTATCGTGCGCGTACACAGGACACGAGCGCGCATCTCATGCGATATATAGGTGTGATTGATCATACCGCGTTCTACCGAACAAAAGAATCAGGATAGCGTGATGCCGCCGTCAACCATGTCCCCTGCGAACCTAGTGCGGATCGCCTCGGTCGGTTCACATGGATGATAGAATAGGTAGCAACTCTTCATCGATCGATATCTTGCATCAGAATGAAACAAAGTGATGTGACAACTGTGACGTCACGAGGTCTGATTATGGTGAACGTAGGATCAAAACAATCACGACACCATCATCGGTTGAGTCCATAACGGCAGGATGCTCAAAAAATTCCCGTGTGTGTGTGTGGAGAAGGGGGGCGGCTGAGACCATGTGTCGACACAGTAACAACCAACAGAATGAAACCGTTAATTTGACTGACCTCACCTGGTCACAGATGGCTGTAGTCTTCGAAAACCAGTGTTCGACCAAGCTACCGTCATTAGCGATCAGATTAAAACCCGAAGGAAGAGTCGTAAAACTTCGTTCGATAACTGGCTTCTGTCAAAAATGACGACGTGGTCAGAACCAATTATCAAGCAACTCTTTTCAAGGTGCCTTTTTAGAAATAAGCTCGATATTGTTCTTGTTGCCAGTTTTTTTGCCGAGAACCACTTTCAACAAGCGTCAACAATTTGGTTTTTGTTCGTGACATTCAAAGCTAGAAGCTTGGATTGCCAGAGTTCTGTGGGAACCACGTCGTGCTCTCTCGGGGATGAGAAATTGCGTTCAAATTGTGTTTCGGGGGCTGTCTTTCCAGTAAGTCAGTATCGTTCTCCAAATGGTAGGCAGATCGAAACACAAGGTGGAAGGAAGAGGGCCTTTGCTGCGGATTTATTAATCACAAAATGTCAGCTGAACAGTTACGGACTACTGAACAGGGGAGCAAAACTCTCATATGCATCTTATTTTTAAAAAAAACTGAACATCCATCTTCTCTTGAACGCGTCTTCCTGAACTTTTCTGGATATTCATTGACTGTTACTGAATTGGAAGCAAACTCTACAGAGGGGCTCCACAAATTCCGTAACAGATCTCACTTTTCAAGAGACGCAAAGCGAATTTACAATAAAACATACTACTCACATGCCTTCTCCATCAGTAGTATCACCGTTACAAAGGTACATCGGTACTCACCTCATTCTGTCCGGCGAATAAAGGTTCACCTGTGTGCAGCTCGACCAGGATGCAGCCCAACGACCACATATCTATGCTCATCGTATAGTCCAAACCGAGCAACACATCTGGCGAGCGATAGAAACGAGATTGTATGTACTGATACACCTTTTCTTTGACGTGGCAAGAACTTCCAAAATCCACCAACTTGATTGCCGAACGCTTGGGGTTCACGAGAAGAATGTTCTCCGGTTTCAGATCACAGTGGATTATTCGAAGTTCGGGCCGCGAGAGGAATTCCAACGCATGACACAGTTGTTGTGCGAATTTGCGTGTCAGGTTGAGAGAGACACCGCGAAAGTTGGTGTTGCGCAACAGATCGTACAGATTGTAGGAAAGCAGTTCGAATACGAGACAAAGATGTCCGCGAAAGGTGAAGTGTGTGAGGAGGCGAACTGAAATGAGGGGAATTAGAGGATAGGGTTTCATCATCATCGACAGCATGACACCACACCGATGCTTCACTGCCGGTTTGCTGGAGGGGCAAACCAAAACAAGTGACGAGAACGTGGGCACAAAGAAATCAATGAACGAGCATTTGTGAAGAAGGAAAACCCAGAGTGCGCCAAATGCATCTAAGGCCACTGTTTCATCCTAAACACTTGGACTACTCTGAAATAGCAAAATTGAGGTAAACGATAACTGAGCACTAGGGATCGATGGAAATGAAGTTGCACTGTACCCGGAAGGGTGGAAATATTCATAAATCCGTCAAAAGTAGGCGTAAGATGAAGAACCAATATAGCACCGGTGACATGACTTTCAAGATTCTGGCACGCCCTGTGAATGCCCTGAACATTCTGAAGTATGGAAAACAGAGTTGCGAACGCCCCGGTAGGTTGAATATTCGGTAATTCGGTTGGATGACTCGAATGTCACGAGAACATTGTGCTTGAATGTGCCGTATCTACAAATTCGGGTACATATGACAAGACGGAGTTGCCGGGGTAGGTGGTCACCTTAGCGAATTCGTCTTCACGAAAGACTCACCTGAATCACAGCTAAACCTGCCGTTTGTGATGATCGTCTTCAAGTGTCTCCCACGAAAGCCAAAATGGCATGGAATTCGCCCTCAAATAGAAGACATGTTTGACGGAAACCCGGGGACTGAGCCTACCTGATGGGACACAAGATGGGCGGCCGTGGGCTGTCGACGAATTTTCAGCAACCTTATGAGTAGTGTGTTACGTGCAGATCACATCGACTTTACTAGTTTGCTTCCTGTCTAGCAGAGCTGGATGACTCAGTTGATATTTCACCCGAAGAGACTGGGATACACATTTATTTTACCATTTTATTGTTTATTATTAATTCATTGTTGTTATTCATTATTTGACTTATTCGGGCTATAAGTTGTTCCATTCCTCTTGGTTGGGATTGATCTCAGGCACATCGCCCATCTTCGGTGCTACCTGGTTCAGATTTCATCCAGAAAAACTAAGTGAAATAATCTCAACAGTATTGAAGATCGATTTGGTGGTATGCGTTCTGAGCACTAAAAGTGCAGAGTGTTTGGGCGGGTGAACCGTCAAATCAAGTTCTGGCATGTCCGGAGACCAGCCGTCCCTAATAACCGAACATCACATCATTTGGACGGATGTCTCACGCGCAGGCTACGGACCAAACGAAGGTATGCTCTGATTGGTCAGAATGCCAGCCAATCCGGATCGAGCATCTCTGACTCGACCCTTCTTGCCCCCTCACGGAGATTCTGGCACGACGTTGTGGAACACTCTGTGACTACCCTATAAATACAGTTGTAATAACTTTCCTTTGTCTCCAAAAAGGGCTGTCTAGAACTACCGTACCTTTTGATATACCATAGTGGGCGGAGCAGGAAGCTAAGGGACCGATAGAGTTGCACTACCGTTCTGCAAGTCACGATAAGTGGCATAATTTCGTCCGCTGCACTATCTGTGAAACGGAACAAAACTGAATGTAATGAATCACATTTACACATACTGTGAAGCGACTTCCTCTGGCGCGAACCATGGTTAATGTCATCTGCTGATTCACCAATCTGTGGTATCTGCTGCGGACCCGCTCCAGTGCCTAGTGCCGGAGAAAAAAGACTCACACAAGGGAACACAACAGCTATATTCCGAACAAGCGAGTGCGTGCGAGTGGGAATGTACAACGTTCTCAAGCTATTTGGTGGAGGGACACTGTCTGAACTCGGTCCAATACTGACGCACACGGTCTGGCTTCGGTACGAGGCTGTGACGTGCTGCATATTGCGGGGGCGTTGTCTGACCTTGATCAACGCTGACTCTCGCTGCCTGGGTTGGATACAAGGCTGTGAGGCGCTGCATATTGAAGGGGCGTTGTCTGTCTGGTCAACATCTAGCAAAGCTGAGAGTCTCAGTAGATTTCGAGCACTCAAAAATGTGACCTTCCTGATAGCTAACTTGGCCCAGAAATCGTAATGATTTATAAACAGGACTGTTCGCTTTGACCATCGGAGCCTTAGAAGCCTCGTACATGTATGACGCGAGATGCCTCACTGGTTAGAGCGCGGATTGACTGACCGAAAGGTCTGTGGTTCGAACCCGACCTCTGCCTCTCGAATCCCCGTGTCTAGGCTTCAGCAACCTCATGCTTCCTTCGGGTAGCATGGCGCTTAGGCGCCGAACGTTGGATTGGCGTAGCTGCCAAACCACCCGGAGGAAGCACGAGCGCTAGGATACTTTCAGATTGCCCAAGAGTAATCGAGATGTGAGGTTCAAACCACGGACCTTCCGGTCAGTTAGCTCAGGCCTTAAGCTCTCTAAAGCTACATCGGTCCCCCTGTACTGGTTTGTTTTCTACACTTCAGCCTGCACTTTCCGCTACCAGTGACTCCGAACCACGGCACGTGCATATACAGTGGTCAAAATGAGTTGAAACGACTGTGATTGGCTTGAATAAACATATTTTTGAAATCAACGGAATGCCGTATACGGGCAAAGTAAATCGATTCATACTGACAATGTCGTTTACACATTAGTTCAGAGATCACCATTCCGACGTGACAGAAAGCCAATCGTCTTTGTGAGGATTTCACATACAGAAAAAGATACACCTCATTGGAATAGCGAGGCAACAAACGCAACGAGTTTCTGTAAACACGGAGCCTAGCTAGAAGTACAGAAGTAGAAAGGTAATATTACAAGTCATTCGCCACGATCAAACCAACGAGGTTGTGGTATGTGAGAACCAGGCGGGATAGACACACCATGTTCGTAGATGACGGGCCGAAAGGTATTGATTGATTGATTGATTAATTGATTTGTGCGTCAACGAGAGAATGAAGCACCGCCACAAATCGTATTGCAAGCGCCAGAACTAACGAGGCGGGCGGTCCGATGATTCCATCACTTTCGGTGCGTCAATGTGTGCCACGGATCGCGAGACAATCTTACCGGAGTTTCAAATAACGTTCCATCATTACATGACGTAATCTGCAAGCACACGAAAGCATCTCCATGATTGGTATTCTCAACGGTCCAGAAAAACACATTCGGGTTTCTCTGCTCTCTGGCAAGCACAAGACCTCCTCTCCTTGCACAGTGGATCATGCGCGACAGGACAGAAAAAACTCGTCACAGCTATCATATCCTTTGTCAAATTCACCGCCAATAGTTCGATGAAAGAGGCTTTTCCCTAGAGGTACCTATCGGTTTTTTCAACATGATCTCGCGGATTCATTGACCCGAGAGACATTCCAGAGTGTTTCTGCTCGCCGATCGAGACTCACAAGCTGCTCTGACGGCACCGAAACGAAGTAACGTAAGGCAGTCCGTTCTGTTTTTTTCTTTCGGGTCACGTGTTCAAAGTGGCCTGATGTGCATGTGACATTGGTCAGTTCTGCTGCAACCTCGAAGACACACTTTTCTGAGAGAAGCGCATTTGGAAAAATCGATCAGATCGATCGGTTGGAAGTAATATATCGGGTTCGCAACCCAGCTGATACGCTCAACCTGGTTGCGTGATAGGATCATCATCACCGCGACAGCAGTAAAAGCCACACAAACATGAGGGAAGATTAGTCTAGTAAAGAGTGGAAAGAAGAGCGAAGGGTGAGGGTCTGGTGAAAAACTCTGTGCCCGTGGGAGAGGCGAGCTCGAACAAGTTTTCTATGACGACGAAATGAATAGATCTGCTCATGTTGCCGGATACGACCAACAGAATCGATCCAGCATCCTTATCCGAAGCAACAGATGAAATCTTGCTGAACAGTTCGCATCGAAGGTGACAGAATGACCGCCATTCGCATAGATCAGGCACCAAGTCCTGCAGAGCTTCTAGCCACATGAAAGAAAGAGAGAGATTGGAAAGGCTCAAAGAGTTCACAAAGGCATTTCGCCCTGAAATTTTGTGCTGTGCCTCCCGAAATCCTTCTTCAGCATGAAATGAGACGGCGATCGAGCATGATTCGTACACGACCCAGTCTGGTAAGTTCATTTGGTGTTCTAGAGATCCGCACGATTTTCTGTGTACACGCTGCAGCTCCTGCTATGCTACGAAGGCGCCGGAGAGTTTGGGGTTTTTTGACCGAAAGGGCCGGTTTTGCGACCATAATGTAACAATGGAACTCTTTTTCGACGTCAGGATTGTTGCACGTCGATAAATTGTGGTCCAGCTTTGTCAACATGTGCATTGATTTCATTCGTCACAGTACGATCGCTCAACTTCAAGGTATGTCCACCCGATTGACAGTGTCAAGCCTATTCAACTGTGCTTTCGAACGCGCCTGATTGAAAACCTCAGGGTCCGAAGTTGGAATAGGAGGGTGGACGACGTGTGCGGCAACTTCCGACACTCGACTGTACAGACTGGTGATCATCGTGCAAGTTCTTCGATTCCTAGAGCTCCGATTCACTGAAGCATGAAGCAATCGGTGAGAAACTAGAATAACGGCGGGAGCGTAATCCTGACGAATCCCACTAGTTGAGATGTGGTAAGATACAGGAGAACACGCCTGGTTGAAGACAGAGAAAAACCGCGAACGATACGTGGGTACTTCATTGTGGCCAGAACCAAGACACACTGAATTCAGAAATATAGAAGTTTACTGCAAAGAAATGACCAGTTCTCGAGAAATACACTTATCTGCAAATCAATTTGGCTTTCATGAGAGACTCAGTGAATCTCTCGTTTATGATACTTTACAGCTGAATGTGCTGCACACGGGCCGCCCCATGTTATAAAGAAAACTACTAATAAGGTTGCTGAAAACTCTTCGACAGCCCACGACCGGTTACGCCCTTCTTGGAGCTCATCAAGTAGGCGCAGTCCCGGGTTTCCATCAACCTTATGTTCTACTTGAACCTAAATTGGACTGTTCACTCACAAACACGTGACTGTTACACGTTTCCCTACTGCCAAACCGAAAAACGGACATTCTGATTTCACGACGCAGAAGGTTACAGCGGTGACTGAGGGAAAACGAATGACCATCTTTTAGACGCGACGACGAGGCATGTAAGCGTGACTTTAAGCTCCGAATCTGACAACTAGAAAGTCGACACGGAGCAGCACGACCTGGCGAGGTTGTCGGGCTGGATTTTGACCGATGCATGACGGACGGAGTCATCAGTCCTAAGTGCTGGGCCTACAAGGAGAGAGTTATTAATGGGGTGGGGAGAGGGGGAAGAAAAAGTATGTGAAGGAGAAAGAAGGGAGGCGTCAGCAGTAGTCTGTTTTCACTTACCCGCCCTGCTGTATGCAGCAAGTAAGGCGACCCGGCTGATGGCACCACGCGACGGCCGATGTGGCATGAGTTTATTTGTGTATGTACAGTTCATGGTTGAACGTGAACGGGGATACTGCCAGGGCGCCCACACCTAGACAGGAGGACGATTAGGGTACTCAACCAAAGCCTTTGGCTCAAAAGCCTAACCCAAGGCAGCGGTGTTTGGCGGGGAAATGCGAATGCATTACCATTTCTACGGAACAAGTCGCCACATGTTCCAACCTGGAGGGCCAGGAGACTGTGTTTGTCAGGCCTCTATCCGTTAAAAACGTCACAACGGATAGCAACAAACGCGTGGAAAAGTTAACAATCACATAGACAAAACGAATCAATCAGACAGATCACATGGCAGATCGGTTTTCATTCAAAGGTATGGGTGGGATGCGACAAGGTCGTCGCAGGTATTCAGTAAAGAATCCAATTAGGGTTTGTTAAAAAAAATTTGAGGTTTCAACATATAAGCCACCCTACTGACTAAGCGTGCAGGGAGCATCACATGGTCACGTGATTCACACGGTTGGATAAGCAGGAAAGGTTTCGAATCAACTATTGTGGTCCTAGATGAACTGAGCACGGATCGAAAACACAGCGGTCGGTGGATTTTACAGATGTGTATCCTTTCCTAATTAGTGGCTGAGAGAGCGAAAAGACGATTTCAAGTGACGTAAAACAGCGCAGTCACTGTACCAAGGAGCCGCGATTCAGCTGTGTCATATGTATTTGACGATACACATGAGCCATGTTTCAGCAGTCACTCAGTAGTACCGATCATGAGACATTCTCTTGTGAATAGAAATGAAAAACTCAGCTGGATACAGTCACGTGATCACTGTTGATTTGCTTGGACCGGTTAAGCGATAGGCAATGGGTGCAATCAAGTGGCCACGCGTGGAGAACAAACATAGTTGCTGTGTGTAGGTACCAACAAAGGATCGTTCAGCTGTAGTACCTTTTCGACGTCCAACTACCGTTCCGTCCGAAGGGAGCACGACGGCTAGGATACTGCCAGGTTGCCCAATCCTAGACAGAGGAAGTCGAGAGGCAGAGGTCGGGTTCGAACCACGGACCACTGAGCCAGCTCGCCGCCAATTTGAAACGTTGGAAAAGGGATCAAAAGCCGATCATCGAGATGTATCACATAAAGAGAACGCACTGCAAAGCTAATCTCAACACTTAGCTTCGAATCAACCGGAAAACTTGAGAAGCATTCAAGAGGAGCAATAAAGGGAAGCGGGGCTTGGTGAACCAAGGAACTTCCAATCAACACGACACTCACCAATATAATTTGCTCCTAATGGGGCTGGTTCACCGGATGCTTCGGCCACCTCCAGATAGCGATTCATTTCGTGTAGCAATCGAATTTCAACCTGCGCTTGATTGGTGAATGCACGTTTGTTCTTGATAATTTTGATGGCCACATCCTCATTGGTTGCACAGTTGTGGGCTTTCATCACCTGTTCACGTGATTGTATCGAAGGGGAAGAGAGTGGAAACACAGAGCGGATCCGGTTTAAGGTAAATAGAGAAGGTTTTAAACAAAGGAATAGCGAATAATCCATGTAGCTCACACTACGTAATTGTGCCCGGCTTAAACGTGTATTAGGCCGTGGTTACAGCACGCCATATCTGCTGAGAAGCCACAATCTTTGCTAGTGCGATCACGATTGCAGGGACGTACGAGGAGAGGGACCCTAAAACCAAGTGTTGTGTACGCATTCCCGGCTCGAGGGTGCCACTAGTTCGTTGAGGGCGAGGTCGACGACGGACTGATGGCTGAACTAGAGATAGCTCATTGGTTAAGGTGCGGACTTACTGACCGGAAGGTTCGTGGTTCGAACCGAACCGCGGCATCCCGACTGCTCCTGTCTATTGGCTTCGATGACCCGACGGTAGTTCAGTCCTCATGCTCGAATCGCATGTCATGGCAGCTAGCTACAGAAACCTGAGATGGCGGTGGTAGTCCCAGGAAACTCTGGTTTCTAATTTTTCTCTAATTCCGATGCCTTTCACTCACCTATTACATTCCCTCCTTTTCACCTGAGGTTGCTCGGTTCAGTATACAGCAGGAGCAGGCAGTGCTATTCATCGACAAAATTGTTTACGATTAACTATGCGTAATATCACACCAGAGAACAAAACCAGGAAAAGGGAGTGGGTCACGAGTACTTTCGTGCGGCGGGTTCGACAATGCGTCAAACGGTTTGCAATTCGGGTTCCGTCAGGTGGAATTCCACGGGGACCCTGTTTTACCGCTCACGGTCAGGTGCTGCTACGGCTGAGAAGCCTACACCACGTAAAGTTGGCCGAAAATTCGGGAAGCTTGCCTGTCCGCCATCAAGCCGAGATCTGAGTGGTCGAAAGTCTGGACCCAACAGCCAATCATAACCCAGTATTGGCCGAATGCCGGTTGCCAATGGCGCATCCAGAAGACGTCAGAATTTCCAGAAAGTTGTTGTCGCTTGTACTGTATACATGAAGCGCTGTACAAGTGTTCTTGACTTAATATACCTTGTGCACCTTTGGCGGTTGTTTTAACGTAAACGTCAGCTTGGGACGCTCAGAATTAAGCTAAGAAAAATATCGTTACTACAGGTCCATCAAAAGAAATCAACGAAAAGCAGAGCAAAAACTTTACATTAGTGATCACATTTCAGATCGCTTGATCACAATCCGGAGTGAACCAGTCCCCAAGCTTTTCAAAGAATGCACTGGAAAGATGTGAATTTCCTCAATCTGGATTCTTTGTGTTTGGCGGTAAAACTTGTATTTTCATGGATGTCAGCGTGTTCAGTGGACAACCAAAATTAACCGATATATAGGTATGCCCTTTAGGCAAGATAAAACTCGTATGTGCGAGACGATCGAATGGGTGGAACAATTAGCGATTTCAATTCAAAGAGGATATAACTGAAGTATCGGTCAGATTGTGGGAGGGTTGGGGAACACGATTAACGGATACGACAGAAACACAGAACTGGATCAATGCTGTGAAACACAAAAGCTGCAGCTGTTAAGCACGAGGAAGTACTGCCGCAACTGAAGCTGTTTGGCATTTAGACAATATCTCAGAGACCGAAGAAAAAATCTTCAAAGAAATTCGGAGTGAATTATTTCATTGCCTATGGATTTAACCATCAAGCTTGGTACAAAAGCTTGGCTTTCGGCCACGAAATAGAGTCTACCTTGTTGATTGAGATAATTAGGGTACACTTTAGAGACGAAGGAGACGACGTCCCGGTTTCATCTTGTCACTGGATTACACAAAAATTATATTTCCGTGCCTTGAAAATACAATACTCGGTCTTATGAGGTAAGAATGGAGCCGGTTGACAGACACTTTCACTCCCAAGGACTCTAGGGTTGTATTGTTCAGATCACGTTACGCTTAGTGACGTCACTTGATCCTAGTCAAGTGACGCACCGTCGCCAGTTCACTGTATAAATGACTAGCCAGGGCTCAACAGTTAACCAATTCATTCAAACGTTTGATTTTCCGGGCACAGATGTTGGCCAATCCGAAAACAGACAAGAGCACAAGGTCGCTCAGGTCTAGAAGGGAACAGAGATCGGTTTGATTCACATCTCAACATGCACTAACGGCAATACCTCAGCATAGTTCTCGGAATTGATGAGATGCACACGAACTAATAGTTTCCCAGATGAGACAGAAGACGGAAACGCGCTCGATCTCGTCACGTGAACCGCACCGCCAAAGGTTGAATCCGAGTGCCAATCAGGCGACGATGGAAAGCTTGCGGATTCGAAAATCCGCACTGCTGACGATTCACAGCAAGCGGGAAATTCCTCTTCGGCACGTGTTAATCTCACTTGCTAGATAGAAGGTGAGTGGCGGGCGATTTCGAGGGAGGCAATGCTGTGAACCGGCAAGGGTACCCGGAGACAGCTTTCTTCGCTACGCGGAGAGGATTAGTGAACTGGGTAGCGAATCGCGCTAAACGATGCACCGAAATAAACAGGGTAAGGAAGGATGGCGTGGCAGTCGTTCGACAGATACAAAGTCTCGCAGGCACACACACACACGTTAGTAATCCATGGGGATTGGAATGCCAAAAGAGAAACACGGTCGGCCTCCGCTTGCCACACACCAAAGATAACATATCAGGTGTGGTCAATCCCGTTTGTGGCAGGAAGCGCTGTCGGAAATGGCTCGGTGGCCAAATACGGGCGATTTTCTCGCTTCGCACTGGAGCGATCAGAGTGAACAAGCACACTTATAAAGATAGACCGCCAGACAGTGTGAATTCCGTAGTTTTTTCCTAGTCCTGAAACGCGACAAGTAGCGGAAGGACGCTTTAATGGAGGAGAATCGGAAAGAACGACCGTGAATAAATTGCCTCAGTGTCCAACTCCGATTGACTACTTAGTGACCAAACTACCTCGCGGTTATCAGGTGTTCTTGTTTTTCAGATACGGATGCCGATTGGTGGTTAAATCGTTCAGGTGTAACACACTTTCGGTACGGCAGTGAAGCATTGGTGTTGAGCACTGATGTCATGCTGTCGTTGATGATGATGATGATGACACTTTCGGTGTCTAGCTGACAAGGGCTGCCAGGTTGCCCAAGCCTAGACAGGGGGAACCGAGAGGCAGAGGTTGGGTTCGAACCACGGACCTTCCGGTCATTAAATTCACACTCTAACCACTGAGCCATCTGGCCCAAGGGTGCCATACGCAGTACCTGTCCGTATTCGCCTCAAAGATGCAGGCTACACAAAGAATACAACCAGTCCACATCAGTCGCGTTTTCTCAACAGCTGAGAAGGACACTTTCGGACTCCTTCAATAATTCGAAAAGATGAAGTAAACTTCGATCGTTCCCACCGTATGCTCACCCACATAAGGACCACATTGTCGTGTGATCGTACGGAACGTTTCTCAGTTCTTACGAGAAGACCTGATCGGACAATTATCAGCTGATCTCAGGCGATCGAATCCTGCCACACCACAGAAGAGTCCCGTTCACGTGTACCACGTGATGGATTGCTTTTCCAGGATCAAAAATGATGCACAATAATTATTACTTGTAAAAAATTTAAGGCTAAATGCCTGATGATGATCGAATTCTGCTCGAAGAAAGCAGAGAAGCGATCCTGGTAGCTCTCTACCAGTCAGTTGCTCAACAAATCAAGCGAAAACTACGTGGATTGCTCTATGCCATGCGCACAAGAAATGTCGGCGACCACTTGGTATTGCGATTGAGTTTGAACTGAGTCTAAGCGATCGAATTCTGCTACCTGACGCCTGCCCATCAAGCACTAAATATGGGTTCCTATGCAAAGATAAGCGTGAAGACCCCTCCAAAGAACCAATCCTCTTGGAGTCGTACTCAGAGACTGAGTCAGTCCGCTCCAACATGACACGTTTGTCCATCGATGTGGCGATGCGCTTGTTGAGGTCAAGCGAGGTTAAGAAAAAAAGTACCACTCACCTGTCCAAACGATCCTTTTCCGATCAAACTCTGTATCAGATATCGTCCCATCCACATTTCACCCGGTCGCACGATATAGTCGTAATTGGCATCGGTGTGACGTCTGTCCACCTGTTGCTGGGATGCCGGCGGGTGCTGACTGTTCCCAGTTCCGTTCTTCGCCAGGGTCATCGATGCTGTCGTTGTGGTGATGATCGTGGGTACTTGTGGCGCTTGGGACTGCTGCATGGACGGTACAGGTGCGAACCGGGAGTCATTGGTTGCGCTATTCGTGGGCATAACGGCTGTGAGTGTGCCGTCATTCAGAATGGACGAGTTGAACATGGGCTGATTCACATAGGTCACGGCCGTGGATTTGCCGACCACTTCATTGGCCGGTCGATTGGCCGCTGCCCTTTGAACGGCGCCAGCTATTTGAGCTTGATGTTGTTGATATTGAAGATGGTGGTGATGGTGCTGGAACACTTCGTTGGGATGGGGTCGGAAGGACGTTGGTGGAGCCATGTGAGGATGAGAATGGGTGAATCCCGCAACGAAAGACGGACTTTCACGGTTGTCCCCAGCTGCCGCCGCCGCTGCTGCTGCTCGGTCAATAGACCCCGAGTCCACCGCCAAACACGACGGACTGTGGTTTGCTAGATTGAGCCGATGAACAAATCCAGCTGAACCAATAGAGAGGATAGAACGTGTATATATTTGCGATGTGCTACTCATGAGGTTGATGAAAATCCGTCGACAGGATAAAACGTGATAGTAAAGCGCAGCATTCAGTGTAGGAGTGACACAGACTAACTCTATTACAGGGCAACTGACAAACATAAAACAATTGGTGGATTCTGTTTCCCTTTTTTTCGGAGAAAAAAATTTTCTGAAGTCTCGAACATAGTCCTCAAAGGAGGTGGGTCTGACGGATACCGTCGATGGCTTAAGAAAAAATGGTGGGTTGGGTGACCCATCTTCTAGAGGAGACCATTCCTCCTCATATCTCTGAGGAGACCACTCCCCAAGCCTCTTGAGATTAAACGACTTCGCCCCCCGAAAAAGTACCCGGGAATCTGAGCATCCATCAAAATGTTCGAGGAAAACGACCAAATGTCTCAAGGGATTCACAATAATTCCGAGTGGGTAGGGGTGGACAACAGGGTCACTCGGGAATGTTTTTACCTAGTTGAGAAATTGTTTTTAAACAGCCGTTTTGAACCGATCCGACCCCAAAATTGTCAAGAAAAGAGCACGTTAGACTTCTTGCCCCTCCCAAATATTGTGATTCTTTTGATTCTGGATACTAACTCTATCCGAAATCTTTTGTAGGATACTTACATTCAAGTCAATGATTTAGACGAGCAAGGTCTCGCATGCCAAAACAGCCAGAATCCAAGGTATACTGCAAGTACACCACTAGTAAATCGCGGATACAAAAACTTTTTGGGATGCCTTTTCTGGAGAGTGAAGACACAACTGCGGTACACATACGACGGGAAAGGACACTTGACGATTGATTGTATCCGACGGTAGAATTATCATCATTATCATCATTGACAACAACATTAGAGGGGAACACCGGTGCTTTACTACCAAATCAATCTACCTGGATGAAGCCTTATGGTAGAAGAAGAGAACAGGACAGGGAGGGCGACAGCATAGGGCTAGCCTATCACAAACATACGAGGTACCTTTGTCTCCGACATTTGATTGGACATTCAGGATAGGAACTGACAACATTAATGTCTACGGGCGCGAGATGGCTCAGTGGATGGCTCAGCGCGGATCTACTGACCGGGAGGTCCCTAGTTCGAACCCGGCCTCTACCTCCCGTCTAGGCTTGGGCAATCTGGCAGTATCCCAGCCCTCGTGCTTCCCTCTGGTGGCATGGAAGTTAGGCACCGAAAGCGTGCTACAGCTGAACGAACGATGTACTTAGGTAGGATGGGACGAGATGGGAGGTAAGATGGCTCAATGGTTAGAGAACGAATTCACCGAACGGAAGGCTGGTGGTCCGAACCTGACCCCCGCTTCTTGACTTTCACTGTCTAGGCTTGGGTAACCTGGTAGCATCCTAGCTCCCGTGCTTCCTTCGGGTGGCACGGCAGTAAGGCACCGAAAGAATATTACTACTGGACGATTTTTTATGTACGGAGAGAAAGTTGAGGGTGACACACGATCCCAAGAAGAAGAGTGATTTCAAGTATGAAGGGATAATGGGGAAATTACAAATAACAATGAAATATGAAGAAGATATTCAGCTCACTCGATATCTCAAGCAGTTGGCTTGAAACGATACTCAACGCTTCTGGAGAACGCCACGGGAATTCGGCACAACGCTACACTGTATAGCCAAACAACTAGATGTATTAAACAACTTCCGCATGCTTGCACAAGTTCTGTGCAACCCGTCAGTGTGAGATGGGTCCCGAAAGTCCTTCTTTGGTGTCCTTTTGTTACATAGTTTGAAAGTGCTCCCCAAGGAACACATCTGAAGTCTGCTGTGAGAGACCGGTATACGGCAAGCCACGGAACACCAAATCACGTGATCGAAATCTGCGTCATCGAGACCGTATGACACAACATCCTGTATGAGTGCGGGCTAGATAGCTGTCTGAGACGCCTCTTCCCGGAAAGAGTTGCAGAATCGAATTTCATCATCTGGAATGTGCGATGCCCAGGATTTCTGTACACACGAAAACAGAGTTTCGTCCATCTTGTGCTCAAAAATTCCTTGAGTTCATAAATTGCGATCTTTATCTACCCGAATTTCTAAATTTCTAAAATGCCATGGAGATCCTCAGGGTGACATCCTGAGTACGTGACTGAGCCAGCGGATTCGGTGTGGACAACAAGACTTTCAAGCTAATAGCGTTGTTTCTCCGGAAACTGCGCCATTGTACTCACGTGCCAACCTAAAGGGCGACGTAACGAGATTTGTTGCATTCCGGTATCGCACTATCTTGACGGTCACGAGAATTCGAGCTGCAGTAATCAAGACTGCCAGGTAGACGTTACTAATACCGTTGTGTAGTAGACAACTCCGTTTGGTCGTAGGCGCACCAGTAATTGGCTAACTGCAAGTTTGCATATGTCGAGTTTGACCTTCCGGCCTGTCGACTGTGTCTTGGATAAGAAGACAATATCTCAGTCAATTGTATGCGCAGTGACTGTATTTTCCTCAGCTTAGTTCTCGGTCTGAGTCTCCCAAGCAATCGTTCACGTCAGAACAACCACCAAGAGTGCACAAGGTATATTACATAGTGTAAGCGGCGACAACTTTCTGGAAATTCTGACGCTTTCTGGATGTGGCATTGGCAACCGGCATTCGGCCAATACTGAGTCATGATTGGCTGTTGGGTCCACACCCTCGACCAATCAGATCTCGGCTTGATGCCGGACAGGCAAGCGTCCCGAGCTTTTGCCCAATCTTGCGTGGGATAGACTTCTCGGCCGTAGCAGCACCTGACTGCTAGCAGTAAAGCGAGATCCGTGTGGAGTTCCGCCAAACAGCATGGATCGTAACCGCTTCAAAACATAGGTGGCACTTTGTGGCATCCAGTGCGCGAAACCGCCCCACGCGAACGCATTCTGTCTGTCAAATCGGGGGCTATAGAAGTTGACAAAGTGGCTGTGATACATGATGTTTGAAACAACAAAACTAGCATGAAATCGTTTGTGGCCTGTCGTCATCATGACGGTTTCAGTTGTTGTTGACAAAAACAAAGCCGGGGTGATTCAACTGTGTTGACAGTACATCACGCGGAGACGTGCTGATGTCTCCGATCGACGCACATCTGTGCAACTGGCGGGTGATTGTGTGCTAGCAGACCAACCGATACATGAGGTGGAGATTGAAGTAGTAACCTAGCCAAGTGTTGTGCATAGTGGCGCTTGTCTATAGCCCAACATCGTATCCACCTTACGATCTCCGAGTGGCATGGCAGTTGGTAACCGAAAGGGTGTTGCGACAACGATTTTGAGAGTTGAAGGCTGCAATTCGGGAAGGGACAGGTCTGGAGTCAGACTCTCGCCCAAATAGCTCGAAAGTGAACACGATTCACAGACAACCCGCGCGGAATAATAGAATATTGCGTCAACTGGATGACCATTATATGACTGGAAGCTGTGTTGTGATTGCTCGGCATGTTGGCCAATAAGAATGCGAGGTGTACGATTGGTGCGAGTTCTTGTGACCAACACGGAATATTTTATGCGCGTTCTTTGAATGCACCCATAAATGCTTGACGAATGCATGGTCGTTGAACGTTGGAGGTTATTCAACCAAGATCTGGTCTCATTTTGATGGAAGTTGTCTGAACATATGCTATCAGGCCCAGAAACCTTGGTAAAATAGGAACACCTGTGGGATGGCCAAAGCAGAACCATCTTTCTGTAGAGTCAGCACGGGCGTTATCGATTTCTAATGCGACTGTTCCGAACTGGGGCGAGATGGCCCAAGTGGTTGGAGCGCGAATTTACTGACCGGAAAGTCCGTGGTTCGAATCCGACCTCCGCCACTCGACTTCCCCTGTCTAGGCTTGGGCAATCTGGCAGTATCCCAGCCCTCGTGCTTCCTTCGGGTGGCATGACAGCTAGGCACCGGAAGGGTGCTACAGCTGAACGCTTTCTTTTTCTGTTCCGAACTGAACGGTCTCCCACTTGTTAGCAACGGAGGTCGTCGAGATGTGATACAGTCCCACTTTTATTTGGACACCTGGAGAAATGAAAACTGCTCACACAGCACTGATGTGAGTGAATACCAACCGTCTGGTTGCCAAACAACTTTGGTTTTGATGCTGCCTTGCGAAGTGGCAAAACACGACAAGCCTGATTCCTTTCACTCGGGATTCGACTGGTTGAATGATACCGTTCTTACACCAGCTCGTCATTATTAGGGGCTCTTGAAGTACCAGCAATTGCGCATTCGAAACACTGTTTATTCCTAAAAAGCCTGCTCAGTGTTGTGAGGCTCGTGGTCCGCAATCATAGCTACTCGAGTGTTTCAACGCCTGCAGTTATGGGAAACGATGACATGGAAACGTTGGCGGAATACGATGCCTAGGATTAAAACAGGGCCAACTCGAAGAACTTGAGTAGAGATGTGCACTCATTTCGTGAGTTTTCACCAATTCACTTAAGGTGGCTCAGTTGAGGCGGGAGGTTTTCTGAATACACCTGCAGCAAGAATATGGTTTCTACGATGAAACTATTCACCTTCACTGGAAAGCCCAAGGTTGTGCTTGACTGAAAGTCCAGATGGAGCATCAGGATGATGACATAATTCTGAGCTATTGTGGCGAAGAGAGCTCAGTTCAAGGCAAAGATATGCAACAATGACCTGATTAACAAGATAAGGATAGTTCGTGCAATGAGATACTTTGTTTCGGAACCAAGATCATCATCATCATCATCATCATCATCATCATCATCGACAGCATGATATCATTGTTCAAAACTGATGCTTCATTGCCTTACAACCATGAATTATTTGAAAGCCTTATTGTAAAGAAAAGAATAAAGGTGGATGGGGGAGGGACTTAGTGCTAGTTTGCCACAATCATTCCGAGGTGCCTATACCTCGCGGCACTCACTCAGGTGATCTGGATAGAAACTGACAATAAGAACGCCACTGACATCGGTTGACATCCATGTCTTGTAGTGTCTCCAACCAGGCACAGTGAGGATCACGCGGTCTCCATCCTGGAAGGCGAGTAGCATCGACAGCACCCAAGCCAAGTGTTGGCCAAGTCAAGTGTTGGCCACCTCTCTGTTTACGTCACTCTTAATTGGGCAGGGAAAACAGCACTATCTCCGGCAGACGATGTCTAGGCATACGCAACACATGCGTAGCTTTATTATGGATTGAAAGCCTTTGTTGATTTGTCTAATGCTGGCTTCGTTTTGGACCGAATAACGTCCCGAATTAGAAGTCACCATAAATTATACCCCCAAATGATGTGTTTCTTATGAAGAGGAACTTTACAATAAAGCTGACGAGCTACCTGGACGACTAGACAGGAAAAAAGGTGGGTTTGGACAGGATAAAGAAATCTGAACAGCGCATTGTGCTACACATCGCGTGGAATGCCCTCACCAACTCCACTAAACATTTCAGTCGCCTCTTAAACCAGGGCCAACATAGGTGAAAGGCGGATTACTCAGTCCACGTTTTATTACGTTCGGCGCTCCAGGAGGATGCGAAATGTCAAAAAGCCACTCAAAGGCAGTGATGCTACTGTCTCTGATGAAAGGCAGTGGCCGCTCTTGATTGGTCCAGTTACTTTTCAATCCCCGGTTCCCTTATTCAGGTATTCAGCTACCTTGAATGAGTGAATAAGGATGAAGCTCTTTCGAGCTGAACGGAAAGAATTATCCTCTTGTTATTTCACAAAACAGTTTTTCTGAACCACAGTGTTGTGAGTAGTGTGTGGTTTATGAAACCTCGAGAATTTCGCGAGTCACACACACATGATCGTAGTTGAGCAACTTAGCCGTTAGATTTGGTTGTAGCCTTCACACAAATCAGGGAGCTAAAACTGTGATTATGTATTCTTTTTTTCTGTCTTTGCAGAGCAGGATATGTTAGACACACAACAATGGAAGCTGACAAGAGTAGGGGAGCACCCCTTAGGTCAGAATAACAGGAAGTTTGATCGGGCCCCATGTCGTTAGTGCTGATCACATGATCAGCCTAAGAGAATCAATTTGAGCCGTCTGCAGTGTGCCTCGTAGGTTATCGATCCAGAGGCATAGCTTGGCAACACCTGGAGCGGAGGCGGCACCATGATGTCAAAAGCGATCCATCCCACCTACTCAACAGACATTGAGACCGCCCTCTGTTCGATGGGATGCGGTCTCATTTTTCTATCGTCTAGGTTGGCCTCCGTTTAGTTTAATCATCGGGCCTGACGATCAGATCCGGAAAACACTGATGTCCGTCATTTTGTGGACTTCGCGACCGAACTGACGCCCGCAGCTCGACAGGTCAAACAATGTACGTCAGAAGCATAAATCCAATGGCCAAGAAACATTGCTGGCTAACAACAAACCAATGCTATTGAGTCTACTTGGTTAGAATGTAGACCCATGTTGTGCGGCGCAACGAAAATATCCAGTCTATATTGGGATTTTTCATCGGAACTAATGTGGTATGAGCATTCGTTTTCTCACGCGACTTTGCGAACAACAAAGACTGACGCTTTATCAAGCCTTTGGCACCGAGCGGCAGTATCGAAGACATTTTTAACCGGTGGGTGACTCCACGCTGTAAACGGTCTCGGAGTCGGACGCACCGATCAAGCGACTTCATTCAGCTGCCCCATGGTGTGCTTCGACAAAACTATTGTGACGAATGGTTTCCGGGAGCGCAGTAGCGAGAATGTTCCCCTACCTCCACCGTGATTCTCCTGGGTTACCCTTGGTGTAGGCTTTTCGAATAGTTGGGATTTGCCGATGAACAATACTCACACCTTTGAGGCGGATCATTTAAGATTTTATCGCAATGATCATCAGCCCTCAGGCATGCAAGGTGGGATCCGAAGACATTGCTTGTCCCCATTCCACCAAAAACGCAGTGCAAATCAAGAGGGAACTGGACGACAGGACAACAGGTACTGCAAAGGCGTTTCTCTAACAAGGGGGTGGACTAAAGCGAAGACGGGGAACGCTAGGGCTACGCTTACTATCGCGGGCACTTTCGATCAATTAATCAGCATGGTTGTTCCATTTGTTGAACTCTCGATTAGACTTTTACGCACACGTGCACACCACACAGATAGTCTCTATCCAGTGTTCTATGCAAACCATATTTTTGAGTGCACGTAAACGAATCGGGGTGATCCAAGGCTGTTCATAGCTAACCGACCTGGTTATTGGAAAAGCACACCCACATGACAGATGGTTTTAGCATGCGTAACCAGCCTCTGCGTAGTCAGCGTTGGGTAGTGCTGACGGTGAGGTCTGCTTGTCCACAAGCAAACCTTGGTAAGGCCCTTACGAATGCAGTGGGTCCCGGCAGACGAAAGTTCGTGGTGCGTCGGCGACATAATCAATAGAAATGAAAACACCCTGGGATCCATTCAGTTGATTACAGAAGCACGTTACCCCCAAGTGTGGTACAGTGTCCGAAGGTCTGCTATGCATCAAGAAAGCTTACGTGTAAGTAACTAAACGGACTTCATAATTCCGAAGTCGGAGAGCTCAGATATTTTCTGAGCGACTGCCAGCCCGAGTGGACCTCTGCCTCTCGACTTCCCCTGTCTAGGCTCGGGCAACCTGGCGGTATCCCAGCCCTCGTGCTTCCTTCGGATGGCATGGCAGTTAGGCACCGAAAGCGTGCTACAGCTGAGCGATTTTTTGCGATACGAAGCGATAAGGTCGTGCATAAGGAGTTGAGGGGTGACTGCTACGAGAATGCAGATTAGCGAATAAACCGTATGGCGCCCGTTGCTAACTACGGAACCGTGCTGCCTATCGGGTCATCCTCGAGTTCACAGAGGTTAGAAGAGCGAATACGAACACGGGTCAAACGTGAAAAATTACATTTATCCAAGACCCAAGTTTCGGAAACTTTCTGATTGCCTTACAGTCTGCAAGAGGGACAAAGGGCGCTCAGGGATGAGGACCTTGTCCGTCCACGAATTCTACGTTACTCCATGAGCTGGTCAGAAACTCGGCAACCTCATGGGCAGTGATAACAATCCGGCACGCGAACCACCACTGTCCAAGAGTAGGTCACCGAGAAGGGGAAAAGTGTAGAAATGTTCTTGGTCGCCAATAGTGTTGGACTAGGACACCTAGTACCCCCATGGGCGTTCAAGTAGACATGGAAGAGACGAGATTGGTACAGTGAAATGAAATGGAAAAGAATCGATCGATTGGAACATGAGAGCGTTAAGACAACACAGCCACGCACACACGCACACACACACACGTGCTTGGACATGAAGAATTACACAAGGCGAACGTGCTACACTATAAACAAGATTCATTGCGCTTGTCAGACACACTGATAAGTGCCAGCAACGAAAACCCGATCGATACGTGTTCGCGAGTGTGTGCGAGTGCTCGCGTTTGTGCGTGCGTGCGCGCGCGCGCGCCCTGGCGTGATCGCGTATGCAAACTGGATCGCGGGGCAGTGGAAGTAGGCGGCGGAGACAAACAGGATATGAATGCATTAAGACAACCGCGCGTTGGTCATACATGCCAACCGAGGCGAATCGAACATGCTCTGCAATCGGCCCGCGTGCGACAACCGCGAATACCTGATCGTTCAAATTTCAGTGTATCGTTCTAGGGGCTAACGACCAGGAGAAAGTGCGGGCAGCAGGAACCCAGAACCCCGTGGTTCCTAGAAAACGTTGCTTCTCGTCACGTTGTGACTTATCTGTGCGCGCACATTCATATGTGGTTCTAGCGGTGTGTCCTGATGATTGCGTCGATAAGCTTCGGATAAACGCGCCAGTCGCTACACAGACGTGCTTCCATGTAGTTTATAGATATCGCACAGCGTTGAATGGGTAATAACAAAGAGGCCAGCTGGCACCCAGGCTTATGTAATTAGGGCTCAGCGATGCATAGCATGGCACGATTGGTCCGTCTGAAATAGGCCTTTTGATGTGGCCTCTTTCCTTTGAGTTTGACTGGTTTGTTGAACATCTCGATTTCGGTGGTTGCGTTGCTTTATTCCGACTGGCCAGTTTGCGTTCCTCTTCCTGTCATGTGAATGGTCAGTTTTCCCTCTTTGATTTGATTGGTCCATTCGCCGTTTCCGCTGCGTTTTGGTTCGAATTTACCGCATGTTTGTTTTGCGCACTTTTCACTTGTTTATTTGTTGGTTAATGTTCTGTTTGATGATGCGGTCCAGTTGTGCTGTCCCGATCAGTTGCTTGCAGTACACTGCCCATCGTTTGCTTCTGGAGGTCTTTTTTCGTGCAAAATTTTGATAAATCGGATGGCTCGCATCGCGTGTGTTCTCCGTCCAGTACCCCGCGTACCCGTAAATTCACTTTCTCTGTTCTCGAACGGAGAACTCATGGTCAGAAAAACTCTGCACAGAGTTATAGCAATTGCAGTGTTCCCGTTGTTCAGCCGACTAAAACGTCTTCACAAGTATGCTGATGAGTTTTGACATCACGTGCATTAGCGAATGCGCTGTGATAGCTCAAGTGGTTAGAGCGCGAATTTACTAACCGGAAGGTCCGTAGTTCGAACCCGACCTCTGCCTCTCGACTTCCCCTGTCCAGGATTGGGCAACCTGTCAGTATCCCAGCCTCCTTCGGGTGGCGTGACAGCTAGGCACCGGAAGGGTGCTACGGCTGGACGATATCATTATGCTGGACGTGGAGATGGTGTTGGGACCCTCAGCTTGAAAAATTATGGAGCAGATGGGCTTTGCTCGAACTTATTGCAACATCCACACAAGTCTCAATGCATCGTCATTTTGTTTTCACGTAAGGGGGACTGGAAACAGGAGAATTGCAGATCCTCACCCAGCTGCATTAAGTATTTCGGCATCCTTACCTGCCTAAGTAGTACGCCGAAATGTGCAGGCAGTTGCATTCAGTCGTGGTTGAAAGTTGAGGGCAAGCGGAAATCAGCACATGTTGAGCCATTCCATGCAGCCACGGAAGACCCACCAGTTGAGATGCTGTAGTGCGGCCCAAGTGACGCGCGTTGCCCGACCTACACAAGAGCAATCTGGATTTTTTGAAATGCCTCGAACCCCGGTCAGCAGCTCGCGCAATAACCACCCGGATGCTTCACATGGTAGGTAGCGTGTGAAGCACCTGCTTGCACATCAGGGGCCTCAAACTGTGGTTGTATCCAACGGAGCGAAGAAGCTTAGTCCAAAGATAACGCCGGTTCAACTCTCAAGGACTGGAATAGTGACACTCCGACAAATTGAGGTCACAAAATGGCTCCCATGAAATTACAGATTGTACGGTATAAAGCTTTGTTTGAGAAACTTTATTTTTTTAGGTCAAAAGACGTGAGGGTGTTCTCCAAATATCGACTACCTCGACCTAGGGATCGATGAGCAAAATGGATGTCTCAGATACTGAGCTGTGGTGCATGTGATGTGACTCAACTCTCGATCGCGAGGAGGGTTCCAGTCTATGTAACGGTGGGTGCATCAAACAAGGTCACCGTGAACAGTGGACAAAACGTCCATCGGTCATAATGCACTAATCATAAGATTGCTGAAAATTCTTGGACGACCGGTTTCGCCCTTCTTGAGGCTCATCAGGTAGGCGCAGCCCCCGAGTTCCCGACAACCCTATGTTCTGCCGAATTGCACGAAACTAGGGAATATACACTCATTTGCAAACTAATTTGGTTTTCACGAGAAACTCAACTTGAACCCAGCTGAATCTTTCGTTCATGATGTTTCCATGAGGTGGCCCGGAAACATCACAAACAAGACATTCAGCTGGGTTCCAGGTAAGTCTCCCGAGAAACCAAATTAGTTTGCAATTTCGTGCAATTTGGTTTTAATTAGAACATAAGGTTGTCGGAAACCCGGGGACTGCGCCTACCTGATGAGCCCCAAGAAGGGCGAAGCCGATCGTGGGCTCTCGATGGATTTTCAGCAACCTTATGAGTAGTACATTACAAATATACATGTATCGCGATATTTCAAATATCGTAGCGACTGAAACATGAGGCGGCCTGATGCAGCACATTCAGTTGCCTGAGAACATCATAAACGAGAGATTCAGCTGGGTTCCAGGTGAGTCTCTCGAAAAAACAAATTAGTTTGCAGATGAGTGTATATTCGCCAATCGCAATCAATTCGGTTTCAAGTAGAACATAAGGTTGACGGAAACCCGGGAACTGAGCGTACCTGATGAGCCAAAAAAAGGGCGAAACCGATCGTGGGTTTTTGAAGAAGTTTCAGCAACCTTACGAGAGTAGTGCATTCACGATATCGCGAATGTCGTAACGACTGAAACATGAGGCGGCCTGGTGTAGCACATTTAGTTGCCCGGAAACATCACAAACAAGAGTGTCAGCTAGGTTCCAGGTGAGTCTCTCGCAAAACCAGACCTATTTGCAAGTGAGTGTATTTCGCTAGTTCCCCGGTCATCTTCACGGAAAATCCCATGGAACCACGTCTTGGCCACGGTTCCATCGATGCAGCCTAGCATTAGGGGAGAAGCGAGTAGGTGTATGATGACATGAAACGGGGAAAAATTGACGTTCAGTTTCCCCAAACAGCTGTAATGCGCGTGTGATTCACAGAGGTTAATTGGCTTATGTGAATCGCATTTCTGCTCGCGTAGAGCAGAGGCACTACAACAACCTCGAAAGAGTAACGAACACTGCGTTGGTGCAAGTACGTGTTTGCGAGACACCTTTGAGCTGTACGACTTTGCGGCGTACCGAATGCAACCTTGCAGTAGCTCAGCCCTCATGTTTTCTTCAACTTGCACGCCAGTTTGGCGCCGAAAGAATGATGCAGCTGAACCGTTGTTATTACTGGTAGAAAACTCAACCAAAGAACCCGCTTGCATTCTTTGCTCCCTGCGTAAGCAAGCAAAATAACGCAAAAGTCCCCATAGATTAGCTGGTGGTCATATTGATCTAGGCTGGGCGAAAGCCATGCAAACGGTCGCGAATCAATGGTTGCAGCCAGTGCATTGTCGTGCCAAGTTCCTTTCGCTCGATTCTGATTGGTTCGTCAGGAACGCCAACCGGCAGAATGTCAGTCACGTGGCCAGCGGATGTGTGTGTGCGACCGCACGCGTGCCAGCATGAAGGCGTGGGAAGCACCAAATCAGGCGTGAACGCAGACCGAGGAAGCGCATGAGTCAACCGGAAGCGTCACACCAGCTGAGGTGTCATATTGGTCGTTGTGTCGAAACTGTCACCACGCCTCTGGGATCAATCAGTGCGGCTAAGCTATTGGAAACCATGGGAATATCTCTTCAGGCCATTAGCTGTCCAATAATCAGTCCAGGAAGAACCCGACTCTCTTACACGAGGCGACCGTTGCAGCATGCTGGGTAGTGGTACCCTTGTAAGTCAAAATGGACTTTGTTAGAACCAGCCAAACCGCACACTTCCATCACGGATGTAGAGTGAGGTAAATCGAGAGTGTCTCGGTCAAATGCGGTCACATCAATCCAAGCGAGCAACCAAATGCACGAACGCACCGCATCGGCCCTTTATTCTCACTCGTTGTGGATCTTTCCAGATAAGCCCCGCCACTTTTTCCCAGCTCCAATTTAATGAACGCACATAACCTTGACCTATTTTTGATGAAAACAATGCCTTATCCGCATCTAGGCAAACATTTTCTCCGTTCGGACGTAAAACCTTAAATGAACTTTCTGACGCTTTCAGCTATCGTTCAGGACAAGGAGACGGCAATACGTCTTTTGCAAAGCCAAGGAGTGACCCATCAGCAACGTTTATGGCCACCAAATGACACTCAACTGTTTCTGACAGATGGAGATGTAATGCCCGACAGTGTTGGCAGGAAATCGGTCTTCGAAAGGGAACTTGACTGGAGCATTCCAGCATGGACAGTAATTCTATTCATTTATTGCTAGTCCAAAATTTGGCAAAAATCGAATTCCGCTCAGGGGAATTAACGACCACTTTTGATTGGAAGAACTTTCTTCGCGAAGTTTGTGCCCGGCGGCTTGTGCAGACTTCAACAACTCCGACAGGTATCGACGGCCCAATTCTACACGTTTATATCGATGAAACGCTAATATCCCGCCGTAAAAACCACGCAAGGCGAGTCGTTCCCCAGCAGTGCATTTTCGGAGGAATCTGCCGGGAAACTAAGGAGGTGTTCATGTGTTCATGCAGTGCCAATTTCACCCTCTTCATTAAAAACTAAGAGTACAAATTTTATATCCTATTTTTTCCCAATCTTTTTAGGGTGGGGGGGTTAATTTTTTGGCGAGGCTATTCTGGAAAAAGATCCCTCGTTGTTATCAACAAGGTGTACTGGGATTGGTTAAGTGGCCATATGGTGGGCAAGTTCAGGACCACGTAGACTATCAGCTTACAGCAATAGAAAATTTTAATAATTAATATTAATAACGTATATATCATATTGAAATGTATTATATTATTATATTATATCATATCATTACACTATATACATTACTATATTATATATATGTATTAATATTAATAAATAAACCCCACCCATGGGAACATCCGAGAAGGAAACCGAGGACGGCAGACTATCAACGAACAAGACGGTTTTCAGTAGTAGGCAAGAGTAGCAAATTTCACTGTGAAATTGCATAATGGATATGCTACTGCTATCATGTGAGCCACGGGTGAATTGCTCCCGTTTTTTTTCTGATCCCCAAAGCCGTAATTTTAGCTCAGCTGATCAACTTTTTGTTCACCTATACGGGGACACCCGCGACGGGTACCGAATCGCCTTCTCAGCCCATAGGCGTGGCAGTACCAGAGACAACAGCCGTCTTTTGTGACAGTCAACAAGCAACAGCGGACTTCGCAATGGTGACAGTCCCCAGTAGAACCGAACTCAGCATTTGTGGAAACCGTATGGCTGTCGCCAGCTTGTTTTTAAGAATGAAGATTGAAATGAGAAAAGTCAGTGGCTACAAGTTGTCTTCCAGAAGACAACTTGTTTCATTCGGGCGTGATTCCTTATGGGTGGAATGTATTACGAATATACATGTATAGCGATATCTCGAATATCGTACCGAGTGAAACATGAGGCGGCCTGGTGCAGTACATTCAGTTGTCTGGAAACATCACAAACAAGAGCGTCAGCTGGGTTCCAGGTGAGTCTCTCGAAAAACCGATTTACTTTGCAAATGATTGTGGTTCGCTAATTTGATGCAATTTGAATCGAGTAGAGCATAAGGCTGACAGGAACTAGGGGACTGTGCCTACCTGATAAGCCCTGAGAAGGACGAAACCGGTCGTGGGCTGTCGAAGAGTTTTCAGCAACCTTGTGAGTAGTTTCCTTTATGAAAATACATACTGTGATATCTCGAATATCGTGCCAACTGAATCATGAGGCGGCCTGAGTGCAGCACATTCAGTTGAAGAACATCATAAGCCTAGCGGCTCACTTGAGTCTCCCGTGAAACCACATCGGTTTGCAAATGAGTGTATTTCTCGAAAACAGTCCAATTTGGGCTCAAGTAGAACAAGAGGTTAACGGGAACCCGGGGACTGCGCGCCTACCTGATGAACCCCAAGAAGGGCGAAACCGGTCGTGGGCTATCGAACAGTTTGCAGCAACCTTATGAGTAGTGCATTGCGGATATACACGTGTCGCGATATCTTGAATATCGTCGCGACTGGTGCAGCACTGGGTTCCCGGTGAGTCTCTCGAAAAAACAAATTTGTTTGCAAATGAGTGTACTCCACCTGAGACTTATGCTTCCAGTGGAAAAAGCCTTGTGCCGATAAATACTGACCCCTAAGAACCTGTTTCGTCACAAGACTGCTACCACCACGAGGAAATCGGTGCCTCTTTCCTAGCTAACCTGGATTAGTAACCCCTCGAGGGGAGTAGGTGGGATGAAAAAAATAAAACTGAACTTTCCATCCCTACCAATCTGGAGTGGTTGGAGAACATAGCTTTTAGGCTGATTTGTCCCGGACAAACCAAATTTGGGACAAACTCCCCTTTTTTCAACTCTAATTATCGCGCAATCGTTCAACTGAGACTTGCCGACTCTAGTAGACATCTGATGTGTTTGGTTTTAGTCGTTTCCGCTTTATTGTGGGCTTGGCACACAAGACAACGTGCTGTGACTTACAAGTTCCAACTCAAGAAATCCCATTTCAGTCAGACGAGGTTGTCAGACGGACAAAACAAATCAATCCATCGTTTGTTTAGCTGGTGCATAGCTATCATGCCACCCGGAAGAAGAACGAGGGCTGAGATACCACCCCATTACCGAAGACTAGACAGGAGCAGTTGAGATGCAGAGGCCGCGTTCGAACCACGGACCTTCCGGTTGCGCCTTAACCACCGCACTATCTCGACAAAACAAAGTGGGCGTGGTGCCTATTGACCTGCAGACAAGTATGCAGCACCCACAGTCAGGATGTGTCATAAATCTGTTGGGCTTAGAGTTACCTATTCGTTTGCACCACTAGAAGGAAGCAGGAGGACCGGGATACCGCTCAAGGTTGACCAAGCCTAGACAGGGGAAGTGAGGAGGCAGACGTCGGGTTCGAACTACGGACTTTCCGATCGCTGAAATTTGCGCTCTAACCACTGAGCCATATAATTGTAAATATTGGAAAAGCGACACAAGTCAGAATACCAGATTACGTGCTAACGAACAGAGGCCTACAATCGGATTTCAAGGTTGCGTTTGAATCCAACTTGGTTATTCGTTTTCTGACATGAAATCATTCAAGATTCGATACAACCCAGTTGCATATACTACGAGACTGCCATTCCAAGACCACTCGTGACTCGTGACAGTCAAAATCACTGGACCTCGAGCCAGAGAGGAACTCGACACCCCAACAGTACCTTTATTTTGAGAGGTCGTACAGTCTTCCGGTGCCTAGCCGCCACCCCACCCGAAGGAAGCACAAGGGCTGGAAACAGCCAAGGTTGCCCAAGCTTAGACAGGGGAAGTTGAGTGGCAGAGGTCGCGTTCGAACTACGGACTTTCCAGTTAGTAAATTCGCGCTCCAACCACTTGAGCCATCTCGCCCCCTTTCGTTTATATCACGGGCAAGTTGGTGCGTAAGTGGGTAAGCGAATTTCATATGGACTAAGGCGGCAAATCGACGGACTGATCGAAACATCTGGTACAACATCAATCATAGTCTCTGATTGCGGAACCTCTAATCAACATTGATGGCATATACTTGACGGTAAACTAAGTAATTTTTCGGTTGAGTACGCAAAACAGACTTCACCCGCGCGGGCTAATCAGCTGTTGGCCAAGGGTAATCGGAAACGGTATTCTGTGATTGGAGGGGGGGCGATATGGCTCAGTGGTTAGAGCGCGAATTCACTGACCGGTCCGTGGTTCGAACCCGACCTCTGCCCCTCGACTCCCCCTGTCTAGGCTTGGGCAGCCTGGCAGTATCCCAGCCCTCGTGATTCCCTCTGGTGGCATGGCAGCTAGGCACCGAAAGGGTGTTACAGGTGAATGATTATTATTATTCTGTGATTGGCCAGGTGGACCCGTTTTCTGCGTGTCATTTTTCACTAAACGCGTTTTGAGACCTCAGTCTGTGACATTTTCGAATAACAGCAACTACGATCCTGGATGACATTTTTAAAAAAACACAAAGCGAGTTCGTTTCGGGGACGTCACGGGTTCACATCCCTAGGGAAACGTAGCTAAGCACGACGATTCCCATCAGATCGATCGCTTGTCTGCGTTAGCGACCGTTTTCGGGCGTTGTTTGGAGTGTTCGTGGTACCAGACAAACCATCTAATATTTTACAGATTTATATATCAATATGCTAAAAGTACGCGCCCCGAGCGTCCTTCACGAAGACAATATTGTCACTTTTTTGCGACCCGAAATCCAAACAAATGGTACAAACAATAGTACTAAAAATTCAGTGGCAAAGCGCTTTCGACGCCTAGCTGCGGTGCCACACGAAGGAAGCACGGGATCTGAAACACTGCCAGGAAGCCGAATACTAGACAGGGTTGGGTTCGAACCACGAACCTTCCGGTCAGTAATCTCGCGCTTGAACGACTTACATGTCCCGAGCTCCACCATTCTGAAAGATCAGGAAAGAGTGACCGGCCAAGACGAACTCCGCCGGTTGGCTTTTATGGAGCCAACGGTCAGTTGGATCCTCTTCCTGATCGTC
>NW_008751772.1:228056-240070 GCF_000715545.1 Opisthorchis viverrini | reverse complement strand
AGCACGGGATCTGAAACACTGCCAGGAAGCC
This sequence comes from Opisthorchis viverrini, assembly GCF_000715545.1. Classification (NCBI taxonomy): domain Eukaryota; kingdom Metazoa; phylum Platyhelminthes; class Trematoda; order Opisthorchiida; family Opisthorchiidae; genus Opisthorchis; species Opisthorchis viverrini. The sequence goes on along the minus strand of NW_008751772.1, from coordinate 240,039 downwards.
GAATACTAGACAGGGTTGGGTTCGAACCACGAACCTTCCGGTCAGTAATCTCGCGCTTGAACGACTTACATGTCCCGAGCTCAACCATTCTGAAAGATCAGGAAAGAGTGACCGGCCAAGACGAACTCCGCCGGTTGGCTTTTATGGAGCCAACGGTCAGTTGGATCCTCTTCCTGATCGTCGACTGGCCGACGCCCTGGCAACTCGTTTGTGAGGCTCTAACCTGGCTGAAATCGAGCGCATGTTGATTATCCGACATGGTATCGAGCGCCTTGATTGCACTATCAGTGTTCAACACTGATGCTTAACTGCCGTACAACCATGATTTATTTGAAATCCTTATTGTAAAGAAAAGAGTAAAGGTGGGTGGGGAAGGGACTTAGTGCTAGACAATCATTCCGAGGTGCCTACACCTCCAGACATTCATTCAGGCAATCTGGATAGAAACTAGCGAGGTTGGTAGATGTCGTGCGGTTACACGTCGTGACACGACGGGATATACTTTCTGAAATGCGAGTTCCCCATACTGCTTGCTTGTGTGGGGAACGGTTCGGTCTTCGATCACCGGGTACCAAATCAACATTACTCAAATCAGCGCACACGAGTGACCACATTTCAGATTACATCTTTCGTCCGGTGACTGCGATATCGCCTTACATGGGCCGTGGCAGTTGGGCAGGAAGTGCACAATAACCTGGACCGGAACAATCGACTGAGACACGTGAGAATCCGATGTCTCTGGGACCGGAAGTCTATCCTGATGTCTATCTTGACGAGGTCACGTGATGTCTTCATGAGGGACCGGTTAAAGTAAACGACCAGACGCTGGTTAGCTTACCGTTTAAACTGTGTGCCACTAAAATAGACTACCTGTGTGCACTTTTGGCTGAGCGATCGATACCCTCATCATGATTGGCGCCAGAAAAGCGGCGGGAATAGCCCCTCAAACATGAGGTGTTCAAGAATTTTCAACCATGGATGCTGAGGATATAGCAAGAATTCGTCCGTGACCCCACGGTACTGACGAATTCCTCTCCGATCATCAGATTAATTATCTTCCTGAAGATTCAGCCACTGCACCGGGGTGGACTCGATAACCCATGGCTCTAACCAAGATGCACGTAGCGTCAATGAGCCCAAGTGAGGGGCGAGAACAGCCGCTTGTTGCTTCGCCAAATACATTTGGGCAATAATCTCATGGATCTATCTGGATAGTAGTATGTGACGATGCGGGACGGGGTAAACACATGTTTCTTCTATCTTCCTCAAGCCCCCCCCGATACAGTATGCGGTGGGAATCGGAGGCTACTACTGGAAGCTGCTGACTGACCGAAAAGCACACGGTTCGATTCAAACCACGGCTTTTCGATTTCGCTCGTTTAGTCTTCAATCTAAGCAATAAAAACATGGATACAACCATAAAGCATACTGCCACATATCTGGCGCTATGAATGAACAACCTGAGTTGATAGCAAGACGAAAAGGGGTCGTTCTCAGTCTCTTCCTCACGGGTAAATCGATACGGTAGTTATTGGACCACAATCGCGCCTCCCTTTGACGCCTCGAAATTGTAAAATCTATTCTGGTCCCCTCAAAACTGATGATTCAGATCCTGCTAGACAGGGCTGGGTAAACGCCAAAGTAACGCCAAAAAAGCAGGCAACTTGTCCAGTGTTTCGTGCATAAGCGAGTACAGGATCCTATTAGAGCCTGGGCGATTCCCTCTACCTGTACTTGTTAGGCTTCGGTTTGTACAGTTCAGCGTAACAAAAAATCGCTCAGCTGTAGCACCCTTTTGGTGCCTAGCTGCCGTGCCACACGAAGGAGGCACGAGGGCTAGAATACTGTCAGGTCGCCCAAGTCTAGACAGACAGCGTAACAAACACTTGAGCAAGTTGCGTCCGCAGATCGTGCGGTGAGAGTTGAGTTCGAATCCCCTTTTTGGAGCTTATCGGCAATGCCGCACGAAAGAGGCTGAGATACCGCCAGATTGGTACCACAGACCTTTCGGTGATTAAAAATTCATGCCAATGAGCCACCTGAAGCTCGATAGATGAACTGCGGCACAGGAAAACTAAAATGAACAGGAGAACTCACATGAGTAGACCGACGTAGGCGCAGGTGGGGGAGGAGCCTCATTTCGGTAAGTCCCACCAGAAAGGTGGGATGTGAGTTGTTGCAGTAGGTTTGCTTCCACTCCAGTCAAGGTCATGTTGGATGAGGTTGGCGTATTCGCAAGCTGGACCGTTGGAGATCCGGTGTCGAACGGAACCGGGAGGTTGTAATAGCAAGCCGAACTGCCTGCCGAGTAGGCCGGGGTAGCACTGCTCACAATGGGCGGAAATGACCCGGTGGATGGAGCCATTCCTAGGGGAGAGCGAGCAGCGTTACCCGTAACAACCGTGATCGCATTGCCGTATTTAGTAGGTGCGCCGCGAGTCTGCACAGCCATTAGATTTTCCGTCGATGTTCCAGACAAGAAGGAATGTAGCTGATCGGAATAGGCCTGAAGCCGGTTCAAGGAATTCGTCAGCTGATCCGCTGACGGGACATTGGGTTGCTGGTCGAGGGATGATGGAAGCTGGGGACCATATGTGGATTGGACGCCAGTGGAATCTAGGGTTGCTTGGTTCATGGGAACAATTTTGTGTGAGGAAGCGTTTGGATAGCTCAAATGTCGCATTATGGTGGCTGGTTTGTCTTGCTGATCATTCGAATCAGGTTTGGCCAACGACTGAGGTTGCATGGACACACATCGGGCCAAGTTGGTGAGCGTTTCTTCGTGAGTCGTTCCACTGTTGTAGATTCCACCGGACAAATCTGAAGGGCAAATTAAAAAAAAGACATCGGTCAAGTGAGCAATGAATGACCGACCAGGACATGCAGACGCCATCATAGTTTGAATGATGGGAAGAGCGAACGCGCGTTCGGGCTACTAGAGGGCACAAAAAAGTGCTTTTATTGTTGAAGATCGCGCCATCGTTGTGCGGCCAAGAGCAGCGTGTAAAGCATAAACATTGAAGGAGGAACAAGTATTCTGCTCCGATCCCCTCTATGTTCATATCGATCAATCAGCACAAGACACCAGAACTGGTAGATAAATGGGTTACCGTCAAGAAGTGGCAGATCCGAGAATTGGCCATTCCTAAAACCATAGTTTAATTTGGACTTTGTTCCTGCTGATTGGTTCAGACGTTTTTTCAGGGTTCTTTGTGGTCTAGATATCCACACGTCGATCGGTGTTGTATCGCCTAAACACACACAAGAATCCGACATTTCAGCACAGACCTAGCCGACTGTGCTCACCCCGGATTGTTGGAGCCCCAGTAGCAGCGTCCCACGGTCTCGTTGCTGTGAGAACTGCGTTAAGAACGAGGGTCGAAAACTACCTGCTCAGTCAGATTCTTTAATGTGCGCAGCCTGTCCAACCGAATTGAGGGATATAGAACAAAGATTTGCATTTCATCCATTGTCCCTACGTATGAGATGGCGAGATGGCCCAAGTGGTTGGAGCGCGAATTTACTGACCGGAAGGTCCGTGGTTCGAATCCGACCTCTGCCACTCGACTTTCCCTGTCTAGGCCTGGGCGACCTGGCAGTATCCCAGCCCTCGTGCTTCCTCCGGGTGGCATGGCAGCTGGGCACCAGAAGGGTGTTACAGCTGAACGATCATAATTTACTATTATGAGATGGTGAGACCACTTGTACAGGTTCACGCCACGTCCTGGTACGTGTCTACCTCGCGATTCTTTCATCCGCACCCACGGAGAGGCTACCCATTGACGCTTTGTTGAGCTTACCACAGAATAAGCCGACCAGGAGCAGTTCAACTCCACTGATATGAATCAAGTCGGAGAACGTCAAGAAATGGAGGACCGCACTGGATTCACAGTCATCGAAAGGACACATCTGACCGTAGAACCGGGACGCAAGTCAGACTGGATCTCAGATTGTTCTGTAGCCCGACTGGAGCGAGAAAAACTATTCCCCAAGAACAGAACGAAGAACCTTGAAACGCCAAGCAGTCCACGGTTCCAAGAATGATTGGTACAAATGGTGGATGGAAATGGTTAAAGGGTCGGAAGAGGCAACTGGTAACAGCCAGATGCTAATCTGTCCTAACTGTGATCGTTCAGCTGTAGCACTCTTTCGGTGCCTAGCTGCCAGGCCACACGAAGGAGGCACTACCAGGTTGTCGAAGACTAGACAGGGGAAGTCGAGAGGCAGAAGTGGGGTTGGAACCATGGACCTTCCGGTCAGTAAATTCGCGCTCTAACCACTTGGTCCAACTCTCCCCCTGTCCTAACTACAACGCCGGAAAGAAAAGACCGCCAGTCAGTGCACTCATCGTAAAGAAAGGTGGATCAACGATCAAACAATACAGATTCCGCAGTTTGCTGCGTTGGGCACAGGGCTTTGGAGAGTGAATTAGCTGGCCTCCAGCACCCGAAGATGAGGTTTACAACGAAAAACAAACTTTTGAAGAGTAATCAAGCAAATGCTCCAATTTCTTGTTCCAGTGCAGAGGAGAAAAACGTGTTCAGTTTGAGTAGGGGTGAGATGGCCCAAGTGGTTAGAGCGCGAATTTACCGACCGGAAGGTCCGCGGTTCGAACCCGACTTCCCCTGTCTAGGCCTGGGCGACCTGGCAGCCCTCGTGCCTCCTTCGGGTGGCATGGCAGTTCGGCACCTGAGGTGTGCTACAGCTGAACGTTTCTCCCAACGTTTCACAGTTTGAGTAAGGCATTTGGAGAGTGACCGGTATCTAATGCGCTCCGATTTTCAGAATAGATGTGTGAATCTCCGCGACACAGTTTGGTGAGTATTGTTACTGAGTTACAATCACGTATCATCCTACGCGGCAGCATCAGTGGTCGTGAAAATCAACCGAGGTCTCACCCAATTCGCCGATCACAGCTTTAATCTTAGGACACCTAGAAGCCCCAGAACGCAGTGACAACCCAGGCAGAAAACCAAAACTGTCATCTTATCAAATCTAGGCGCAGCGTTCAGCTCAGTCGACCATCTTTGGTATCGTTCTCCCCTAAAAACGTGCCAAATTGCATTATGCCTCTTTAATCCTTATGTGCTAAGACCCATGGGCGCGTACAGATCTGCAGTGAATATGTCCCGGAATTCCAGAGAGTTAGTTACCCAAGATCACCGTCCGTAAGCAACCTTCTAAACAAATTCCTTGTGGAGAAAACCTGCAAAACGCTTGCTTCCCACTGCGTGGGAATTCGTTCTTATTGACCCAGAACATACACATGATAAATTGCTCAGCTGTAGCATCTTTTCGGTGCCTAGCTGCCAGGCCACACGAAGGAGGCACGAAGGCTTGGATACTACCAGGTTGTCCAAGACTAGACAAGGGAAGTCGAGAAGGAGGAGAGAGAGGGTTCGAACCGCGGACCTTCCGGTCGGTGAAATTCGCGCTCTAACCACTTGGGCCATCTCGCCCCAGATGATAACATGCTATTCAAGAACCCCCCGCCCAAAATACAATGACGCCTAGAAAATGTTGCCAAGCCTTCAGGAATGCGTTGTTTTCACTTTTGGGTTGAAAAAAGCTTGGAGAAACCAGTGAACCTGGACATGATTATGACAAGTCTCATAACCACGGACGCTGTTGTATCCGGTCGCTAACAGTTAACTTTCACATCAAAAAAACCTACTGAGCTGAGGACTTACCGATGGATGCCATGCGATCTGCAAGTCCATTGTAATTTATGACCGGTTTGCCCAAGTTCGCCTTGACAGATCGCACATCGTTTGGAGAGACCTGATGCGGAATACAGACCGATGTGTGCGGGTAGGCCGAACAAGTGGTGATTGGTGGGTGGCCTTTATTCGACCCGAGCTCATCGCACGCGATGCCGACAATGTAATCGTCAAACGGACCGCCGGAAAACGTGGAGAACTCCTTGTGCAGTTCTCTGCGACTTTCTGTGGACAAAGCATCTTTGGTGGAGGTGTGCCCGTAAGTGGTGTGGGCAGTCCAACTGGAATCGCCGGCGCTTGGTCTGGAGGCTGGAGGGGACTCCAAGGACGATGGATGCTGAACACGATCGCTGGGTTGGGCAAACGCTTCTGGTGGTGGATTGGCGAGCTTCTCATGGTTCTTGCGCTGCAGATACTGTTCACGTAGGCGGCGTTTTTTACGGTAGTACACCTGCGAATAGGAGATAATTTGGGCCGAGTGAGGGCAGGGAAACGGGCTTGATCGTGCAGTGAACCAATATGCAATACAAAGTTTGAGGGACTAAAATGGTGTATATAATTTGGCCCAGTACTGACTTGGAGTATCAAGAAGGAACATCATATTTAGCCTCCTTGGAAGGGAGTTCCTGCCAACTCGTAACTAGAGGGGGAGGAAAGATGTTGTAGGCTTTTCAGCCTCTTTCGAGAATACTGTTGTACGGAAAAGCAGCGTGATCCCGAAAGTTCCAGTCCGCTCCAAACACAGATTTAAAGCTTACGAACAACGGTGGTTAAGGTCCAGTCATCATATCCTCAGAAATCAGAACCGATCTGTCAGTAAAAAACACAGGAATTCCGACTGGAGTGAAGATAGATGAAGGCAAAAAGGATCACTCACGAAGCCGATTAAAGGGTCTCAAGATTCTGGTGCCTGTTCTTTATTTCTAAAACGAGGACAAATTGTTACCAGCCGCTGAGACACATCTCGGAGCACATCCTCAACTGGTGGGCAAGTTGAGGCGTAGGACTTTGGAGAATCAATAACGCACGTGAGTTTTCCAGCCACCGAAGTTAAATAAATCATTCATTCGCATCCTGAAATAGTCAATCGTGACTAGTTGAATCTCCTTCTCTAATGCCACGTTTCAGCCACATATGCCGTGGAAAGACAGCTGGTCTGGTAGTGTTGAGTTGTCCAACATTTTCCCTCACAAGCAGCGTCACACGAACAGTTGGCGTTAGGAGATATGGCGAGGCAATCAGGGGCAGTCTGGTTTTCTGAGACAAACTCGTCATGAACGAAAAACTGTGAACAGTCGTCATGTGCTGTTGGAGATAATATTCAGCCATCCGGCCCACTGGTGTAAACCATTTAAAGCGATAGTCAAATAAAATAGGTGAGCCAGCGGTAGAAGGCATTCCGATTTTGTTGTTTGCTCTTGCAAAGCAAATCGTCCGTTTCCACGATGAAGGTTATCGGTCGCTTATTTCGCCGTCTAGGAAACTTCCATCGCTCGATTCGGCGACTCTCTGTGTCGTTCCGTGACTCCAAGCCTCACGCTAGGATGTCGGACTCTCACCCATCAAACGTACACAGTTGTGCAACGTCTGTGGCTTGAGCAGAATCGCTGACTCAGTTACTCACCACTTCACATCTTCCATCCCACCGTTCTCAATCTTATTGGAACGTAACTATCTAATAACGGTTGGCTCACTAAAGGAAACTACTCACAAGGTTGATGAAAACTCTTCGACAGTCCACGACCGGTTTCGCTCTTCTTGAGGCGCATCAGGTAGGCGCAGTCCCCGAGTTTCCATCAACCTTGTGATCTACTTGAACCCAAACTGGACTGTTTTCGAGAAACACACTCATTTACAAATCAATTTGGTTTTCACGAAAGACTCAACTGAATCTCTCGTTTATGGTATCCTACAACTGAATGTGCTGTACACAGGCCGCCTCATGATTCAGTTGGTACGATATTCCAGATATCGCAGTATATTTTCATAAAGGAAACTACTCACGAGGTTGCTGAAAACTCTTCGACAGCCCACGACCGGTTTCGCCCTTCCACTTCGGGCTCATCAGGTAGGCGCACAGTCCCCGAGTTTCCGTCAACCTAGTGTTTTGCGTGTCTCGCTAATCCGCACCACGATATTCCATTCCGGATGGCGTTCTCTCTTCGAAAAGGGTGAGATGGCTCGGTGGTTAGGGTGCCTCTCGACTTCTCCTGTCTATGCTTGGGCAACCTGGCAGTATCCCAGCAATCGTACTTTCTTAGAGTGGAATGGCAGCTAGGCAATGAAAGGGCGTTAGAGCTGAACGGGTTTCTCTCATCTGAGCAATGGTCGCGAACGGATATCCGGACTGTAAATGGCTAGAGAGCAGACTTTTGATTTTTTTTGTTCACCTTCGACAACACCAGCGAAACCTCCCCGTATCAGTAACACTTTGATCCGATCCTTGTCATCTGGAATCAGTCTGGCGGTACAGTTGCCCAGTGTTCGATAAATAATCTATGAACTCTCCATTTTGATGCATTCCCTGCAGCTTTTGAAGCGAAATAGCGCAGCCCTCCCGTGAGTTTCATGAACAATTCTTAGGCATGCAGACGCAAAGAAAGAAATCATTACCAAAGCGAACCAATTGGAATGGATCGATTGAATAGCAGTCAAAAACACACAAAACGCACACTCCAAATAAGTCGGTGAAAAATGCTTGAAACTTTCACAGCTGTCATCTCCATGGTCGGTTGACATCAGTTTTAGTCCGTTTTCCTATTGCATAGTCAAACTGTAAACAATGATTTTATAGCTGTCATCTGACCTATTTTGCATTATCACATGATCAACATCGGCTAACTGCCGTATCGTTGGCTGCAAGTTGCCTATCGAAAACCTCTGATGCGAATATCTGATCGGTTGGAAGCATCGATTGACGCGCATGTACCAGAATAGCTTAGTCCTTAACGAGAAAGATAGAGTTGTTCCGATCCCGGCTTGAGTAACTCGGGTGCTAGAAGAGGGCCAAAAAATTGTTTCTCAGATCTTCGTCACCATCGTCATCATCGACACCGATGCTTCGCTACCGTACTGTTGTACGTGGGCTGGGATGCTGCCAGGGCGCCCACACCTAGGCAAGAGGACCATTAGGGTCCTCAACCAAAGGCTTTGGCTCAAAAGCCCAACCGCAAGGCAGCGGTGCTTGGTGGGAAATGCAAATGCATTACCATTTCTAAGGAACAGGTCGCCACACATGTTCCAACCCCCAACCTGGAGGACCAGGAGACTGTGTTCGTCAGAACTCTATCCAGCCAGGTGAGAGAGAGATCATGTCAAAACGGGATGGGCATCTGCCAGTATTGTTCAGGTCTACAAACAGCTGCATCAGGAAAAGGCCGGGTCTCCTCAGAAGCAATGGAAAAAAGCACAACAAAACGGACACTCCACAAACGGTACTTTGCTAGCTCCCGTTGTCTAGAATGACATTTCTTCCCAAAATAAGCAAACTAATCGAAAAGAAAAAGGTGCATAATCGTTTGAACAACGCCGATCGAAGCCCGTCTGGCCCCGAACAAGAAGTACAGTGTCCTGTGAAGCGCAAAATTCTATTACACAGTAACCAACAAGGGTGAAATTTGAAGGAGACACAAACTAATCCACTTTCTCATCGAGACAGAAATCTGATATCGAACAGAGACTCCGTTCCCAACCAACGTTTCGATTAAAAGCGTAAACATTTGTCACCTAACCTGTGAAAAAGAGATTGCGTGTCGCTTGGAAATCGATAAGAGTTGAGAAACTTCACCCCCCCCCCGCCAGATTACTGTTCAGGCTAATTGGACTTAGAATACTTTTACCACATGACATTTGAAAAGCGTACTCACCTCATTTATATGCTTATAAGTAGTGATCAAATTCACAGACATTTTTCGCAGAGGAATAGTTTCCGGATCACGGAAAGGTATAATCTTTGGTTCCGGTACCGGGACAGTTGCGGCGTTGCGGATGAGCGTGTGGTGGGAAGAATGGGGTAGACCAGAGAGCAAGTGATGGTGTGAAATCCCGATCCCACTAACCGGTGCAGTGTTCGATTGCGAGGCCAGCATGGTGCAAGTATCCGACGAGGCCGGGGAACAATAGAGATAGAACTGATCGCCAGTGGTTTGAGCCGAATACGCTTTTGCAGCCAATGCGGCCGCTGCTGCTGAGGCACCCAACAAACGTTGTCTGGCGTGGGCAATCGAGTCCTCGTTGGTCAGCGTCACAGCTGTTCCAAAAGATTTTGTACTGGTCAAAGTGGAGTCCACACGGCGTGACCCTGTGTCGTCCGGTCTGTTTTGGCCTTCGAGCATCTGGGTTATGGACCAGTCTGGTGAATTGTTTGGGAACGCATAAAGATTGACCTTGGCTGATGGACTACCCAAAGTGGTAGGTCCGACACTATCGTTCGATCCGGAGGACGTGGTCGTTGTGGTTGCCTGTTCGTCTGTTGCTGCTCGTGAGAGAGCCGACGAAAGAGATAGGGAGGTGGACGACGTGACGATACTTGTTTCTGCACCAAGTGACGTTTGTGCTAGATCCAATGGTTGGTGAGTACCATTGAAAATGTCACAAAAAGCTGTGTTTTCGTCCTCCAGTGCACTTGCCAACCAACTTTGAGGGACCAAACCTTCACGCTTCGTTCCACCACTGAACATTTCGGTTGTTGAGAAGCGGTTCGCATCCGAGTGATGTTGATTTGGATTCATAACGGAACGGTTATCAAATGGAATGAACTGCATGGAATAGTCCTGCTCTTCGGTAGAGCCACTCGGATGAAACAAAACAGCCGAAGACAATGGGATTTGACTACGTGAAAGAGGTGGAGGAGGTGAAGGTCGGTGGCGAGCGAACGGAGGGAGAACATCTTCATTCAGTCGAGGTTCGCCCAACGCCGAAGGCATGTTGAAGTGTCCAATATCATAGTCTCCCGAACCACGATCGATGGCATCCGTGTGGAAAGTGAACTGTTCCGGGGGCAACTCGCTTACCAGTAGTACATCCTCGTCATCCTCGTAATCTACATCCTGCCGTGAAGATAAGTCAATCCCAGGTGGTTGACTTCGCCCAACAATGATCACGGACGTGGGATCGTGATGAGAATGGTGCTGGTGGTGAGTTAGACTTTCTTCATCAGCTATAAGTTTCTCTTGATCATCACCCAAAAGTAGACTGTCCAAACCATTGGTTGGTGGCTGGGGGGATCGGTTTGCCGAACAGTCACCGGAGTCAGGTCCGTCGGGATAATTTAGAGAGAAGATATCGTTCAGAAATCGTTCGTGGCTAGTTGATGGATGACCTTCAGCCGTGGTGCAGTTCACTTCTTGATACATCACAGTTCCAATCTGGCTCGGAAAGGAACCAAATGATCCTGAGGTCTGTATGGCACTGAGGGGGTCCTTGGGCTGGCATAAATGCATTGATCGTCCTCAAGGACGAGGGCTATCCCCTCAGCCAGAGCAATACAGACTCCACGGATGACTTTGTTGAGACGTTAGTAAGACAACGACCCGAAATGTATTTCGTTGATGGCGTCCCTTCTTTTGAATCATTAGGAGTTCGCAGCGAAAGTGGATTGATTCTACTAACTCGTGTTCAGTGGCTTAATGGAAATGCAATGGAGGTCCGCAAATCTGTCTTAGCCAGAAAAGGCTTGACCGCATGGAACGGAAACCACATGGCTGAAATGGAGAGAAATCAAAAGTGAGGCTAGGGAAAACAAGGGGGCTGCCGAAATTAGTGAAAATAGCAGGTTGTTTCAGGGTCGGAACTTAATTACCTAAAGCACCTTTAAAGTACTACTTTAGAAGTTCTTTTTTACACGAAATCCAAGCTACCCTGATGATTGCCGGAGATTTGAGTGCACAAATTGGCAGACCTAGTGCATCTGAAGCTCCATTGGGTGGTCGATTTGGATTAGACTCGGTGCGCACAGACAACGGCGGACGAATGCTTCAGCTGTGCGCTTGCCGCAACACTAATTTCTGAAACCACCGAAGTCATGTGGCCACATTGTGTCCACCAGAGATATGCCAGCCACAAACCTAAATTGTTTACATCGACAGGTGGGCTGAATACTTTGAACAACAAATGTCTCGGCCACCAGCCGGCACTCACCTACAGCCCACAGGTGAAGTAGAACCCTGGACGGTAAACGTGGAACCACCTACGGCCTCGGAGGTTTACGACTGCATATGTTCTCTCAAGTGCCACCGAGCTCCCGGTCCGGATGACCTTCCACC
>NW_008751772.1:139231-227115 GCF_000715545.1 Opisthorchis viverrini | reverse complement strand
CGGCGAATCCGTAACGAGGCAGTTAGAGAGCGTGTTTTCGGCTGTGTAACGGGTACTTCCATTGAAGAATGTGTCCAGCACCAGAAGCTGCGTTGGTTGGGACATGTGTTGCGTATGCCGAACCATCGCTTGCCGGAGAGAGTGCTGTTTTCCATGCCCAATTCAGAGTGGCATAAACAGAGAGGTGGCCAACCCTTGACTTGGCAGAGGAGTATGAAGGAGATCACGAAAGGCTTGGGTGCTGTCGGTGCTACTCGCGTTCCAGGATATGGACCGCGTGATCCTCTGTGCCTGGTTGGAGACACTACACTATATGGTTGCCAATCGATGTCAGTGGCGTTCTTGTTGCTACATTCTATCCAGACTGCCTGAGTGAATGTCTGGAGGTGTAGGCACCTCGAAATGATTGTGTTAAGCTAGCACTAAGTCCCTCCTCCATTCACCTTTATTCTTTTCTTTACAATAAGGCTTTCAAACGACTCATGGTTGTACGGCAGTGAAGCATCGGTGTTGAACACTGATGTCATGCTGTCGATGATGATGATGATGATTACATCGACATCACTTGCCGGTAGCGTGGGTCAATAAGTAGCTGCTGCTCGTTTGGGAACCATTGTGTGGATTCTAACCACGCACTCGTCGGAAGTCACTTCCCCCTTCGCTTACTTAGACCGAATAAGAGGCGCACAGCCAGCCTAGCCAACTGAGCTGGTAGATCCCGAAGTTAAACATCATAAACATCATCGACAGCATGACACCAGCGCTCAACACCGATGCTTCACTGCCACAGCTAAACGAACTGATCAGAACCGTCTTCTGGACATTTCCGACTGTCTCATTATCGGAGGTCAAACCTTGATAGAACGGGATCACCACATTCTCGTACAGTGCCGGGAGTTCCGCCTGTGGTAAGGTCTCAAGAAGCAACGGATATCAAACACAACGGTGGCACCAGTTGAACTCCTGGGAAACGTTTCCGACGATCCCGAACATAATTCAGCACGACGAATCATCGGAAATTAAGTGACAGTGGCCGTGCGTGCCGACCGAGAAGCGATGTACACGAAATGCTAAGGGAATAGAAGAAGCGAAAAATGCCCGAAGAGTACTTCGACTGGTTCATGTGACTGGCCTGTAAGCGAAACCAACAAGGATTAGTGGTACGGCAATCTTCAAGCAAGAAAGACGCCTTTGGGAACAATTCCTTAGCACACACGAAGTTCAACTGGCCAATAGGAACGAGGCGCGGTCCTTTTGGATTAAGGTGCAACATGGCAGACAGGGTTCTAAATTTAAAAAGTTTGAAATTTTCAGAAAACAAAATTGGCAATAACTCGACAAGTAACCAGTTTTTGGGGATACTGATATGCCCAACATGGTCCGAATAACCTTTCACACTAATTATTCAAGAAAGGGAGTCATCGCTTAACTGATTTACTTGCTTGCATCTACGAAAGGGACTCTCCGAGACAACTGGATAGGATGGGTAATGGGGACGAGATGGCTCCAGTAGTTACAGCGCGAATTTACTGGCCGGAAGGTCCGTGGTCCGAATCCGACCTTTGCCTCTCGACTTCCCCAGTCTAGGCCTGGGCAACTTGGCAGTATCCCAACCGTCGAGCCTCATTCGTGTGGCACGGCAGCTAGGCACCGAAAGGGTGTTACAGCTGAACGATGGGTAATGGTGTCAATTTTCAGAAAAGGGGGTCATAGTGAGTGCGGTAATTCCCGGGTGATCAATAGTCCTCCTTATCATCATCATCATCATCATCAAGGACAGCAACATCAGTGTTGCCATTGATGCTTCACTGCCGTACAACCATAAGGTTTGTCTAGTTATATATATATATATATATATAATTGTATTAAAAGCCCTACAGAGAAGAGAACAGAAAAAGAGTGGGTGAGGGAGGGGACCTAGTGCTGGCCTATGTCAAGCATACTGAGGTGCCTACACCTCCAACCGCTCAATCAGACAATCTGGAAAGAAACTGACAGCACGAACGCCACTGACATCGATTAGCCGCCATTTCTTGCAACGTCTCCAGCCAAGCACAGACGGGGTCACGGGGACCCCATCCTGGAAGTCGCACAACACCAATAACACCCAAACTCTTCGTGACCTCTTTGACGCCTCTTTGCCAAGTCATGCGCTGTTCACCTAGCGGTTTGCGCCATCCTGACGGAGGCACGGAGAGCAACACTCGTCTCGGTAGACGGTGTTTCGGCATGGGTAGCACATGACCGAGCTATCGTAGTCGATGATGTTGGATGTTTGCCCGGATTGAGGTACCTACAGCACAACCAAATACCCGTCTCCTAATCACCTCGTTACTAACACGCTGACGCCATTCAAAACCAGCCACGCTTCTGAGGCATCGGTGGTCGAAAACCTGAAGACGCCTCACATCATCTGTCCGCAGAGGCCATGTTTCGCACCCCTTACTGTAGCCTGGTAAGATCTAGTGAGATACTTTTTTGACGCCACAAATGATGCAAATTAGAAACGTGAAGGGAGCCTTGGAGATTCCTGCACTGACTTCATCAGACACACTTCCGTCAGAGCTAATATAACTATCGAGGTGTGCAAAATTTCCCACAATCTCCAGTGATTCTCCTTGAATTGTAAGGGATATGTTCACAGATGGCACGTTCTGAAGCATGACTGCACTTTGAAGGCGCAAGGCGCATGCCAAACGATGGTATGATGGTCGTCAGTCTATTCAACAGGACTTGTGCTTCACTTCCGTCTTCAAAGATTAGGGCAATGTCATCTGCGTATTTCAAATCGACAAACCTCCCCAGCAACAATTTGAACACCGTCCAGCGCTCGCCTCGTTAGTTCATCAATGACGAAATTGAACAAGAATGGAGAGAGTGGACATCCTTGTAGGTCACCACTTTTGTAGGGAAGCTTTTGGAGAGCTCACCTTACACTCTCACCCGCTCAGGAGTATCTGAATATAGGGATAGGATTATGTTGACAAACTTCTGGGGTATACCCTGTTGAGCAGGTGTAGTAAACAGCAATAACTGATTGACAGGGATCGAACGTACCCTTGAGTCAAGGAATATCACACACCTGACGGAGTGTGAAGATACGGTCAACGCAGCCTCAACTCGGTCGAAACCCCGCTTGATTCTCACGAGTCAAGGTCTCGCGTGCCAACATAAGACGACGAAGAATCAGTGACGCCGGAAGCCTTGTCACAACAGGCGTCAAACTAACACTTCCGTGGTTACTACATTCACTGCGAGTACCCCTATTGAAAGTGGGCACCCAAGTTGTCTGAAACTGCCTCTTCTCCCAGATGGACCCGAATAGTCTAGACAGACACTGGCTGAGGCGGCCACCATCATCCATCAAAGGAGCAGGTGGAAGGTCGTCAGGACCACCAGAACGATGACGCTTGAGTAGATAAATGGATTGTGGAACTGAAGGCGACTCCATATGTACGGTTCGTCTCACTGCTGAAGGCCAGGTTTCTGGATTGAAGGTGGCAGATGGCCAGTTGAATTGCTGTTCGAAGTACTGTGCCTAACGGTCCAAATGTTCTGCTTTGCTGCATATAGGGAGCCATTTGGGTCTCTGAATATTTTGCTGACAAGAGGTTTCCGAGGGCCAGTCGAACGAATCAAGTGGAACAGCTTGCGCACGTTTCCAGCATTCTTTGTACCAGGAATGTCATTTTCCTGAAAGTAGCCCCATAACGTCCGGAACTTACTGTGGCCCCAAAACTCCACCAACATCTCAATAGGGAAGCCGGCAAGCATCCAAGCGTCGACTGTTCAATCGATTAAGCAAAAGCCCATGAGTGTTCATCCACGACACAGAATTCCCGACCGAATGTGATCAGCGTTATTTCATAAGGGCACGATTGATGTTGATGTGTGTTCACTAATGTCTATCAGACAGCCAGGGTCAATGTCAGAAAGTCCCCCTTAAATAGCGTGAGGCCGTTGTAACTTTTGCTCTCGCAGCAGCGTACAAGTGCATGGTCGGAGTTCACGCCTGCGTTCCTAAAGGAGCGGCAGGCGAGGATCGACCCTCGCCACCGATAACTGACGGCGATGTGGTCTATTTGGATTCGGTGCTGGTTTGATGGTGGGCACCACCTTGTCAAGCGATTTCCGCTGTTCCGGAAATTCGTACTGCGAAGAAACAGCCTGTGATCGGCACACATCTGAAGTAAGCGATCTCCGTTGTCCGTGCGTCTCGTGTCCAAACCAAGACAACCACCTAATCGGGCCCCCGCAGCGCTTATTCTACCTACCTGGGCGTTCATATCACCAGCAACCAAAACGATATCTGAGCCTTTAGCCTGCTGTAGAAGGGCACCTAGAGCGTCATAGAAACTGTCCTTGGCAGATTCAGAGCTACAGTCAGTCGGGGCGTAAGAAGAAACAATAAACAAGGTGCGATGAACCCCACTTCCTCTAGATTCTCTCACCGATGTTTCCAAACGAACCACACAGAGACGACTGTCAACGGGTATCCAATCAAGCAGAGACGCTTCCGCTCATTCGCTCAATACAATACCCACCCCAGCATATCCAGCTGCAGCGACCTCTGCATCACCAGAGGTGCGCAGTCGGAACCTTGAAGAGAGCGAGGGGGCAGTCAGTTCGATTACAGTACTTGAGTCCTGCGTCCTTGTTTCTGACAGACAACATACATCAATACAGAGGGAATCCAGCGTATGCGCAAGAGCCACCTGCTGACCTGCTTGCTTCAGTGTGCGAACGCTGAACGTGGCTAAGTATACAGACTTTCGGGGTTTGAAAAGAGACTTCGACGTATTTAGGGTTGTAACTGAACTCGGACGTGCAGAAGCTGCAGCTGAGTGTGATGCAGAGCGAGCAAAACGGTCGTTCTAAAGCTGGGACCTGCAGAGAAAGCATTCAAATTTGGAATGGGGGTGGGGGGTGAAAGACGGAAAACGTAAAAGTGTAAGAAGGGAGGCGTCAGCAGTAGCCTGTTTTTGCTTATTCGTCCTGCTGTATGCAGCAAGTAAGGCGACCCGGTTGATGGCAACACGCGATGGCCGATGTGACGTGAGAGTATTGTTAGTTGTGTAGGTCATGGTTGTACGAGGGTTGGGATACTGCCTGGGCGCCCACACCTAGGCAGGGGGCGATTATGGTCCTCAACCAAAGCCTTTGGCTCAAAAGCCCAACCGCAAGGCAGCGGTGTCGGGCTGGAAATGCAGGTACATTACCATTTTTAAGGAACACGTAGCCATACATGTTCCAACCCCCAACCTGGAGGGCCAGGAGACTGTGTTCGTCGGACCTCTACCCATGGACCGACCTGGTATGAGACTCTGAGTGTCGCGCGGACACCCCCCAGTATAGCTCAATGGGTCACCGAAGTAAACAAACCGCCACACCACGGTAAGACCCAGTATCTCCGTGACGGAGCGAACGGTATTCTAGCATAAGGAACACATGACTTAAGCAGTGTAACGCGCGACTAGCTGATCTATCGAAGGAGAATGGGATTTTCAGGAAACCATTTGGCGCGCTTCAGCATTAGTGATCGGGTTTCCCATAAAGCCAAGGAATGCTTCGGATGCACTGTTGGTTGAACAGAGAGTCTTTCGCAAGCTGAAGCCAAGTCTTTGATCACAAAGTAGGTCAGATAAAACAGAGGCACTGTACAATCTATCCTTGACAGCCAATCTGATATCACGTCGGCGCCGTGGATGTCGGTTGGCAAAAAAACCATTCAGCTGTAGCACCCTTTCGGTGCGTAACTACCATACCACCCAAAGGTTGCAGGAGAGCTGGAATACTGCCAGGTTGCTCAAGCCTAGACAAGGGAAGTCGAGAGGCAAAGGTCGGGTTCGAACCACGGACCTTCCGGTCAGTAAATTCGCGCTCTAACCACTTGGGCCATCTCGCCCTCCGGAGGTTGGCAAACGTTGCCCTGGACCTGCCAATTCGGGAAGTGATTTAATCTTTCGTCAGACCACTGGGAATCACACAGCTGCCTAGGTAAGGAAACTTACACGACGTCAATTGGTTCACTGATGTGAATGGGATTTGGATTGACACAACCCAATCTTGCAGCGGGACTTTACACTGTACAGGAAAGAAGTGCGTCCCGAACTGTGCAACAGGATTATTTAGGTCATTTACCATAATCTAAAGGGTCTGATCAGAGAAAAAACACCGACAGCGTACTTAATGTCCTTGAGCGAACGCGCCGGTGTTAGAGGTAGGTAAGGAAACTCCAAGTAGCACATTGATTATAAGGTTGAAGAGAAGGAGCGACGGAAGGCATCTTCACCTGAAACCACTGGATGTGGTGAACTCAGGAGAACTTGCTGCCGATACGTAAGAGTCCAAGAGAGGCATATAAAACCTTCATAATAGACGAGAATCTGGAAGACACTCTTTAATCGTCAGACAGTGTCACTAGTATTACTGGATTTCCGAGGTGCATTCGACTCGGTTGATCGATCTGTTCTCCTTGAGACGCTTGCCCATCAAGTATTGCCCCGGAAGTTTGTAAACATAATAGGTCTTTGTATTCTCAAACTTCCGGACATGCGAGAGTGTATGGAAAGCTCTCCAAAAGCTTCTGTACACAAAGCGATGTCCGTCAGGGATGCCCACTCTCTCCATTCCTTTTCAACTTTGTAATCGATGAAATATTGAGAGGAAACCGTGGTGTTCAAATAGCCTGTGAAAAAACCTTGTCGATCTGGAATATGCAGACGACATCACTGTCATGTTCGAAGAGGAAAAGGCGCAATTGTTTCTGGATGAACTGATCAAAGTCCTTTGGTATGCAGTTTGCAACTACAAAGTGTAAGGTCATGCTCGTGGGCGTGCAGTCACTGAACGAACAATCATTCAGCTGTAAAACCCTTTCCGTTTAGCTGCCATGCCACCAGGAAGCACGAGGGCTGGGATACTACTACCAGGCTTGACACAAGTCTAGATGCGGAGGTCGGGTTCGAACCACGAACTGTTAGGAGGCACTCCTAATGAACATATTGCTCAACATTTCTCTCTCTCTATTTCAGCCCTTCATTGGACTGTTTTGTTCCATTCCATTCTTGATTCTTCGAATCTCGATATTGGCTGTTCAGTTGCTGCAGTATAATTTCCTCAAGGCTTTTTGTCTTCTCAATTTCGTGTGTAACTGACAAGGTTGATTGACTGATTAGTAGAGAACATAACACGAACATTCCGGACAGTAAATTCGGGCTCTAACGACTGAACCATATCACCAGTTTATCATACAGTGTTATCAAAGCAGTTTTTCACCGGAAATTTCACTTCAGAATCTGGGGCAATTACAATGGCAAAGTGCCTAATTCGATAGAGGAAAGAGCTCAAGATAGCTAGGCGGTTAAGGCGCGAAGTTACTGGCCGGTAGATCGGTGGTTCGAACCAAACCTCCTGTCTAGGCTTGGGAAACCTGACAATATCTTAGCCGCAGTGCTTCCTTCGGGTGACATAGAAGCTAGGTACCGAGAGCGTGCTACAGCTGAATGACGGTTTTGACTGGGAAGAGAGCGGTGCCTGGCGTTGATTAGTCATTCTTATCAGCTTATGGAAATGAGACTCGATGCAAAGAGCTTGTAAATGAATACTTACAACGCCTTCGGGCTGAAATTTTCGGCCAGTGGGCCCAGGTGATCCAGAAGTCGGCGGGTAACAGCAGCAGGCAGTAACATCTGCCGAAAACCTTTTTATCAAGTGTTAGGAGTCGATAAAACTGAGTCCGAGCTCAATTCGCTGGATGAGTTTACCAGATGAAACGCGAATATGGAGGCGCCCCGGGTGTTATTGTTAGAATGGACTCTTTCTGACCGTAGGGCAACAGAATTCTTCGTGGGAGTCAACAAAAAGAGAACTAATGCTCGGAACGCGTCCACAAAACACCTTCATTTATATCGCAAATAGCAGCATGAAACTACCAGTCACAATAGCTGGAGCGGACTGCTTCTGGCCGGATAACGGAAGACACACCGCCGCCCGGTGCACCAGTTCGTAATACGTGGAATAATCAAAAAAGTACCTATCGATCCCATAATATTTTGAGGACTAGGTAATCGTCCTGGCAGATGCACGAAACTGTTTCGTCTGCATAGACCCAACAAGAGTCGTAAATTGAGGACAACATTATTATATTTAGATACAGACATATATAAAACTTGCCGAAAACAAATCTGGGTTTTTCGGGACATACCTTCTAGTCAGAAAGTCAACGAACAAAACAATGACTGTGGCAAAAAGGCGGCCGAAGCCGCTGATCGAATAACGCGCGCAAGCTGTAGTGTAGCCATTAGGACGGAAGGACATGTATCGTGTGCGCAGTTACTGATTCATCGGTTCACGGCGTAGTCGAAAAAGGATTTTGTTCTTTCTTCACCAATCTGAGCGAGAAAAACATCATGACCCCATTAGTGGCATTGCGCGCGCCTTCAAAACTTTGGCTACGGAGGAAATACGGCGTTTAGTTTTCGCACGATGGAACTGAAATTTCGACTTCCACGACGTGTCCCTGATGGACTAGAAGAGACAGGTAACTGAGTACAGAGTACGAGTTCAAACTTTTGAGCCCCACCTAGGCATTCCGGGGTCTCGGCAATACTGGGAAATTATTCCACCACACTTTTCCGCAAGAGGTATTACTGCTTCAGTGGACAATGAAATTTGGTGAGCCGCAAAAATATGAGAATTTATCAGGTTGATTCTTTGCTTTAGCACAGACACAACAAAACGCGACATTCTGGCGTAAATTCTAACTCTACACGCAGCTGGGGGTGTTGTGTGGCTAATAGGCCCCTTTCCGTGCATTCACTGGCGCGAAAGGCTACTTGGCAATCCACACGGGCTGTGTCACACGGTTAGACCGTGCGGGAAGGTTCGAAAGGCTGATAAACGCGTGCTGGTTTTTGTTGATGGATGGCATCTTGGTGCACAGTTGGAGAACTGCTTATGTTGGTATGAGAGATCCGGTGGCATGTATGTGGTTGGGAGGCCAAAGATGTGTAAACTAGGGTAGTCACATATCACGTTGGATCCCAGGTCCGGTCGACACCTGAATT
Source organism: Opisthorchis viverrini (assembly GCF_000715545.1). NCBI lineage: Eukaryota > Metazoa > Platyhelminthes > Trematoda > Opisthorchiida > Opisthorchiidae > Opisthorchis > Opisthorchis viverrini. Next base: position 218,047 of record NW_008751772.1, on the reverse strand, counting down.
TTGTGTAATTTGCCAACTGTGTCGCTTAACAGAAAAGAGTTGTGTAAGTAACACGTCTATATCAGGATACACGTTAATTAAGTGCCATTTAGTCAGTGGGTGTAATTTTATGTCGATACATTATGTGATATGATTCATGAACGCCGATAGTAACTCACTGGCAGAAGACGTTCGCTAACAATTACGCGACTGGCAGTGGATGAAGGGCACAGCCGGGGAGAAAAACAATTAGTGGGAGGCTCTGCTGACTGCTCGAGGGGTGGACACAACGGATTCGAGACGCCCGTTGCAATATGGAGCCAGTGGCCTTAACTTCGCTCGGAAACAATGGCAGCACACGCAAATTTATATATCTACTTCAATAACTATAGGTTTTTCACGTTGAGGGGCTGTTACACGGAACTCCTCCATGGCAGTCATCAAGAATCATGGTGACGAAGCAACAATAAACCACGGTGATTTCAATCCTCTTATTGTTTGGCTTGCTCTAGTGCGTCAAAGGACTTACATAGGCGCAGCAAGTATAAACACCTAATGCCCTTAATTTTGCATTTTCGAAAGCATGAGACAGTCTGTGATATCTGATTCAATTCAAATTCAGGAAATAAGGTCAATTTGTACAGAGTCCCATTCACGGGTACCAGCCTCAAGTCCGTCTGCACTATTCGACATGTCAGCCAAGTCGGTTTGGAGGATCCCACCTCGCCAGGGCCTCAGTCAGTATAGTTCCCTCTGCTGTAAGAAATGGACTAGACTGGATGTCATAGTCCTTAGTTTAGCAAAGCCTTGTGAGGCAAGTTCCATTTAGGTAACCTCCGATGCTTTCGTCAGCAGCAGTGTCGAGCGATAGTTCAGGTGGGCGAGTAGTTCTTGTCGAGCCTTGTACATTTTGTGAATAAAAGTATAGCATGTAGAACCAGTGCTCAGTTTGTTTTTCCTTCTCGGATGTGCTGGTGTTACGCGCCACGTGAAGGTACCGTTTGGTTGTAAAGTGACATTTAGCTGCCATGGGCCCTGGTTACCATTTTTGAAATTTCCGGTATACTACTGAAATCACCCTTAGATTGAGTACCCTGGGGGCATCTTAGTGAACCTATTTTTTCTTTGCAAACTACAAGCGTTTCGCGAAAGATCATTTAACTCGATCCTTCTCATGGATTGCCAATGATGTTGATCCAAATACCCCACTGTGTGTCATGGCCTGTAGGTGTTGTTGTCCATCAAGTATCTTTCTCTTCATGAACTGCTACATCTTGCCGCAGCTTTCTTTAGGTGAACCATGTCGCCCTCGTTTTGACATTACAAGTCGATGAGTTTTCAAGTCGAAAGCTCGCTCGTAATACGGCTGCTCTTTGTCTTCCCTTCAGTAAGCCTGTCCAGGGCTGGCGATAGGCTTGTTAAACAGTACCTTAACTAAGCCGCAAAGCTTGAGGTCATGTGGGTGTGTTCTTATGTATACCCGCTAAAGACCTGTGAGCCACTGATACCGCTCAGTTCCAGGAGGGATAGTTAGGCTTACGAGCCTTAGCTTCACTCTAAACCATGCTCGTTCTGTGCACAAAAGCCTCATTTGTTATCTCGCAGTCTCTCGGCGAAAACTTTTCTCCGGCGAGGATTTCTGAAGTTCATCCGGATCTGATGGCGAATTCTTCGTGATCACTCTTGGCATTACAAAACCGGTACTGTCTAAGACCCCGGATCGCGCCTAGCTCCAATGTATTGGTTCACCAAGCCTCAACAAATGGAGGCAAGATTTTCGGCTGTCATTTAGCCCGGGAACAGAATATATTGCTAGATTTCCTAGGTAATTTATTGACGTCGGAAGCACCAACGAGATCTAAGCTTGCCCTCTCGCCAACTCGTTCTTTTGCCAGCAATTACGAACGAATTGTTTACTCAAGCACAGCCGCCTTTAGAACGAGTACCATCTAACCCACTGAGTCCCTCGTTCGGACTTATCCATACTGGCTTTGCGCTTTAGGTATACCTCTTTGACATGTTCAACGACTTTACTTAGGTTGCTAGACTGGCCCTGCACACTGCCAGTTCCTCTCCCTAGCAAACAACATTTACAACCGGCCATTCCCGAACAGTGGCGTCAGTGAGTCTACCTTTCTTTAGCGCAAACCATGCTTTTGAGACGAATATTGCTGTTTGTCTCTTCTTTGAATGTATTCATCTCTTCCTCTCTACTTGTGAGAGTCTGATTGACCGCCTAATTCTCTTGCCTGCAAAACACAGAGAGTGGAAATAAACGTTTTACGCCGAGATGTTGCATTTTGTATCGTATGTGCTCAAACCAATAACTATCCTCTTCTACCTTCATATTTTCGCAGCTCACCAAATTTGCTGCTCCACTGAAGCAATCATTCCTCTGGTGGAATTCATTCCTAGCATCTCTGAGATCCCGGGCTGCCTCTGTGGGGCCAAAAAATTTGGACTCTACTCTGAACTCCGTTGCCTGTTCACTTTAGTCCACCATGGACACGTCGTAGCTTTCGAAAATTCAATTCACAATTTTCGAATAGTGAATGCCCACTTGTGACTTTGGTGACTTTGGCCATTTATTCACCCGGTCAAGGTCGTTCATTACCAGCAACGGTTTTTCAAATCTGGTTCAAGTCAACCAGCCTCATCATTGATCTGTTCGTAAATTGAGCCTGATCGTTCCTACTATTTTGTTTTTCACAGTCTATGATTACTTACAACATGGTAAGCCCGTCTCTTTGATCTTACATTACCCTGTTGTGTCGTTGTTCGCCTTGTCCATATTGTGAAGTCTGATCATGCAACAGCTATTATACTCCCCACGAGTTAGGGAAAATCTATTATTAACGCTGACCTTTTGGGTTCTACATCGTTTTCTTGCGTGCCGCGTTCCACTGACGGATTCTATGCGTATCGGTAACACTTCCCTATGAGGGTCATCCTTGGGTCGGCATCAAACTTCTACCAGGTGCGCCTTGTTTTGGTTGATTAAATGTGGAAATGGCCAGCAGTCTACGGTTTAGTGATGGGATATCTTTTTGTGTGGCAAAAATGTTTCTTCACGAGTTTCAGAACGTTTACAATAGAGCCTTCCCAAGCCCACTGCACCATATCACTTCGCATCTGTAGTGGCTTTTCGATGTTTTTATGTTGTCCTCCGAGGTAAAATGTGTAACTCTCTCGCGGTGCATGTCTGCTAATCATGATGACCCCTTACTCCTTACGGGTGTTTGTTACCTAGTCAGAGGTACACTGAGCATTGCGATTGGAAACAAAATTATCGTGCCCGCTTCGCCGCTGAGGAATGTATCGCTTTCTTGGAACCACACTTGTGGTTCACCCAACACCACGTCGAAGATTGTCTGACCACCCCTGGTTCACGGCAGTGTTCATCAGCTCCTCTCCTGGTATCTTTAGCTTTAGTTCTAGCGCCAACACGTAGCCCAGCCATATGCTCAAAGTCCTGTGGTAAAATCAAAGCCATGATAATACCAACAGTAGATCACCTCACTGAAAAACCTCATTAGCGTCCTCCTATGCTGGGCGGGGGACCGCATCTCCCTCTTAGTCTATGCCAAAAAAGAAAAATGAAAAACAAGAATAGGGACATGTTATGAGACCGTTGGGAAATAAAGCAGTAAAATGCCAAACCTTGTTATGCTCAAGCATACTGAGAACAAAAAGTGGTATTTATTTTGCTAAATTTGCTAACCAATGACCAGGCAACAACAAAAACGATTGAGTCATTGGCTGAACCTTTGTTCTCAAGAAGGATTTATCCAAAGTGAGAGAGGGCAGCAGCCTTTGCAGCGGAAATCGAGTTTCCGCGAAAGCCAAATAAACTTGCCTTTACTCCGGTTAGAAACCATTGATTGTGGCGTTTTAAGTGACTAGGCTGCAGCCGCTGCCCCAAACATGATGCACAAAGCCATGGCTAACAATACCTTACGATGGAGGACTGCCAGAGACTGAGATTCGGTGAACTTCGGAGCTGGCAAGTAGTCCCACTGCAATAGGTTAAAGATTTGCACCATGGATCCTCAAACTAGGGTTAATGTCGGTTCAAATTTAAGAATGGGGATCCAGAAAACTTGACTGAATCAGGGACAAGGTTGTCATGGCGGAAAGTGAGGGATAGGTCATATACCTAACATTCGTTGGCGGAACTTACCTGGCAGCCAGTCGAAGAGAGTAAGAAAACAGTGCCTGATGAGCCCCAAGAAGGGCGAAACCGGTCGTGCGCTGTCGAAGAGTTTTCAGCAAACTTGTGAGTAGTTTTCTTTATGAAGTGCCAGGTGACCTTTTTCTCCAAGGTCACACAAGAGTGAGCGAGAAAGATTCTGCAGTAGCGAACACAATATGTAGTGTCTAAAAGTTTCAAGTGCTTTGAAATATCGGTAGATGTGGGTTGGGTAGCGGTCAGCTGGGAGGGAATCTGCGTTGGTTAACCAATCATGTAGGTCGTTGGTGTAGCTGTTCAGAGAGTCGCGTTTTCGGAGCAGCCTAATACGTTAATCATGCAAGCTCAGTAATGAAATCGAGAGGCAGTGTCAAGTGAACAAGCCTTGCTGAAGAATGGCATATCTATACTCTACTTTTCACTGCCCTAAAAAGCGGTCGTGCGCTGCTGATAAATCAGGCAGTAAAGCAAACCCGGAAACCGGAACATATCGTGAAATATTACACCGGTGATTGCTTTTAGCCGAAGTTGCTGCTTTGTCATGAATTGCTGCCGGCTGAAAGAGAGTCAGCTTGAGTTGTGCAAACTTAGTGAGTCTCTCGTAGGAGAAAATTTGCTTGCGAATGAGTGCATATCAATAAAACAATTTTAAATGACATCGGGGCTGCGTTGGGGATTTGAAGGCCAAATGATTTCTCTATTTGTATTTACGACAGTTGGTGGGAAGGGTTGCAGCCCACAAGCCCAATACATGCCGGTGAAAGGCCAACTCCAAGCATGTTCATTGTTTTTTAGCATAATTACTAAACTCATTGTTACAGACTTTGCTCGGAGGGCTCGAAAGACGGGTGGAAGCAAAATGCGTCGGGATAACTTAGCAAGACGAAGCTTACTTCACGAACGTACTCAACCAACAGCGCAATCGAGGGTCACCAGATATACAGGCCTGCATCCCAGCAAGCGGGTGTATCGCAACTTGATCCGGGCTAGCAGCTATTTTACCGGAAAATAGAAACCCCAGGCCAACAAATAGGTTCATTCAATTCAAATAGACGGCCAACAGAAGATCGCTGGTTGATATTCGTTCTGGCCAGAATTTAGTGTGTCTGTGATGATGTGCCGGAGCTAAATGGACTAGAAGCTATCGCAACAAAATCAAGACAAACATCCAGCCGTCCGGAAATATTTTCATACTTTTATGTCTAAAAACACCAGGCACTTCCTACGCCGGTGGTTTCGATAACCACATTTTTACGGCCTGGTGGCTTCGGATATTACACTACGACTGGAGCTGTTGCATTATAGGAGCGGCTATCCTGTAAGTGCCGAGTTGTGGAAAAATACTAATGATCGTAGTAGATGCTGTATTGACGACCAGTTTTATAAACAAATGGGTCAATGAAAATAATTAAGTGAATAAAATGCAAATAGAAAATATCGCAATCTGCAGTAGCCGAAGAAGGACGATGGGGATTCGGGGCACTCTGGGAGAAGCGGGGACCTAATGATGTACAAACAAGCTTGACAAGTTATAAAGTACAAAGGGTCTCCAAGATCGATAGATCAGTGAGGCAGTCAGTAAGTTACAGAAGCACTTTGGTGTCTGGAGAAGATGAAAACAATTCAGAAACATGTCTCGTATGAGTCCGGCGTGAATTGCGTATGGTGCTTTTCTTATCTAACGGCGCAAAAACGTGACAAGCGCCAAGATTCGGAATTGAAACGCATACCCATGTTTGTTTAAGAAAAAATATTAACGAGCAATGTAACGCAAGATGAAACAGCCTTAACCTGATGCGGAAGAAGGGCTGCCTGGGGATGCCGATTCGGTTTATATGGGGTTCGAGTGTGATTTCTTAGTGATCAGCGTTCCATCAAAGTGAACACCGTAACGTGGGTGAATTGGATGTAAAATTGCGATTAAAAACGAGTAGGAGTCAAAATTTTGATGCATGTAATTAAAGCACGGAAGCATGGCTTTGGTTTATCCAGTCTGATGCTGCTCCCGCAACTATTTTCTTCTTACCCTTGACTGTCACCTGTCTCCCGCTGGACCCAGTAATTGCAACTGCGAACAAATTTTTCAACCAGCCACAACCGCTTCTATGGCAAGTTCGTTCTAATCCGCTGAACTTTTTGTTATAAATAAACCAACCCGGTACTGCGCTGCAATTTCAGTTTGCCTCTTCCATAAGTTCAATGATTTCATAAGCAGTGTTCATTCTGCACCATCACCCTATCGAAAATACCCTTTACATCTGACCTTTCCAAAACATGCCATCAGTGAGTCTACACAATTTTTATTTAAACTATATTTTTTAGACAAAACTTGCCATTTGTCTTCACTTCAGATTCATTAGTCTCACTCTTTACGTTTACTTTTTGGTACCCTAGCCATTTACTGAATCGCCCATGGTCAATCATGACCAGCAACAATTTTTAAATTTTGGTTTAAGTCACCCGGGTTCATCATCAAACTCGTTCTCGTTTCTCGTTCGTTGTACTTTCTTCTCCGTTGTGTTGGTATACGCGGCGTCCAAGTTGTAACGGTTGAATCATGCGCCGACCGGCATGTCCCCTAAACGTCGTGAGATAATCGTATTAGTATTAATAATACTTGGAGCATGAAAATCTCGATGGAAAGCTGCTACAGAGTCCGGGAATGTAGCACGCGGGAGGAATTAATATTTTTCTGCCTGGGCCAAAATCTCCATAAAAGGAGAAAACGCGCAATGGAGAAGCGAATTATTTATTATCATCCAGGAAGAATCGCCTCGGGATATCTATGATTACTACGCGGTATGCTGGCGGGACCAGCCGGATCATTGCTTGTGCCTGGCAGCCAGTGGATTTGCAAGCACTTTTTTGGTCAGTGCTGCTGGATGTGCTCCATGACGTCGTTAAAGACGTTTTCTCAATTAGTTTTACACTCGACCCTGCTCCAGCAGCCACACTAGTGAGTCGCTCAAGTTTTGTTGCACACTGTGATTCTGAGTTTCCTGCCACCGTTTGTCCGTACTACACATTACCCCACTTCACCATCCCCATTTACGCTTTCCGTAGCAATACGCCTTACAGCCCAAGGCCATGAAGCCCTAGTGAAGGCTTTGGGCTTTAGTTCAAATTGGCCGGCCACGTCGTGGCAGTTCTGCTGTCTCTTCAGATCCATCATTCAGGCCCCACACTTCCTGCAGTTCGAAATTTTTCTTCTTTGTCGTATTCCAGGCAGAAGGCTTTTTGTCATGCCCTCACTCGTATTGTTTTTGCCCGCCACTTTTAAATCACCTGATATGTTCTCCATAGGAGATAAAGAGCCCTTGTAATTTTGGATCCCTACTTCGTCTACCTCGTCAATGGCCACCGTTTACGTCACCATCCCTTTTCCAGGGAATTCTCATTATTCACAACCGCCATCAGTCATGCTCTTATTCTGACTGTAATACTATGATCATGCCTGACGGTACGCTACCCACCAGTTGAGAATAAACATTATTATTATTAGTATTGTTGTTGTTAGTATTATTACGGTTAACAATAATAGACATGAATGAATTGAGCTTTTAACCGGGTCGCGTGAGAAGGGAACTACTAGCATGCTTTATTATTCTTCGTGCATAAAGGTAGGAGAGGGCACTGGTTACAATCAAACGTTTACGTACTGATTCAGTAAAGATAATAAACATGTGTGTATCGTCAATTACGTTGACAATTGAAATTCCCCACATTTATTCCGTACCTATATTGTGCTTGGTGCGTGCATGTGAACTGGCGTTTATTTGTACTTACCACTTCACTCGTTTGGCCTTGACGTCATCTGGCCATTCGTGGCCAACTTTGTGCACGTGTGACTGTCTCACATGGGAGTCTGTCTGTTCCTTTGGTTTATACATCTGTAGTCCAAGTAGAAGATTTGTTTAGGACGAGTACCTACTGTCGAGGTTTGTATAATTGGTGGATCTGTCTTACATTATTAGTACCGTATAGAAACCTAGCTCCGACTTTGTTTTGCCTTCCCGGAGGTTCTGGTTTTACGCGTCACTCGAAAATACCGTTCACCAGTTAAGACGTGCTTGCTCGAAGAAGTATAGTTTTCTTAACAGCCATCAAGCTAGATGTCAAACTCGATCCAGTCTTCAAGCGCTGGGGACGGGATAAGGACAGACAAGGGCTGTAATTGGGAGAGCAACAAAAAAAGCAGAGTATGGGTGGAACCAAACTTTTCAGTTTGCGGGAATACCCCGCGCAATGGTGAAGCAACTCCTTTGGGTGCGTCGTACGTGTGAGGTTACCGCGATTGCAGGTAGCATAAATCATTCACTGAGAAAAATGTGGTATCGGTTCAGCTGTTTATCTTAAGGTGGCGTTCTGGCAAGGGTAAGTAAATCGCAGGAGGCTAAAAGGTCTGCAGAACTGAGAAATAATGGATAGGCACAAATTAACTCTGGTTACGAGGGCTGGGGAAACCACTCTTAAGGGCCAGCTAGAGATGCACAGTATATTTATAGGACGTTAAGGGGCACGCCTAGTGGAATCCAAGTCAACTGTGGGCACATGGTATCGGGAAGTGAATAAAAGGTCTGTGAAATGCAGAAAATATTAAATGTCGGCCAGATGGTGGTGAAATCTGGAGTACAATTTAACAAAATCGTACAGAAACAGTTGTTATGGGAGAATGGTTATAAAGTCACTGCATTTGACAGGAGGCAAAAAGCGCGGGATTGCTTGAACTTGATTTTTGCTTTGGGGAGCGTGTTTCAGCATAGGGAGCAATGTCTACCTGAAAATGACACATTTCATTAGGAATTTTGGTGGAAATTCTCAGGGGATTGTAATGTGATTCAAAATACAATGCTTTTAGAAGATCTTTTCTTGAAGACACGAAGACGTCTTTAGTTTTGTAGTGCCTTATGAGAAGTATGAATAGCAATCAAATGAGACGACTATGGTTGCCATTCGCGGGGCATATACTAGCCAGGTCACATCGCACCTGAGATAAGGGTTCTGAACTTGACCATCGTCTTCTGATATGGTGAAGTAGATTGTTAGAATTTGGATACTTTATCCGAACGCAAGAAGTGGCTTTTGTGCTAACTTAATCGCACTACCGTGATAGATGTATGAGGGCTCTGCAAACATACACAAATTCATGTGGATCTTCACGGAGAAACTGAGGTTAGGGTTGTTTTGTATGGAAAAATGAACGGGTGTGAAGGAGTTCCAAAAAGTCCTGAGCAGGTTGGGAGGGAAGTATGTGGAGCGAATGATGGTCTGACCCTGTTGATCCTCTGTAAGATGACTGGTTCAAAAACTCCTGTGATTTTCTGTCTTCAGACGCGGGGTTTGAGGGGTCCGCGAATCTTGTAGTATTGAGAGTGGAATTGGAAGTGGAAAACGATTTTATTAGCCAAGACACAAAACGTTCCGTTGGTAGTGAGAGATGACAGGCAGAACGAGTGGAGACCAACGCCGAAGAGTGTACCAAAATCCGGAGCGTGCGCAGTGCAGGCGGCCTTTTCAGGAGGACTTGGCAGTTTGAAACAGGTACCATAGTTGCTTGCCTTAATTCAACGGTGTTTGTGGGGTCGCAGTCAAACAGGCTTACCTTTTTTATAGGTGGAGTTGATTGGAACCGCGTTCAGCGACGAATGAATGGCTAATAATGATACCAGCGGACAAGAGATTCAGTGGTTGTTTGTTTTTATTGATGAGCTAAACGGCTTCGCAGCAGACAGACCGATGGGATAACATCGATACATAGTAGGTCAGTGGTGAGTCGCATCGTGTCAGTTTGCAAACACATTCGCCGTCATTATCACTTACATACTGACGCAATACGGAGCATCGCCACCTTACCACACACCGTCGTGGATGGCAAAATTTTCACAACCAGACCATCCACTTCAGTGAAAAGGATACGTGTACTCACTCTGTTAACGATACCCCACTAAAGTCATTTAGGCACTTGTGAGTATTGGTCACCCAAAATGACGCTAAAAACCATACCGACCGAGTGTCCAGCTCGCTGAACAGATTAGTACTCATCTGGTCAACAGGCAGTGTTAATGCATAGGACCCATCAGTCGTTATTTGGCCAACGGTGTGGTCCTTGGGGACTAGGTAATACACAAGCCACCACCGGGATGGACGTAGTGTAGTAACTAATATATTTTTGGGGAGAACTAGTGGTACCCACAAGAAATGCCATATGCTTTTCGTGGTCAGCTCAACACTGACTTTTTTGTGCATGTGCGCATACGCGTGTATGCACTCTGCCAAGCTTGATTTCACCTATCGATTGCGGCACAGACCAAAAACGATGCCAATAACGGGTAGATGGACAGCAACGCACACTCCCGGATTTTTATTACACTCACCGTGATCGCTTATGTGGACCCCGAGACCTCGCTCTTTTTATCAGCTGCACAACTTAAGTATCTGTCGTTCAACTGAATATTGCTGGACATATAAAGAAGGCTTCAATCGCGACAAAGGCACATCTTTTATTGCAGATAGAGTGGGACGTGGCCGGGTAGGACAAAAATAGGCGTACGGTTCATTAAACCTTCGGAAATACACGTAATGAGGCTGCCGTTGGTAAGACGGGCCGGCAACAGCCGGCGATGCAAAAAGCTCCGAAATGGTTGGTGTCCACAAAAGCCCAATGTGCGGCCGGTAAGGAAGATACTTGTTATATTTTTGATCAGGAATCTCGACGACGAGGGCGCTGAGGTTGACGGCGATATATTATCTGACTGGTTGTTGATCAGGTGATTGATTATCTATTGGCCGAGCTTTGCAGTTGGCTTGCAAACGTTTTCTCGCCCTAATAACAGGCAGCATTAGTACAAAGTTTGCCATTGCCAAGCTCGGCGGTCAGATCAACAGCCACCTGATCAACCAACGATAAACTCATCCGAGTCAAAAATATTTCAACTCATATTTGGCTGAGTAAATTATTTACGCTGAAGAGAAACGGTTTTCATATATGTGCGAACACCAGGTGCTGTGGCAATAAAATCTATCTTCGCTGGATTCATGAGGACCTGACTTGGAGCACTCGCATCCAAAAAGAAAGGCCAGGCAAGCAAACTGAGGGGCAGAAGCTAGACCTTTGATGAAACCGGGGTAAAGTGTACTATTCTATACCCTTCGTGGTAATTCTGGTGATAAAAAAGGTTCCTGGAAATAACAGGCACGGGGAAAACGGGCAACATGACACCTCTTTGAAGGTAGGGAGCAACCATTTGACCAAAAATCGAACTAGAACTCAACCCAAACAAACAGTTGCATATATGAAATGTTTCGCTATTTTAGTCTCTAGTGCATTCAATAGTGGTTATCCAGATGGCTGTTAATTTTTCACCAAGGGAGACAATTGGATCGCGAGCTTTTTCACATCAGTAGAAGTGACGTTAATGCGCAGCTACATAGTTATTTCCTCCTTGACTGCTTGAGTTCATATAGCCCCTCAAAAACTAATCTCTTCCACCGTGGCAAGCTGACGAAGACCCATCGTCCTCAGAACCCCACTGGTTCGCCTCGACTGGTGTTACCTTGTGTGTTGCGCTACTTACATCTAATCAGTGCGTCGAGTGATTTCTGTCTAAGGGCTTTTTTATTTCTGGGCTGACTAATGTGTAGATGATTTTTTATGTGGTGGTCCGTCCCCTCTCCATCGGACTTTCTCTTACAGTGGATTCTATTTTCACTAGTTCGACTTGATTGATCCGTTTTGACGTTTCGTTGCTTTATAGTATGATTTTCTTAGGTTTTTTACTTTTTCTTGAATGGGTGCGTTTTTGCCATGAATGTTTGGATGGTAACTTACATGCAACTGACAAGCTGAGCAATTCTAGTCATTTTAAACAATCGGCTCCTCTGGAATCATCGTAAACATTTGATTTTGCACCAAAATCGAGCATAGCTCAGAATAACTAGGAGCGTTTTCAAGGAACGTAGTTATCTTGGCAACTGCTGTTTCAGGTTAGCCCGGCGTCTAAAATCATGGATTTACGGTGACCCGAATGCTAATGTATGGCAGCGCTGGGGCCCGGCTTTCCATGTAAGGCTAGCTTATGTAAGTAGATGCTGTCTGCTTTGCGTTTCAAAAAACGCCACATAATTTTCCCTTTACGTTAGATGAAGTCAGAAAAGCCCATTATGAGGTCAATGGCTCACCCAGGTACATGAGCTCACGTTCTCTACAGAAGGTTTGTGGGTGAGCATCAGTACGGCGGAGTGAGGTTATACCTCGCAAATAAATCGTGTTGCAGCTTGTGGGGAAGTCGAATTTTTCATGGGCTTCTAAAGTCATGCAGCAGATCTTGTGACAAGTAGAAATCATGAAGCGTTTACCTCCTGGCGCATTTTTGAATGTCAATAAAAAAGATCAGCAAGACTTCTGGTCCGATGTCCGGAACACTCGTTTATGGCTTCCGAGGGTCTGGGAAAAGAACGTGGTTTCCAAATACGCACGGGATATTGCTGCACAATGCTCCAGCGCCTGCATTAGTGGCGAATAAGGCAATGCTCAGCGCTTTAGCAGTGCCCAACTCGGCTCCTGTTCGGCTGTATGAGGGATGTGCTACGCCTTAAGTGAAACCGCCATATTACTATTCTGCGGATTAATGAGCGATCCCATAGCCGAATGAACTAGAATAATACCAGCTGGAGCAAAGTGACAATAGTAACCAATAATTCCATTGAACCGGAGAACAGCAGCTGTGGTTGCCAAAGAAAGACACGGATTCACGGATTGATACACAGGATTGAGGCTATTGCCCAGGTTTCCAGGGTCGCTTTTGTTCTCGTCGGTCAGTGGCTGTCGTTCACCTGAAAGACACAAGTGAAAAAAGGGTGTAGCACTGCTCTTTGGGCACTCAGTACGGGGCAGTATGCTCGCCATCGCGAGGATTCGCATAAATAAGTGTCTAACAGTGCTTTGAACTGGGTTCTAGGAGTGTGAACAACCGTCGGAGGAAGGTCAGTTCACGCAGCTACTACCCGAACTGAGAAAAAAATTTGTCAAATGAATGTTTGTGCTCAGAGCTTGGAGCTTATCTCACTATGCCCCCGCCGTGTGTTTGCGGGTCAACGGTGAAGAGACTGTTTGCCAGGCTTTGTTCAAACAGGGCATAAGTAAGAATTAGGTCCCCTCGGAGGCGATGCTACTCCAGGGGAAAGAGATCAAGCATCGCGAGACGCGTTTCGTAGTCTACGGATTTGAGGCCGGCAACCATTCTCGTGGCGGCTTTCTGGATATGCTCAGTGGGGTGACGTCGTTCGTGCGTCCTGAGTAGACAACTTGGTTGGCGTACACCGGGAGTGGTCTGACGTAGGCCCCATAGCGTATTGTAGACCTTTGATGAAACCGGGGTAAAGTGTACTATTCTATACCCTTCGTGGTAATTCTGGTGATAAAAAAGGTTCCTGGAAATAACAGGCACGGGGAAAACGGGCAACATGACACCTCTTTGAAGGTAGGGAGCAACCATTTGACCAAAAATCGAACTAGAACTCAACCCAAACAAACAGTTGCATATATGAAATGTTTCGCTATTTTAGTCTCTAGTGCATTCAATAGTGGTTATCCAGATGGCTGTTAATTTTTCACCAAGGGAGACAATTGGATCGCGAGCTTTTTCACATCAGTAGAAGTGACGTTAATGCGCAGCTACATAGTTATTTCCTCCTTGACTGCTTGAGTTCATATAGCCCCTCAAAAACTAATCTCTTCCACCGTGGCAAGCTGACGAAGACCCATCGTCCTCAGAACCCCACTGGTTCGCCTCGACTGGTGTTACCTTGTGTGGTGCGCTACTTACATCTAATCAGTGCGTCGAGTGATTTCTGTCTAAGGGCTTTTTTATTTCTGGGCTGACTAATGTGTAGATGATTTTTTATGTGGTGGTCCGTCCCCTCTCCATCGGACTTTCTCTTACAGTGGATTCTATTTTCACTAGTTCGACTTGATTGATCCGTTTTGACGTTTCGTTGCTTTATAGTATGATTTTCTTAGGTTTTTTACTTTTTCTTGAATGGGTGCGTTTTTGCCATGAATGTTTGGATGGTAACTTACATGCAACTGACAAGCTGAGCAATTCTAGTCATTTTAAACAATCGGCTCCTCTGGAATCATCGTAAACATTTGATTTTGCACCAAAATCGAGCATAGCTCAGAATAACTAGGAGCGTTTTCAAGGAACGTAGTTATCTTGGCAACTGCTGTTTCAGGTTAGCCCGGCGTCTAAAATCATGGATTTACGGTGACCCGAATGCTAATGTATGGCAGCGCTGGGGCCCGGCTTTCCATGTAAGGCTAGCTTATGTAAGTAGATGCTGTCTGCTTTGCGTTTCAAAAAACGCCACATAATTTTCCCTTTACGTTAGATGAAGTCAGAAAAGCCCATTATGAGGTCAATGGCTCACCCAGGTACATGAGCTCACGTTCTCTACAGAAGGTTTGTGGGTGAGCATCAGTACGGCGGAGTGAGGTTATACCTCGCAAATAAATCGTGTTGCAGCTTGTGGGGAAGTCGAATTTTTCATGGGCTTCTAAAGTCATGCAGCAGATCTTGTGACAAGTAGAAATCATGAAGCGTTTACCTCCTGGCGCATTTTTGAATGTCAATAAAAAAGATCAGCAAGACTTCTGGTCCGATGTCCGGAACACTCGTTTATGGCTTCCGAGGGTCTGGGAAAAGAACGTGGTTTCCAAATACGCACGGGATATTGCTGCACAATGCTCCAGCGCCTGCATTAGTGGCGAATAAGGCAATGCTCAGCGCTTTAGCAGTGCCCAACTCGGCTCCTGTTCGGCTGTATGAGGGATGTGCTACGCCTTAAGTGAAACCGCCATATTACTATTCTGCGGATTAATGAGCGATCCCATAGCCGAATGAACTAGAATAATACCAGCTGGAGCAAAGTGACAATAGTAACCAATAATTCCATTGAACCGGAGAACAGCAGCTGTGGTTGCCAAAGAAAGACATGGATTCACGGATTGATACACAGGATTGAGGCTATTGCCCAGGTTTCCAGGGTCGCTTTTGTTCTCGTCGGTCAGTGGCTGTCGTTCACCTGAAAGACACAAGTGAAAAAAGGGTGTAGCACTGCTCTTTGGGCACTCAGTACGGGGCAGTATGCTCGCCATCGCGAGGATTCGCATAAATAAGTGTCTAACAGTGCTTTGAACTGGGTTCTAGGAGTGTGAACAACCGTCGGAGGAAGGTCAGTTCACGCAGCTACTACCCGAACTGAGAAAAAAATTTGTCAAATGAATGTTTGTGCTCAGAGCTTGGAGCTTATCTCACTATGTCCCCGCCGTGTGTTTGCGGGTCAACGGGGAAGAGACTGTTTGCCAGGCTTTGTTCAAACAGGGCATAAGTAAGAATTAGGTCCCCTCGGAGGCGATGCTACTCCAGGGGAAGAGATCAAGGCATCGCGAGACGCGTTTCGTAGTCTACGGATTTGAGGCCGGCAACCATTCTCGTGGCGGCTTTCTGGATATGCTGAGTGGGGTGACGTCGTTCGTGCGTCCTGAGTAGACAACTTGGTTGGCGTACACCGGGAGTGGTCTGACGTAGGCCCCATAGCGTATTGGGAAGTCCGTGCGAGTGATACGGGAGAAGGTGCGTCGGATCATCCGTAAAATGGCGAATGCCTTTTTGGTCGATTTCTTATGGTGCAGTGAGAAGGACAAGTTTGAGGAGACCCAGATACCCAAATCCTTTTTGGCATTTATCCTCATGATGTTTTCTGGTCCTTTCTTACCATGCATAAAAACAGCATTTGCTGAGTCTCTTCCAAATGTCATATGGACGCACTTTTCGTCATTCAGAGGAAGGTGCCGGTCCAAAGACCACTGCTTGGGGCAGCGTCTACATCCATTTGAAGGACGCTGGCTTTGCAACTCCAGGATTTCAAGTCGTCCGCAAAAAGTAGACATGGACTTGCAAGAACATCTGAAAGGTCATTGACGTAGAGCAGAATCAGCAGTGGTCCAAGGACGGGTCCTTGAGTAATCCAATAGAGACCGGCGCTGGAGAAGAGTAGATCAAGCTTATTGTCGCACGGACTGACCTGTCTGATAGGACCGCCTTGCGTCAGAGAAGGATTTTCCCTTGAAACCCGTAAGACTCGAGTTTGTGGAGCAGTGAGACGTGTGGGAACCTATCAAATCCTTTTGAGAAGTCGAAAAATGTGGGGTCTCCGATATGGGTCCTTCATCCTTGGCTTGGGTTAAGCTGACCATAAACATGGGCGTGTTTGTTACGGAAGAGCGGTTTGGGAGAAATCCTTGTTGAGCTGGAGATATCAGATTGCTGGAAGTAAGGTGATCTAGGATAGCTCGCTTCAAAATGCGTTCCATCACCTTGCACGGCACGCTAGTGAGACTGATAGTTCTGTAGCTGCCAGGCGATTGTCGGTCACCAGTTTTGTAGATTGGCGTGACAATCACTTCAGTCCAAGCAGATAGAAAGCGGCCCTCGTCAGGCGGCTGACGAAACACCAGGTGAAAATGATTTGCCAGTGTGGAGGACGTTTCCTTCAGGATCCTTGGATGGACCTCGTCGGACCCCAACGCGCAGAATGGGTTGATCTGGTGCATGAGTTGACGAATGTCCTCCACCGTGAAGACCAAGTCGGTTAGAGGCTGTTCGTAGTTTTGCCCTGACAAGAGTGGATGTAACGAGGACGCCGGGGCTGAGTACACACACGCATAGTGTTCATTGTAAACCTCAGATACCACTGTTGGGTCATTTGTCGGTTCTCCGTTTCTGTCCCTAAAGGAGAACGCGGATGGCTTTTTTTTCTGCGGCGATGTCTCATGTACTTGAACAGTACGTTTTTGTTTTTTCGAACGATGTCCAGAATGGTGGCTTGTTTTCGTATGTTCCACTTTCGGATTTCCGATTTACAGCGGTTTCGCATTTTACGAAATGCCAGCTCATCTTCTGTATCTCCTGTAGTCAACTTTTTGAAAAGGAGTTAAGATTTTTTTCAGAAGTCGCTGAATCCTTTTTGGCAGCCTGCGGTTTATCCGAGTGCGTGCCGGTTTTTTTGGGACGAACGTTTTGTCAGCCTCGTGAAATTTTTGGACAGTGATCCTTTATAGTTCTTCCACTAGAGCTGGTCTCAGTGTGACTTGTTCAAGAGAGATGCGCATTCCTGAGAAGTTTGCACGGCAGAAGTCTCGAAACCCTGTTTGAGGTTCAGGAAATCCGGCCCAATAGCAGATGAAGTTAAAGGTAAGCACACAGTGGTCGCTATGTCCCAGTGGAGCGTTAATTGTTACCTGATCAACGAAGTGTCCTTCGTTGGTGATGACCAAATCCAGCAGAGATGGTAGTTGGCCTGCGCGGTATCTGGTGGGTACAACATGTTGAGTCCAAGCGCTCTGTTGAACGACTTCAATCAGCGCCGCTGCAAAAAGTCCGCTTGATTCGACGCGCTGGAGTTCCATCCAGGAGACGTTTGGGGCGTTGAAGTCACCTACCAGCAGGGGATGAGCGAAGTGGTATTTGGAGGAGAGTTGCTCAAGGTTTTGGGGAATTGGTCATATTCAGGTGAACTCGAGAGGCTACGGTAGACCACGCCGAGAAGGAGAGAGACGAACCCGCGCAGCGGGATTCGGACCCACGGTCCATCGCAAAAGAGTGCGGGGCTGGTGTCAGAGAGGACAATCTGTATTAGTAGTCCGCAGCTAAGTACACAGCAACCCCACCTGCCCACCCTCGTTTTGAGTCGTCTCGAAAAATAGAGTAACCTTCTATCGAGATCTCCGCATCAGAGACATCTGGCGTGAGCCAAGTCTGTAAGTGCGATTATGGACGGTTGTTAAAGGCAAGCTGACTGTTTAACATCGCCGAGTTTGTTGAAAAGGCCGAGGCAGTTTGTGGACAAGCATTTCAACACCGTCTCTGCTGCCCCCCAGGGCGAAGAGCCGAAAGAAGAGTGACCAGGGTGGTTAGTCAACTTATTGGTTGTGCGCCGAGTTTGAGTCCAAGGCTCCGAAGGGGCCTCTGTGGCGGTGTCGTCTGCTTCCAGTCTCTGTGGTTTCTGGGGGTGCTTTTCGCTTGCGAGGGTTTTTCATTCCGTGGGAGCCCAGTTTGCTCGAGCATTTTTGGCTTTGGGGGACGAAGTCTTTTTCCCCGTGGGCGGAAATGTCGACCGTTGCTGTTTGTAGCTCTTTCATCACCCTCATTTTTGCTACCAGATTTGTTGTTGATCTGCAGTCAGTATTAGTCCGAAAAGTGCCCTCTACCAGGCAGGGCCTATGCTAAACAATATGGCATCGAATGTTGCCAACCAGAATTTATCGTTGTTCGGATACACAGTTATTTGCTGATGAGCTAAGCCCCCGAATAAGTTTGTGTGACTGGTCCCTGGCTCGCTTTTCGAAGAGCTACCTATCAGCAGGTCTAACAAACTTGACTTTATATTGGACTCACTGGAAGTTTTTCGCTGCATTTGGAAAGTTGCACGGCTTATGCGATGTATTCCGTAGGCTACATGACGTGACAGAAACCTGTTTTGGAACGTTCTAAATGTTTACTCGAATTCGGTAGTGGGGACGCATTAAATGTATTTTCGATAACACAAGGTTGGCCACCAGGTTAACCTAGATGCAAGGGTTATTTTGTATGAGGTAACGGTTCGGGTGTTGCTGTGTTTAGCGCCTGATAATCGAAGTAGCTTCACAGAGCCTCGGAGATTTTTTGAAATATGTAAATAAATGGGACCCGTGAGCACGAAAATGTGGTCACACTCGGATCAATCTAATTTTAGTTGTCAGCGGTAAGGCGAGGCTCTTTTTTAAAAGCTTTTCGTTTTGATATGATGTTGCGTAGCGCTTTTAATTGTCGGTAGGTTCATCGGGTGTTGTAACTGCTACCGCAAGAACACAAGCATCGAAGAATCGTGACGCAGTCAATTTTAATAGCGCCGGATTGCTTTCAACCGAAAAAGCGACATATATATGCGATAGCAATCTCTGTTCAGCCATCGATGGGGCTCTGAAGTCTCTTTTTGCGATGAGATTGAGGCGGGAGACAATCTTTACCCATATTGGGTGCTTGGAAATCGGGTGCAAGGAGCGTCTATCACGTCATAAGTAGGCTATAGCCCAAGGAAAACAAGCTTCAGCCACAGATGACTATCTGCCGCTTGTCGCAACAAAAGACGTCGATGCGATAGCCTACCCAAGTGGTGCGGCCCCTAGCGTCGACCGGATGGCTTGGGAGGTCAGTGATATTACCCACTGTTATGTACTGGTGTGTCGGTCTCCGTGCTTTTGTCAAACAAGCGCAAATCACGATATTCCTAGTGGGCGGCTCCAAGTGCTCGATAAAAGGAAAAGATTGTTTGAAAACCCGGCGGGAATGAAGAAAGCTAACTCAGTGGAGGCTGTCACGACCAGTAGGTTCGTGAGATTAGTGAACAGTGAAAGAGCATTCAGTTTCTGATGCAACCTCAATGTCTAATGCGGAAGCGCAGACATATTGGTATCTTGGTTAAGGTTCCCCAGATATAGAGTGAGCACAGTCGTTCAAATCATTAAACCAAGTTTAGCGTTCAGCATAGCCCGTTAACTCGCCAGCGTCGTTATTCATATTTTCTTCAACCAAAAGTAATGGATGATCGCGTCACCCACGTTTTCATTGCCATTGGTCCGCCGTAGCCTTCGCGAACGTTGTGTAAGTTTACGGTGCTCCATTCCGTCAACTTGGATTAACAGGAGAAGAGTGAGTTTCAAGCAAGCATCAAAGCATCGAATTCACTCTAACCGCGTGGTGGTAGCGGCGTTGCTAGAGTGTGTTATTATTTTGCCGGTTCACTCTTGATGTTCAACACGCAAGTTGGTCGGCACCCCGAAACAACGGGAATGGATGAAGCTGGTAGTCGCCTCTAACGTCGTCGGTCGTGACGCACCCAACAGAACATCTTCCAGTGCTTCAGCTTCTTGTTAAAAATTCCCGCCGTGATCTCGCGCAGCACCGAAACGAAATGGTCAAGGTTGTAAACTTTCCGTGAGTTAATATCCAGAACGTGTACGAAATGCACGCCAAAACAAAACAACAACATTCGTGCTTACCCACGAGGCTTGTCTGGCCCATCATGAGCGAACGTATCAGTAAGCTAAATCTCAGCAAAAGACAGAACATAATGGCAGAAACCCATGACCCCAACCAAGAAAATTAGAGAGAAACGACTGCACGAGCGTATAGTCTATTGAAATCAGGTGGGTTACGATAAATATATAGTCCTAAATGCGCGACCAACTTGCATCTAAAACAGGAACGGGTGAAGGACGGTTTGGATAGCGGCGGCTAAAAAGGAATGCACCACACGGTTCCAACTGGCTTCATGACCAAACGTTTCAGGCCAGAGATTCTTGTATCAGCTTGACAGGCAAACTTGAACATATTTTGCTTATTCCTACGAGCGTGAACACCAGTTGATACACTTCATATGTGAACTGATTTAAGACCCCTGACGACGTAGCAGAACTCAAGCGAGAAATGTTAAGGGTCCCAAGATATTACCATGTACTGAGCATAAGGTGTCTTGCCTATAGCGATGGCAACATTCGGGGACCTCAGGAGCTTGGGCTCACCACCGAGAACCACAATGCCATTGGCTTTTGGGTGGTCCGCTCTTTTGGCTGAGGGAAGAAGTTCTGTCTTTAGTTTCACCAGTCTGCGCACATAAAGTTCAAATTAGTTCCAGAATTTCACGGATTGATATATTGTGATCCTTCTGACCATTGTACATTGGTACTTTCTTTGTAACTTATCATTACTCAAATTGTACCACTTTCTATCTCTCACTAAAATCTCAGCTTATTCCCCTTCTCTTCATACCGAATAACTTTTGTTTAAAATGAACGAAAAAGAAAAATGGAGACAATACAAATTCTGTACCTCGTGAAAGGCACTGTAGTATACGGTGTCTGTCAGTTTGATTGATTCGGATGTATGTATTGGTGATGTACAACCTTGCTTACTGAGCTTGGTCTCATGAGCTTTGTTTCTGTTTTCCATCCAAGAAATTGTCGTGAACACCTGCCTTCAAAGAATCACTGTGCCCTGGTGCTTCCATGGCTTGCATATTACAGCGTGTTCCCTTCTTGCTGTGTCGAGTTACGCTGGCAGTGAATTAACGAGCGGTGATCTACCTTTCAGACTACGACGGGATAGAAAGTATCTAGGAATATATCAAGGAAGATTCCAGGAAGGAGATCGCTTTGGATTTATTGTGGTGGTAATAAATAACTTTACCAACGAACTGTGAGTTGTACCATCTCGCCCCTTTTTTCTCACTTGATTTCACTACTTTGGATTGGTATTTGCTCACGTTATCCACTGCATAATTGGTGAGCCCGAATTTTATTTCTCTTAGATCGCCTAGAACTCCCGTATTCATTTTTCCCATTACTATCATGTCTGATTCAAATGATTCGCCTATGGACTCGCAAGATATTTTGAGTTTAAGACTACCAGCTTGCGGTGTTCATCATCCTAGACTGCATTTTGCTCAGGTAGAGGCAAATTTTCAGTGACGTCGCGTTAGATCACAACAAACCAAGTATAGTTGCGTTGTTGGACATCTCCCACCTGAAGTTGCCGTCGAAATTGCTGACATCATCTATGAGAAACCCGATGCTTTGATTAAGCGAACAGCAGCCACCGATGAACGGAACCTCCGTGTTTTACTTGCCGGCGTGAAACTAGGTGATCGTACCCCCGCTCAACTACTCCAACATGACACAGCTACAAGGAAAGCAGGCGGTAAATGAGAGCATCCTCAAGGAGTTGTGGTTGCAAAACCTCCCTGGAGACATAAGGAAGGTCTTGTCGGTTGTTGACAAAGACACAACGCTGCCAAAATTAGCCGAATTGGCTGACCAGGTGTTTTCATGCTACGGTACTAAGCCCTCTCCTTCAGTGCAATCAGTAGTCATGACTTCAAACACACAGACCGACGTTGAAGCCCTGAAGCAACAAGTTTCAGAACTTTCTCTACAGATCTCCCAAATTTCCGCCAAACTAACTCACCGCTCTCGGTCAACTTCACGCTCTCATCCTACACGTTCACGTTCATTCTTCAACCGTGACGAGTCTACATGGATCTGCCGATACCATCGAAAGTTTGGCTCAAAGGCACGTAATTGTGTCAAACCCTGTAACTTCCATCGTCAACAGGGAAACGACAAGGCCAGACAGTAACGGCGACAACTGTTCTTGGCCCCAACGTAAGTCGCCTTTTTCACGTTATGGATAACCTGACCCACAAGCGTTTCTTAGTCGATACTGGTGCTGAAGTCAGCGTCTTACCGTCTTCATCTAAGGAACGTCACTCAACCACGGCTCTTACACTTCGTGCGGCAAACGGGTCTCGAATCCTCACTTATGGCCATCGTTCCATGACGCTTAACCTAGGTCTTAGACGCACGTTTCGTTGGGTATTTTTAATAGCCGATGTACAAACTGCTATCCTAGGGGCTGATTTTCTCACACACTTTGGGCTTCTAGTAGACGTGAAAGGTCGCAGACTGGTGGACCAAGCAACCAATTTGAGCATCGCTGGAATCCAGTGCTGTTCAACGCCTCCTGCAATCAAGGTCCTCACCCCCGATTTAGCTGACCCATATGCTGACCTGATCAAGGAATACAAAGACTTATTCCAACCTTCAGCTTTTCCAACGCAACTGCATCACGAGGTCACACACAAGATTCTCACCACCGGAAACCCTGTGTCATCGCGTCCTCGTCGTTTAGCACCAGATAAGCTGGCTACAGCCAAACGTGAGTTTGAGCACATGCTCGAGTTGGGCATTATACGTCCATCTAGTTCTTCTTGGGCATCACCACTTCACATGGTAGAGAAGAAGACCAGTGGCGATTGGCGACCTTGTGGAGACTATCGGGCGCTTAACAAGGCCACCGTTCCAGACAGGTATCCTGTACCCCACATACATGATTTCGCTTCGACCCTGGACCAGAAAACTGTTTTCTCGAAACTCGACCTTGTCCGTGCTTATAACCAGATACAAGTAGCCACTGACGATATACCGAAAACGGCAATTACCACTCTTTTCGGCTTATTCGAATTCCTCCGCATGCCCTTTGGTTTACGCAATGCTGCCCAGACCTCCCAACGTTTCATTGACCAAGGCTTACGTGGGTTAAATTTCGCTTACGCCTACATAGATGATGTCCTCATTGCCAGCAGTTCACACACTGAATATATGCACCATTTGAAAGCCGTCTTTGAATGTTTTCGATAACAGGGTATCATTCTCCAAGTTGAGGAATGTGAATTCGGTGTACCTTCCATCGAAGTTCCTGGCCACATCATTGACCATAAAGGCATCAGACCACAACCCTCAAAAGTAAACACGTTGGCTGACTACCCCGCCCCAACTTCCGTAAGACAACTGCGTCGTTTTCTGGCGTTAGTCAATTACTACCGTCGATTCATCCCCGAGTGTGCTCAACTTGCTCAACCCCTAACCGATTTACTTTGAAAGGGTACTCGCAAGTTAGTTCTTAAAGAACAAGCTCTCCTAGCATTTGACCGACTGAAATCCTGCTTCACTCACTCGACGCTCTTGCATTACATTCCATCCGATCCACACACCAAGTTGTACCTCGCCACAGATTCCTCGCAAGAAGCAGTCGGTGCAGTCCTTCAGACAATAAAAGATGCAGAATTTCAACCTCTCTCATTCATTTCGAAACGTCTGCAGCCCGCACAAACCCGTTACAGCACGTTTGGGCGAGAATTATTAGCTATATATCTGGCAATACGCCATTTTCGACATCTTTTAGAGGGTCGATATTTCTCAGTTTTGACGGACCATAAACCATTGATCTTCGCTCTCCAAAGTACGTTCGATCGATATTCTCCCCGAGAAATCCGGCAGCTGGCATATATACCTCAATTTATGACTGACATCCGTTATATTGAAGATAAATCAAATATAGTTGCTGATGCACTTTCACGTATGCAGATTGATTCTTTAGGCTTTACGGAGTTTCCCTTATCTGAACTGGCTGTACATCAAAAGAGGGATACCGAACTTGTGCAGTCGTCTTTTCCATCGCTAAAGTTACAACAACTTCCTATACCCAATTCAACCGAAAGTGTCACGTGCGACGTCTCCACAGGTTCTCCCAGACCATTTATACCTGCTTCGCTCCGTTGGGTGATTTTCAATCAGTTACATAATTTGTCGCATCCAGGTATCCGAGCTACTCGGAAGCTTATCAGCGATAGGTTCGTGTGGCCTAATATGAATAGGGACATCACTAGGTGGGCTCGTGAATGTATTGCGTGTCAAAAGAGCAAAGTCCATCGACATACTGTTACTCCTCTCGGTCATTTTTCCAGTCCTGATAGTCGGTTCAGCCATGTTCACATAGACCTTGTTGGCCCGTGGCCTCCGTCACACAATTTTTCGTATGTTTTCACATGCATTGATCGT
Source organism: Opisthorchis viverrini (assembly GCF_000715545.1). Lineage (NCBI taxonomy): Eukaryota > Metazoa > Platyhelminthes > Trematoda > Opisthorchiida > Opisthorchiidae > Opisthorchis > Opisthorchis viverrini. The sequence continues at coordinate 193,385 of NW_008751772.1, read as the reverse complement.
TTTACACGCTGGCCTATCGCCGTGCCGATCAAAGACACACACTCCGAAACCGTGGCTCACGCTTTTCTCGAGTCATGGATTGCCCATTACGGAGTACCAACAACAATCACTACGGACCGCGGCCCACAGTTCCAGTCTTCGCTCTTTCGAGACCTTAGCCGTCTCCTTGGCTCGACGCACATCCACACTACCGCTTACCACCCGTGTGCCAACGGTTTAGTCGAGCGTTTCCATCGGCAGCTGAAGGCAGCATTGATTGCTCACGGTAATCCTCAAAATTGGACAGAGCATCTCCCGCTCGTACTTTTGGGGATCCGATCTGCAGTGAAAGAAGATTTAGGCTGTTCGACCGCCGAAATGGTTTACGGCAGCCCTCTCCGACTCCCTGGCGAGTTTGTTGCTGAGCAAAAGGAAGCAGTGAGAATAGACCCAACAATGTATGTTAATCGTTTACGCTCCTTTGTGAGACATCTTAGAGCTCAACCAACGCGTTTACATACTCGTGCATCACAAATCTCCCCAGTGCTACAATATTGTGACTTCGTTTTCGTTAGGGTTGATCAGGTGAAGAAACCGTTACAGCCACCATACGTCGGCCCATACCGCGTTATTTCGCGCCGACCTAAATATTTCGTCATCGACAAAGGAGGTGTTCAAGATACCGTCAGCGTCGATCGACTAAAAGTAGCGCACATTGATCCCACCGTATACTCTCCTATCAACCAATCACAACGCTTATCTACGCCTCCGCTTAACACGAACGACATAGCAACTCAAAAGCCGGATAACTTACAGCCGTTTGTTCATACTCGTTCTGGTAGAAAAGTGACATGGCAAACGAAGCTGCACAGTTACATATCTTAGTGGCGTTCCTTATCGGCGTTTATTTGTTCTATGGTGATTCTTCTGACCATTGTACGTTGGTACTTTCTCCGTAACTTATCATTACTCAAATTGTACCACTTTCTATCTCTCAATAAAATCTCAGCTTATTCCTCTTCTCTTCTTACCGAGTAACTTTTGTTTAAAATGAACGAAAAAGAAATATAGAGACAATACAAATTCTGTACCTCGTGAAAGGCGTGGTCCCTTCTTGCTGTGTCGAATTACGCTGGCAGTGAATTAACGAGCGGTGATCTACCTTTCAGACTACGACGGGATAGAAAGTATCTAGGTGTATACCAAGGAAGATTCCAGGAAGGAGATCGCTTTGGATTCATTGTGGTGGTAATAACTAACTGTACCAACGAACTGTGAGTTGTATGATCTCGCCTATTTTTACTCACTTGATTTCACTACTTTGGACTGGTATTTGCTCACGTTATCCACTACAGATACACAGGATCAAGGCTTTCACCCAAGATCTCGGTCGGTTTTGTTCTTGTCGTTCAGCAGCTGCCGTTCGACTATGAGGTAATAGCAAAAGGGGTGTAGCATCGCTTTTCAAGTTCTCAGCACCTTGGAGAAAGCATACCGACACCAGGATTATCGTAAAAATGCGTGTAATAATGTTTTGAACTGGGTGGTGAAGGAGGGTGGAAAAAGTCGGAAGAAGGCTATTCAACGCATCAGCCACCAGAAATGAGAAAAACTTCTGCCTAATAAAGTGTGCGCGCTGAACCTGAAAATCTTCTTACCAAGTCCCCACCGCGTGATAGCTGGATCCACGGTGAAAACCTGTTGATGCACTGTGACCGCCTCAGCTTCCCAACACTCGCATTCAGTTACCCTTCTTCATGCATGCTACTGAAATCAACTAAAACGGGTGATATTTATTGACAGGGGTGCTTCACTGTGATATTTTGACGAATCAATAGGATCCCAAAACAGTGTGGTGTGGTAATGTTCATTCTCTACCAATGAGGGCTTGGCTGGATATCGAGCCGATCGCCGTTTCGTATTTTGGCCAATCACTTGCGTGCAACGTCTCTCGGCCTTTGCAGCGTCCAGCGGTAAACACTAAGGCACTCTGTTTGTAGGATGTTGTTAATCATATCCCGCTTGAAGTTTGCTGCCATGGCATCTAAGTCAAGAATTATATTATAATAGCTAAATAGGCTTGAGGATCTGGTCTGTATGGCGTCGTGAGTGCGACGCACGCGGAGGCTTGGCCTCAGATGTAGTAGGTTTTGCGGTCTCTTCAAGGGAGCGTATATCAGAGGCATTCAGATGTGCCTTCAGATCAGACTGTCTCAGTTCATGGGTTTTAAGGTGAAATAACTACTAGGATTGAATTGTAATTCGGATTCACCTGGTCGGACCAAATCAAGCCTCGCGTGAGACTGGTCAGTATCTGGTACGGTGTAAACACAAGACGGAGCTGAAATATACTACTGAGACTTCTGCTCCCATGCTTATGAATCAACCAACCAAAACGAACAGATGAGGGGCAGATCGCTTACCCCATTTTAGCGCCTTCGATCTGGAGTGCAGTACCGACACGCTACCATCTGTCTACATGCCCCTTCCTATCTATTCGACAGCACAAGTCTTTGGAGTTTTTGAAGCGATCGATTAGTTTCCAACTAACAAGTGTGACTACATAGTCGGTATGACTTCATGATCAGGGTTCGCCTGGTTGCAGTCAGCAATATGTAACTCGCTGGTTCTTTTGTCGCCAATTCACTGCGAATATGATCTGGAGGTCTACCAAACCTACGAGTGTTAGTCGACACACTGAGGTAATTTGTTCCGTTCGCTACAGGACGCTCAATGTGAAGCTGCTTTTACACTGTTTTTGACAGTTTCTTGAGGTGACAGCACGCTCCAGGAAAAGTTTATTCTTCAGCCGTTGATAGTGCGTTATGGCTGTTGGTAAGGGTTCTCAATTCGTCTTTTGGGCGGGTACTCTTCCGCTGATAGCGACGGTACTGTGTGAACTACAATAGGAAATCCCAGCTGCTACTGTTACCGGCCATATCCGCTATCACTGTGCGCGAGCTGCTTTTGATACAAAGCGGTCTATCCCTGACTCCAACGGGATCAATGTGACCAGTGGCTCCAGTCCACTTGAGTCAACAAGATGCCACAGTGCGCCAGCCTGCCCGAGACCGCTGGTGGAATAGTATTTTACTTTGATTTTGCGTCCTGGAAGGAGGATGACCTATTGCAGTATGCGGTGTCAACCGTGCCCTGTGAGGGGCTACCCATTCGTTCAGCTGTACCACCCTTCTGGTGCTTAGCTGCCATACCAACCCAAGGAAGCACGAGGGCTGGGATACTGCCAGGTTGCCCAAGCCTAGACAGGGGAAGTCGAGAGGCAGAGACCGGGTTCGAACCACGGACCTTCCGGTCAGCGAATTCGCACCCTTACCACTTGGGTCATCTTGCCCCCCCCCGTAGGCTACCTGCCAAAAAGAGCACTGTTTTTCGCGACCAGTTCGAGGTGATGAAAACTGAGAAGTGGACGGAATGTGACGAGGCAGAAAAGATTGAAGGATATTACCAAAAGTTTGAACTGTCGGTGTTGATTTCTTTGCAAGATAGGATCCTCCACCTACTCGGCTGTAGCCAATCAGCGATATATTGGTCAACCGATGACAGTGGCGTTTAGGCTATTACGATTGTTTGACTGAGTGTTGGAGGCACCTTATAGTTTTGCGATAGGCCATCTCTAGGCCCCCCTTTCTGTCTCATTGGGCCGTCCGTTATGAAGTTATTTTAGAACTTGACAGCTGCATGGCAGTGGAGCACCCGTGTTCCCCTAGTGTTGTTGCAATGATGATACCGGAGCTCACCAGAAATTCTATTGGGTCAACTGCATTCTACTGACCATGTCCTTAGTGAGTAGCTGGTTCATATTATACATAATAATAAACAAATTGTAATCGTCGAGCTGTGTCTATATGCCACTCGAAAGAAGCATGAGGCCTGAGATACCGGTAGGTTGCCCAAATCGAGATACGAACCACGGTCAGTAAGTTCATGCCCTAACCATATATTCGTCAATAACGAAGCCGAGCTACTTCATTAACCGCATGGAAAGGCGCATTTTTCTTCGCCTTCTGAAGTCATTCTTGAATAGGATCAAGACCTTAATTGGGGGACCTGCTACAGTTTGTCGAGGCTGAAAACAATGAAGAAGTCCAGGTAAGCAGCACAATTTGGGGCATTCTCCTTCACTGTATCCATAACTGGTCGAACTATGGCTGGCACTTTCTTTGCACCAAACGATGATCGGGCATTCAGGAACGCACCGTGCTTTCAAAATATTTTCCTCTATTCAGTTTCGGGAGTAAATCTAGAAGAGGTAGCGGATAGCAATGCGTTCAGCTCTTGCACCCTTAGCGTGCATAGCTGCCATGCCACCCGAAGGAAGCACGAGGGCTGGGATACTGCCAGGCTGCCCAAGCCTAGACAGGGGAAGTCGAGAGGCGGAGGTCGGATTCGAACCACGGACTTTCCGGTCAGTAAATTCGCGCTCTAACTACTTGAGCCATCTCGCCCACGTTCATTGTAGCGCTGGCGTCGGGGACAAGTGTACACAATCCGGTGATTTCGTTGGCTTTCTTCCCTACAACCGTAGAACCATCGAATGCCAAGTTTGTGGTTGGTTAGGAAACACCAGCTTGCTGAACTTGGTTCAGTTCTTGGTCAATAAGAGTAGGACGATGCACCGTACCGTGAATTTCGGCCTGAAACTTGTTGTGGCGTTTTGGAGAAAGCACATTTTGGCTCTTGATTCTGCATATTGTCTATTGGCTGTCGGCAAATATCAGTACATGACTTTGCGGAAGCGCGTCAAGCAAACTCAAATTCATCATTATCAACATCATCAGAGACAGAAACATCAGCTTCGAAGGATGATAAGTGTTCATTTGTAGCACCCTTCCGGTGCCTAGCTGCTGCGCCATTCGAAGGAAGCACGAGGGCTGGGATGCTCATCATCATAGTCATCAAAGACAGCAACATCAGTGTTGGCACTGATGCTTCACTGCCGTACAACCATAAACTGCCACGTTGCTCAAGCCTAGACGGGGGAAGTCGAGAAATAGACGTCGGGTTCGATGCACAGACCTTCCGGTCAGCGAATTCGCCCTATAACCACTGAGCCATCTCGCCTCCATCAGCGTTGGCACTTGTCTACCATATAGTTGCAAAGTTTATCTAATTATATCTGAAGCCTTGAAGTGAGACGAAGAGAGAAGAATGGGTAAGGGACGGGACAGTGTGCTGGCCTATTGCAGGCACTTTGAGGCGTACCCCTCTAGGCATCCAGCCAGACAATCTGGAAGGAAACTGACAACACGAATGCCTTCGCCATCGATATTTTCCAGTTCGGCGCTAGAGAGCTCCTACCGCCCCTGAAAAGCAAATTGCCTTAACAACACCTGAAGTATTCGCAATCTCTTCCACACCATTCTGCCAAGTCATACGTTGTTCACGTGGCGGGTTGTGCCATTATGAAGTAGGAGAGAAATGGCTCAGCTGTTAGAGCTCAAATTTACTGACCAGAATGTCCGTGGTTCGAACCCAACCTCTGCCTAGACTTGAGAAACCGGCAGTATCCCAGCCCGCGTGCTCCCTTTGGATGGCATGGTATTTAGGCACCGAAAGGGTGTTACAGCTGAACGATTGTAGACTTTTTGGCAGTATCTACGTGGCAGAGGTGCCCCCCATAATTTGGCTCCTTGAAATGCTTTATGCCAACTCCCGTGGACTCATGAACGTCTACGACAAGCTGTCGACTGAGCTCACCACGTCATGTGGCGTCGGGAAGGCTATCCTTTTTCGCCCCTTCTCTCCACATTCATTATCAGTATGATCATGGAAGATGCACTTCTAGTGTCTACTATCTGTGGTGTCAAAGCGCCCATACGGTGTCCGCTCACGGATGCCGAGTACACAGACGACATACCTCTCCTTGGATCTGACGCCACAGTAATGCAGGTTTTATTGAATAATCCATATAATCCTTTCTCATGATTTGGCATGCACCTCACTCCGGTGGAGTGCAGAATGCTGCTACAAGGCTGGGTGGGCCAGAACCCGGATCTCCTGCTTGCTGATGGACCGACTGAGGTGGTAGACAGGCTTACCTACCTGGGTAGCTGCTTCAATCTCGACGTCGATATTTTTGCTTGGATTGGGGAGGTCAGAGCAATTTCTGTCAGTCGCCATCATCTGTGGCGTAGGCGTGACATAGGCTTATCTGTGAAGGGTCGAGTTGACGATGCTTAGGTAAGCGCCATATTGTTATGTGCGTCAGAAACCTGGCTTTTGTGCACTGTGGATGTTGGGACAATTACAGTGTTTAACTACCGGTGTCTGCAGACCATCGCCTTAGAACATTGGATCAGAAATGTTGAAGCATTTCGAAGAAGTAACTGAAGCACCTGAGGAAGTAACTCGCTCGTGAGCTGATCACATCCCATAAGATGAAGCATTTCGAAGAAGTAACTGAAGCACCTGAGGAAGTAACTCGCTCGTGAGCTGATCACATTAAGTAAGATGAGCTGACTTGGTCATGTGCTCCGTATGCCGCTCGATCGATTTCCTCGGACAGCTTTTTTCGCACAACCACGCTACGGGCGGGAGGGAGCCAGGGGAGGTCAAGCAATGACTTAGCAGCATGACATGAAAGCAATTATCATGAAACTCAGCTATGCTGGTCATTGTCACCTCTCTGGATGGGAACTCCAAGACGAGACACGTCAATGGCGAGAGACAATTTCAAACACATCCCACTTGCGCGCCCAGTGGCGCGCGTGCATCTAAACTTGCCTTCAATACTTAGCATACCGTCTTGATCCCCACAGTGAAAATACGCGCAGACCGAGAACTTTGGTGGATCCACAAGGCCGAAGAACTGTCTGCCCATCTGTCGCCCTAGTGATAACGGGCTATGACGAAAAATAGCTTACAAAATGTTGAACCAATGAACACCATGTTGCGGCAACAACGTCCAATTTCAGGAAAAGATAATAATAATAATAATAATCGTTCAGCTGTAGCACCCTTTCGGTGCCTAGCTGCCATGCCACCCGAAGGAAGCACGAGGGCTGGGATACTGTCACGTTGCCCAAGCCTAGACAGGGGAAGTCGAGTGGCGGAGGTCGGGTTCGAACCACGGACCTTCCGGTCAGTAAATTCGCGCTCTAACCACTTGAGCCATCTCGCCCCAGGAAAAGAACGAAGGTGGTATTGATGTGAGTAGCACATCTGCCCGGAAACTTAATTTGCTGGACGTTTAACTAAGAGCAATCTTGAGACTGAGGCTTGCCCTACGTGACGCCGTGGGTGGATGCTTTGGCTAGTAATGAATGCATATTTTGCACACCCTTGTTTCCGTAAATCAGGAGGTCAACTTGCCTGCTGAATTGTGAAGCAGTGCGTCCGGAATTGATCGAATACTGCCTTGAAACACATGAGCTCATCCCTCTTGGACAGGCCATTTAGCATTGGCTTATGGTTGGTTGTCAAATCCATGACGATGTCGCGAAACGTTTCCTTGACGATGTGGCCAAGCTGACAGAAGCGAGAAGAATACTTGTGGAACATTATAGATACACTAAAAAATTTCTCGCACGTCATTCACGGCCACTAAAATATTGGACTGATGACGTTTACCTGCTCCCATGCATCCTCGATAACTAGTCCCCACCACAAAAATAGATTCTTACCTAAAATGATCTTGTATCGGGCATTCAGTTTCTTTGTTGAGATCAACTGTAGGAGGAAAAGAAAACACGAACCTGAAGTGCACGGTGTAGCCTTCGCCAAGCGGCTTCATGATCCTCCTCGGTTTCATCCCCCATCAAGCGTCGCGACTTTGATAACAATTGCGCCTGGTAAGAGGGCTTTCTATCTGCTTGCCACCGGAGGCACATTGACCAGGTTGAGTTCAATACCAGAAGTCAGTCTGTTAACGGCACTCCTGCTGTTTCAACTACTGATGAGTCCTTTGTAAATGATCTTATGGTATCCGAACAAAACGTATCTGAAGAGCACACAATTTGTGAAGGGTCTGAACTTTCCATTCCGAGAAGATCCGAAAGATTGCGGTCAAGACCACCACCACTGGACTATAAACATCCACACGCTCATTCAAGGTGTGGCGGATGTGATGAACATGACTGATACTCTAGTCATTGCTTTACTCTCTTGTTTCAATATTCCATATGCTGCACATGTACGCCAGTTCGAATACATACGTGTTGGTTGTTACGCTGCGCTGAATTTTGAATTACTGGTTCGTCTGGTTATACCGATATACGTACGAAAATCAATTCTCACAAATACCTCCGCCATTAGATCAAGTCGTATGAAAACAGGCGAATCAGTAGAAGGCCTGCGCTTTTCACTGGACTTCCCCTGTAGAGATTGGTTTTGTGGGTTCCAAAAATAATGGACGATTCTTGGAATAAACAACAGTATGGTATGCTTTTCAGACAGATGTGACACTGATGAAGCGTCTTTGCGTATTTGTCCTTGATCAATTCTAAATGGTGAACTTAATAGCAGAATTCCTCCTCTGCGGAAACAGTGTAGAATAGCACAGATTCACGAACCCTAGTGAGTTGCGCGGCACAATAGCTGGGCATCCGTGGCCTTTCAAGCAAAATACTTGCAGGTAGAATTGAACGAGTTTTGTACAAAAAGGACTGGTCTCGTTGATCGAAAAGCGGGATACATACAATCTCATAAAGAACAAGCATAGGTTAAGTCAACAGACATTTGAAGGTGGCTGTCAAAACTTTGATACCACGATACACACTCAAAGTAAGACAGAGGTATTCATATGAACTGATTCGAGTTCCTTAGTCATGGGTATCATCTCGGGCTTGTTTTTCTACAGTTTTACCGCACCAATCGTTCCAGCTTTCTGTCGGTTGGACATCGATTTGTTCGGTAAATGTTTCTCGAAATTGTGCGTCTTTGAATAACAAACCTAACGATTGCAGCCAGATTTGCTGGCTAGATCATGCTTCAGTATATTTCTTAGCAGTCTGAATGCAGGAGCCCTTCACAAACAAGCAAACCACTATTCACGACTGACCTGTGTCAGTTTTAACAACAATCTATCAAATTTTCGTGGTAGTTGTGTTATGCTGGTTAGAACTCAGTTCTCAATGGGTTCAAACTGAACTAAATTCAGCTAAACTAAAGATAAATTGAACTGAACTGACCTGACCTAAACTGAACTGAACGGAACTGAACACAACTGAACTGAACCGATTTATCTACATCACTTTCCACCTTCCATCTGTCCTCAGAGGTCATGTCTTCTGGCCATTCGACAATACAGAGGCGAGATGGCCCAAGTGGTTAGAGCGCGAATTTACTGACCGGAAGGTCCGTGGTTCGAATCTGACCTCCGCCTCTCGACTTCCCCTGTCTAGGCTTGGGCAAACTGGCAGTATCCCAGCGGTCGTGCTTCCTTCGGGTGGCATGGCAGCTAGGCACCGGAAGGGTGCTACAGCTGAACGCCTTCTTTCTGCAGTCATTACTGTTCACACGACCAGACAATTGGGGTGATTCGATAATAGCACCCCCTCCAAAAAGGGTACTCACAGTGAATGTAAAACCAACAGACGTGCCTGTCTGACTGCTGTTGCAGCAAAGCTCCTGGTGTCACTGATTTTTACTCAACCGGCACCAGAAACCTTGATTCGTGTTCTTCAAGCGGGACTTTTACCGGGTAGAGGCCCTATCGACTCTATCTTCACCCTTCTTCAAGTGTTGCAGCAAGACCATTTTTATAGACGACTCACAATCTTATTGTTCATTGACTTCAAGGGTGTGTAACGATCCTGTTGACCAATCAGTGCCCCTAACTACACTTGCTGAGCACTGGATACCGAGTTGTTCGTGAACCCAATCCAGCCCCTATATTCACATAATTCCGGGCGTATGGATTTGTTGAGTTCTCTAAAAGCTTTCCTACAGGAAGTGGTGTCGGAAAAGAACACTTATCAACTTCGATATCGCCAAAAGGGGCGAAGTGGCTCAGTGGTCAGAGCGCGAATTTAATGACCGGAAAGTCCGTGGTTCGAATCCGACCTCCGCCTCTCGACTTCCCCTGTCTAGGCTTGGGCAGCCTGGCAGTATCCCAGCCCTCGTACTCCCTTCAAGTGGCATGGCAGCTAGTACCGAAAGGGTTCTACAGCTGAACGATTATCATTATCATTAACTGGTGCGAAAACCCCGCTGTTCAAGTCATTGCTGGTGAGAACCTCATCGATCAGGAGTACGCAGTTGACATCGTCCTAATATCTGAAGACGAAGACGAAGTACGAGCACAGCCGAATAAACCGACCAGCATCACAAACCCTTTCGGCATTTGCCTTGCACCTACGAAACACAAGTTTACGCTTCAGGATGCGAAACTTATGAACACGCTCCTTGGCAATTCAAGGAAAAACACTAGAGTTTGTGGAGACCTTTAGATGCCTCGGTGGTTGTGTTAGCTTTGATGGTAATGTGTCTGTTGAAGTCTGTACAGGAATCTCTGAGGTCCGAATTACGTTTGGTAATTTCCTTTTTGGAGTTAGTGAGGTGTGTGCCATGCTAACGAGAGGCTTCGTGTGTCTTGACTCGGTAAATTTCGCTGTGTTTGCCATGTGACATTCTCCTCAACCACTTGTCGTCTGAGCTGTATCCCAGGTGAAGTGTCTTCACCTGCAGTTAACCTCGGGCTGCCCCTAGTTTTGTCATGTCTTCTATCGTTCTAGTTATGCTATTCGGGCATGTGTCCATCTCCGCAGTACCATTCTTTTGACGCGTCAGTCACTGTCTATCCGGGGCGAGATGGCTCAAGTGGTTAGAGCGCGAATTTACTGACCGGAAGGTCCGTGGTTCGAACCCGACCTCTGCCTCTCGATTTCCCCTGTCTAGGATTGGGCGACCTGTCAGTATACCAGCCCTCGTACCTCCTTCGTGTGGCATGGCAGCTAGGCACCGGAAGGGTGCTACGGCTGGACGATTTGGATTTTTTAATTTACCGCCCATCCACAGTTAGCTAACATCTTTAGTCCGTGACTCTACTGGATTATGAAGGGCGAATATCCAAAGACGAGTATGTTGCAGCTGGAACCAACATATGTTTAATACGTGACCTAAAGTTGATAGACGGAAAAGAACTTCCACTGATCAGTGCCAGTTTTAGTCTTTATTCACGGTAATATGCAGCCCAATTTTGGATATTCCCTTGTCTACTTGTTTTCCGAAAAACAAACCTCAGTTATTTTCGCGAACTTCCGGACGATATTCCTACACTAGGCCACTTTGTAAGCTGTTCACGCAGGATGCCTTGTTGTGTATTGAGTAGACAGTTGGCCGCAAATTCTTGCTGCTTTTTGCAGTATGGGTTTGGGAGTGACATCTCTTCCTGGCGACCAGTCTCTCCAGATTTATGCGTTGGCACTTTCTCCTGATGAATCACTGTTTAAAAACGGCAAACGTTAATGATGATTCAGTGTTGGGCAGAATCTCGCATCGAAACCGCCCTACTGGTTACATTTAGGAGCTACTGTGATCAAAAAGCCCAACTCCGCATGTGACTGGCCAGAAGATCGGGCCGCTTGCCATTCCAGCATCAAGGTGAGCTCTGATCGACAGAAAGTGTGGACCCAACAGCCAATCATGACCCAGTATCCTCCGAAAGCCGGTTGCCAATGGCGCGTCCAGGTAGTGAAGCACTAGTGTCAACACTGACGTTGCTATCTTTGATGATGATGATGATGAATGAAAGCTCTCCATCGTCGTTCGTTAGTGCTATTGTTCAACAATGATGCTATCCTGCTTCACACCTATATCAGTTTATTTGGAGAGTAACACAAACAGTCTAGATGCATGCATCTGCGTCGTAAGCGCGATTAGTATGAAGTTTATACCACAGTGTACAACTTGTGTAGTGGAAAACAAGATCGTTTGTGCTCAAGCGAAGCCGTAGCTTGTCATTCTCTACGTCACTGTTGGTTCGGCTTTAAAGAAAGCAATTTCTTGGCACACTAATCGGAATGATACGCAAATGACCGAGTCGCCGAATTTAATGGCGCCGGAAACACTTCCGGAACAAAGTATCTACTGCTTTACGGGTGCGAATGCACAATTAACCTATTATGTTCATCGTCGTCAATGGCGCGTCCATGACATCAGTGTTCAACACCGATGCTTCACTACCGTTTAACCATGATTTATTGGAAAGCCTTATTGTAAAGGAAAGAGTTAAGGTGGACGGGGAAGGGACTTAGTGCTAGCTTACCACAATCATTCTGAGGTGCCTATACCTCCAGACATTCACTCAGGTAATCTGGACAGAAACTGACAACAAGAACGCCACTGACATCGGTTGGCAGCCATATAGTGTAGTGCCTCCAACCAGGCACAACGAGGATCACGCGGTCCCCATCCTGGAAGGTGAGTAGCACTAATGGCACCCGTGATCAACTTCACACCCCTCTGGCAGGTCATGGGTTGGTCACCACTCGGTTTACGCCGCTCCGAACTGGGCATGGAAAACATGACTCTCTTCGACAAACGATGATTCGGCATACGCAGCACATGTCCCAACCAACTCAGCTTCTGGTGCTGGACACATTCTTCAATGGAAGTACCCGTTACACAACCGAAAACACGTTTTCTAACTGCCTCGTTACGGATTCGCCGACACCAACCCGCACGAGCTATGGTTCTGAGACGATTGTCGAACACCTGAAGACGTCTCAGGTCCGCTGCTCGAATAGGCCAAGTCTCACGGCCATACAACAAAACAGCCCGTACTGTAGCTTGATACACACGTCCCTTCAGATTCAGGGATAAACCATTCTGACGCCATAGGTGTCTCAAGTTAGCAAACGCGGCCCGAGCCTTGCAGATTCGTGCATTCACCTCATCTGTCACACTACAATCAGAACTAATACAACTTCCAACTTACTTTGGAGTGTGTCAACACAGGGGTCTGATCCGAGGAAGCACTGATGAAGCGAAACAACTCCAGTCAATTGGGCAAACTATGGAGGATGAGGTTTGCTGAGTATCATTCTTCAACAAAAGACGATGAAGCCTGTTGCGTATGGACGAACAGGACTAGTCGATAATGCAGGTCACAGGCATTTGAGTGCAAATCTGTGTCTTTGTGCCCGTTGTCCACAGAGATCTGCAAGAAAGAGCAAAAAATCTATTTTTCTGAGATGGGATCATCAATATCAAAACCCGCTTACCATGGTTTCTTACCCAGCAGTCGAAAATTCTACCGCAGAGATGAGTTCGCACTCGGATGTTATCGTTTGTATGGAGCTATAAAAGGTTCCGCGGCAGAAGAATTGACCCTCTGGTGAAGGTGGTGCAAGGTTCGTCTCCTGGGTACACCAGACTTTTTGTTTCCGTGGAATAGCTATGTTGCGGTGACCTCTCGAAAGACTTTCTGCACTGTTTTGAGTGCCTTACCCGAATTTTTTTTTGTAGGGTGCTAATTTTCGCAACTTTTTTCCTCTTGACAGCACTTGGTCCATGTCTGGCGGTAGTCGGTGGTTATATTCCGATGATCAGTTAGCACCTGATGTGGGTGTCCAGTTCGAACTGCGTTACGTTGGTTCCATACCCGTGCTAGTATCTATCAAGTCGGTAGACTTGGAGACCCGAACAAAGATTGCGCAGTAAGTTGGTTGATGTTTTGCTGTTGCGTTGTATTGTGCTAGCTGAGTGATTTCGGAGCTTGATGAGGTTTGTTCTGTCACGTTGCTATTCTAGTTACTTGAGTGGGGAAACCTCAAGGAAGAAGACAAAGGACACCGGATGAAGATCAGCTATATTGCAGATTAACCAATGGAAGAAAGACCGCTGCGTCTTAGTTCGCTACAACAGAGAGGAAATGAAATCTCAGTGAAATATTACAAAGGGTAGAATTGTTCTTTGGGACCTGACCGTCCTAACCGTCATGTTCGATTTTGTTAGCAATTATGTCTAGGATTTTTTCGAGGGAAACGGTTCACCGGGTCGTCTGAAACACTTCGACAGCCCATAACCGGTTTCACTATTCTTGATGCTCATCAGGTAGACGCAGTCTCTGAGTTTTAGTCAACCTCTACCAAAATCGTACGAAATCAGCGAATCGCACTAATTCGTACACCAATTTGGTTTTATTGGTAGACCCAGCCATATTCCACCTGAATCCCTCGTGTGTGATATTCCGCTGCGATTCATTTGAGTTCTCCGTGAAAATCAATTTGGTGTACAGATGAGTATATCTGGGGAGTTTTGTGGAATTTGGCTGATGGAAACTCGGGACTTCGCCTGCCTGATGAACCCCAAGTGGAAGAACGAAACGAGTAGTGGGTTGTCGAAGGGCTTTCTTTCTGGAACATATACTGGGGCGAGATGGACCAAGTGGTTAGAGCGCGAATTTACTGGCCAGAAGGTTCGTTGTTCGAACCAGACCTCTGCCTCTCGACACCTCCTGTCTAGGCTTGGGCGACCTGACAGTATCCCAGCCCTCGTGCCTCCTTCGTGTGGCATGGCAGCTAGGCACCGAAAGGGTGTTACAGCTGCACGATTTATACTGCGATATCTCGCATATCGTACCAGCTGAAACATGAGGTGGCTTTCTTGAAACACATTTAGTTGGAGAACATGAGAGATTCATTTGAGTCTTCTGTGAAAACCAAATTGATTTGAAAATGAGTGCATTTCTCGAAAACAGTCCAATTTAGGTTCAAGTAGAACATGAGGTTGACGGGAACTCGGGGGCTGCGCGCCTACCTGATGAGCCTCAAGAAGGGCGAAACCGGTCGTGGACTGTCGAGGAGTTTTCAGTAACTTTGTGAAAATATACTGCGATATCCCGCAAATCGCACCAGCTGAAACATGAGGTAGACTCTGTGCATCACAACCAGTTAAAGGATATCACAAACGAGAGGCTCTTTGGGGATTCACTTGAGTTCTTAAAAATCAAATTGGTGTGCAAATGAGCGCGATTTGCCATTTCTTTGACGTTCTTTGACCTATTGCCCGACAGGTTCAGTGTACGAACTTTGCTTGGTTGGTCTGCCTGAGTTCATGAATACTTGGTCACCGGTTTAGGCCATGCTCTCCACAGTTCAACCTCTTCATAACGACATCATCGATTTGAGATGGAAAGGTTAAATTCATGACGCAATGTACTGGAATGAAATGTTATAATCCTGGGTTTCAGTTGCTGTGGCTAACCTTTTTCAAGGATTTTACACGAGGAATCGTTGACAACCAATCAATTTCCAGCTATTAGAAAACAGTGTGGAGGAAAACCAGTCGTGGATAACTTTAGAACTCAGTTAAAAAGTGCTGCAATCTCAGTTTTCGAAGAAATTCACCGCAATATCAGTTATTGTGACTCAGTCATCTGAAGGCATCGCTTAGGTGCGCATCTACAGTGTTCACTTGGTTCAAATCCTCTTTCGAAAGGGACATTGTCTCTCGACAACGCACTGCGCCGTCGAGTGCCCTCAACGGATGAACGGTATCCGTACAACAGCAAGGACATCCACCTGTGAGGGCAGCTGGATAAATGCAGTCATTTTTCGGATCAATAAATTTTCTTCGGAGCCGGAAAATCAATAGTTTCATTTCGCGTTCGGTTCCCATTGACTGATTGTGCCTATTCTTATCCCTGTTCCCTAACCCGACCTGTATTGCTGCTTTTTGATCGCCTCAGAAAAGTCAATGAACGCCCCATGAATCTTTAGATCGGAACTTGCTGTTTCGAACATTGTGGTAGGCAGATAAGGACCCTCATTGTGATTCGACATTTGGACCGAGATGACTCAGTGGTTCAAGCGCGAATTTACTGACCGGATGGTTCTGACGCAACCTGCTGTCTAGGCATGGGCAACGTGGCCATACCTCAGTCCTCGTGCTTCTTTTGGGTGGCAGGACAGCTAGAAGTATGACAATTTAGCCGCTGAAGCTAAGAAAAGATAATCGTTCGGCTGCCTAGCTGCCATGTCAACCGAAAGGAACACGAGGGCTGGGATACTGACAAGTTGTCGAGAGGCAAAGGTCGCGTTCGAACCACGGACTTTCCAGTCAGTAAATTCGCGCTCTAACCACTGAGTCATCTCGGCCCAAATGTTGGACCACACTGGACAGATGTCCACAATGAGCGTCCTTACCGCCCTGTCTCAATGTTCGAAATAGCAAGTTCCGGTCTAACGACTTTCATTGACTTTTCTGAAGCGATCAATACGTCCGGTCGGAGTCGTTTCGACAAAAATTACTATACAGAACAGAATTTCAGAGGTCTGTTTGTGTAGTACGGTGTAAATAGACCTTTGTTCATAGCGTTTAAAAGGATTGATTATGACATTGTCAGGTCACAGTCAATGAAAAGCACACGACATCAAAATTAACTAGCAAGTTTGGTTGACATGTACCATGTTCCTGGTGTACTGGTCCGTTTGTACCTTTACAGCGTGTGCCTGATCATTTTTGCTATGGTTGAGCTGTGTAAACACAAAAGGCTGCACAAGATCTCGTCCGGCCCAATTGGGGGAGGGGAACTGTCGGTGAGAGAGCAAATTGTTTTACCATGTCACATCAGTCCAAAGCAAGCCAGAGGGCTAACGACATGGACAGGTTCCGTCAAAACTCAGTAGTGAACATGGGCCTTGGGATTTCATCTTTCTCTCGAAAGGGGCGAGATGGACCAAGTGGTTAGAGCGCGGATTTACTTACCGGAAGGTCCGTGGTTCGAACCCGACCTCGGACTCTCGACTTCCCCTGTCTAGGCTTGAGCGAGGTGGCAGCATCCCAGCCCTCGTGCTTCCTTCGGGTGGCATGGCAGCTAGGCGCCGCAAGGGTGTTACAGCTGAACGATTTAAAAAAAATTTATCTTCAAAGGCTCAGACCGTCACTCATACTAGGTTTTCCATGATTCATGCCTGTTGCGTTTCGTATTTCAGCGCGGCGATCAATAGAGTGTGTGAAGATGTCGGACTCAAGCTGTCCTCTACTCGCCTGTCGGACAAACTGATGTCATCCTATTTGGGGACAGACTCGAACAAGCAATGGGCGATGACCTCGGTCTGCCTGACCATCACTTCGCAACATCTGACGGTCGAGTCTTTGAGACAACCCAAGCAGGTACGTATCTTCTCGGATTCCAGTTTTTTTGGTTGTGCTGGTTACCTTTTTGTCCCAAACGGTCTGACCAAAATGAGTGTTGGAGGTGTAGGCACTTTGACGGTTTGTGGAAATCTAGCCCTTGTCTTATCCATCTGTCAAATGAATCGACATGGTTTTACGGCTGTAAAGCATCAGTGTTCTCCTCTGGTGTTGCGACCCTTCGTTTTTCTATTTGTACTCGCTCTTCATTTGAACTTAAAGTACACCAAAAGTGCAGTGGTTACTGAACGGAAGGTCGGGAGTTCGATCCCAACCCCGGTACCTTGACTGTTCCTGTCTAGGCTTGGGCAATCCGGCAAAACCTCAGCCCTCATTCTTCCCTCGAGTGGCATGGAAGATGGGCACCGAAGAGGAGTGTTACAGCTGGGCGATTTAGAGTGACGTTCACATAATCGCATAGTCGTTTTGTTAAACTAAGAAGAGCCACTTACAAAAAAAGACGTAAAGTGAGTGAGGGTTCCAGCAAAACCTTTGATAACCCCAACTCTGTCATTCGCGGGAGATTAAGTTGGAAATATATCAAACACTTGCTAGTTCGGGCACGTGATTCGGTTGTGATCAACAGGTGGCTGTTGATCTCTTCGTCAACCTTGACAATTTACTTGCAAACATTTCGTCATCAATTGTGGAGACATCATGTGACAGTCCATTGACTCAGCGACGTTTGCTTGTGTGGTGGGAAGGGGGGGCATCGGTGGACACAGAACTTTTGAGTCTTCTGTGAAAACCAAATTGATTTGAAAATGAGTGCATTTCTCGAAAACAGTCCAATTTAGGTTCAAGTAGAACATGAGGTTGACGGGAACTCGGGGGCTGCGCGCCTACCTGATGAGCCTCAAGAAGGGCGAAACCGGTCGTGGACTGTCGAGGAGTTTTCAGTAACTTTGTGAAAATATACTGCGATATCCCGCAAATCGCACCAGCTGAAACATGAGGTAGACTCTGTGCATCACAACCAGTTAAAGGATATCACAAACGAGAGGCTCTTTGGGGATTCACTTGAGTTCTTAAAAATCAAATTGGTGTGCAAATGAGCGCGATTTGCCATTTCTTTGACGTTCTTTGACCTATTGCCCGACAGGTTCAGTGTACGAACTTTGCTTGGTTGGTCTGCCTGAGTTCATGAATACTTGGTCACCGGTTTAGGCCATGCTCTCCACAGTTCAACCTCTTCATAACGACATCATCGATTTGAGATGGAAAGGTTAAATTCATGACGCAATGTACTGGAATGAAATGTTATAATCCTGGGTTTCAGTTGCTGTGGCTAACCTTTTTCAAGGATTTTACACGAGGAATCGTTGACAACCAATCAATTTCCAGCTATTAGAAAACAGTGTGGAGGAAAACCAGTCGTGGATAACTTTAGAACTCAGTTAAAAAGTGCTGCAATCTCAGTTTTCGAAGAAATTCACCGCAATATCAGTTATTGTGACTCAGTCATCTGAAGGCATCGCTTAGGTGCGCATCTACAGTGTTCACTTGGTTCAAATCCTCTTTCGAAAGGGACATTGTCTCTCGACAACGCACTGCGCCGTCGAGTGCCCTCAACGGATGAACGGTATCCGTACAACAGCAAGGACATCCACCTGTGAGGGCAGCTGGATAAATGCAGAGTCATTTTTCGGATCAATAAATTTTCTTCGGAGCCGGAAAATCAATAGTTTCATTTCGCGTTCGGTTCCCATTGACTGATTGTGCCTATTCTTATCCCTGTTCCCTAACCCGACCTGTATTGCTGCTTTTTGATCGCCTCAGAAAAGTCAATGAACGCCCCATGAATCTTTAGATCGGAACTTGCTGTTTCGAACATTGTGGTAGGCAGATAAGGACCCTCATTGTGATTCGACATTTGGACCGAGATGACTCAGTGGTTCAAGCGCGAATTTACTGACCGGATGGTTCTGACGCAACCTGCTGTCTAGGCATGGGCAACGTGGCCATACCTCAGTCCTCGTGCTTCTTTTGGGTGGCAGGACAGCTAGAAGTATGACAATTTAGCCGCTGAAGCTAAGAAAAGATAATCGTTCGGCTGCCTAGCTGCCATGTCAACCGAAAGGAACACGAGGGCTGGGATACTGACAAGTTGTCGAGAGGCAAAGGTCGCGTTCGAACCACGGACTTTCCAGTCAGTAAATTCGCGCTCTAACCACTGAGTCATCTCGGCCCAAATGTTGGACCACACTGGACAGATGTCCACAATGAGCGTCCTTACCGCCCTGTCTCAATGTTCGAAATAGCAAGTTCCGGTCTAACGACTTTCATTGACTTTTCTGAAGCGATCAATACGTCCGGTCGGAGTCGTTTCGACAAAAATTACTATACAGAACAGAATTTCAGAGGTCTGTTTGTGTAGTACGGTGTAAATAGACCTTTGTTCATAGCGTTTAAAAGGATTGATTATGACATTGTCAGGTCACAGTCAATGAAAAGCACACGACATCAAAATTAACTAGCAAGTTTGGTTGACATGTACCATGTTCCTGGTGTACTGGTCCGTTTGTACCTTTACAGCGTGTGCCTGATCATTTTTGCTATGGTTGAGCTGTGTAAACACAAAAGGCTGCACAAGATCTCGTCCGGCCCAATTGGGGGAGGGGAACTGTCGGTGAGAGAGCAAATTGTTTTACCATGTCACATCAGTCCAAAGCAAGCCAGAGGGCTAACGACATGGACAGGTTCCGTCAAAACTCAGTAGTGAACATGGGCCTTGGGATTTCATCTTTCTCTCGAAAGGGGCGAGATGGACCAAGTGGTTAGAGCGCGGATTTACTTACCGGAAGGTCCGTGGTTCGAACCCGACCTCGGACTCTCGACTTCCCCTGTCTAGGCTTGAGCGAGGTGGCAGCATCCCAGCCCTCGTGCTTCCTTCGGGTGGCATGGCAGCTAGGCGCCGCAAGGGTGTTACAGCTGAACGATTTAAAAAAAATTTATCTTCAAAGGCTCAGACCGTCACTCATACTAGGTTTTCCATGATTCATGCCTGTTGCGTTTCGTATTTCAGCGCGGCGATCAATAGAGTGTGTGAAGATGTCGGACTCAAGCTGTCCTCTACTCGCCTGTCGGACAAACTGATGTCATCCTATTTGGGGACAGACTCGAACAAGCAATGGGCGATGACCTCGGTCTGCCTGACCATCACTTCGCAACATCTGACGGTCGAGTCTTTGAGACAACCCAAGCAGGTACGTATCTTCTCGGATTCCAGTTTTTTTGGTTGTGCTGGTTACCTTTTTGTCCCAAACGGTCTGACCAAAATGAGTGTTGGAGGTGTAGGCACTTTGACGGTTTGTGGAAATCTAGCCCTTGTCTTATCCATCTGTCAAATGAATCGACATGGTTTTACGGCTGTAAAGCATCAGTGTTCTCCTCTGGTGTTGCGACCCTTCGTTTTTCTATTTGTACTCGCTCTTCATTTGAACTTAAAGTACACCAAAAGTGCAGTGGTTACTGAACGGAAGGTCGGGAGTTCGATCCCAACCCCGGTACCTTGACTGTTCCTGTCTAGGCTTGGGCAATCCGGCAAAACCTCAGCCCTCATTCTTCCCTCGAGTGGCATGGAAGATGGGCACCGAAGAGGAGTGTTACAGCTGGGCGATTTAGAGTGACGTTCACATAATCGCATAGTCGTTTTGTTAAACTAAGAAGAGCCACTTACAAAAAAAGACGTAAAGTGAGTGAGGGTTCCAGCAAAACCTTTGATAACCCCAACTCTGTCATTCGCGGGAGATTAAGTTGGAAATATATCAAACACTTGCTAGTTCGGGCACGTGATTCGGTTGTGATCAACAGGTGGCTGTTGATCTCTTCGTCAACCTTGACAATTTACTTGCAAACATTTCGTCATCAATTGTGGAGACATCATGTGACAGTCCATTGACTCAGCGACGTTTGCTTGTGTGGTGGGAAGGGGGGGCATCGGTGGACACAGAACTGCTCGGATAAAGCGCCTTTTGATATACCACAGTGGTTGGAGCAGGATGCCAAGGGACGGAGTTGCCCGACCGTTCAACAAGGTCACAACACAGAAACTGATGGCCTATGAACCAATGGAAAAGTTGATTTGGATATCCAGTTAGCATCGCAACTGGGCGCTGGTAATACACGACCGTGTTACCTTCTGTGTTCCTCCCCAGGACACGCTGTCCCCCGCAAGATCGTCATCTGTGGTGTTCGTAGGTGTAGAGCTGTTTTGTGCCATCTGTCACCCGCCATTCACACTAACATACTTTACTTTTCGCGTAGCCGTACTTTTAACAAAAGTAACTGTCTGTCGTTCGAAGGTGGTTAAACCGTAGTGGCTCGCAGAGCGTGTTTTTAGGGTAAACGCCGGTGGTTAGGTCAGTCCATATCGTCATCAACATCAGTTCGATGCTCCGTAATCGCGTCAGAGGGAACACCACATCATGGCGATAGTGATGACTTCAGATTGCTTTTGTCGCTCAAATGGTCTGCACATAACCCTGTAACAGCCAGTCTGAAGTGACAACCAGTCCCACGACAGTCTTTACCTGGCAGCGATCAATGAACTAATTGCCTGGTAACACCACAAACGAGGGATTCAGCTGGGTTCCAGGTGAGTCTCTCGAAAAACCAAAGTTTGGTTTTCAAATGAGTGTATATTCGCTAATCAAGTAGAACACAAGGTTGACGGAAACCCGGGGACTGGGCGCCTACCTGATGAGCCCCAAGAAGGGCGAAACCGGTCGTGGGTTGTCGACGGATTTTCAGCAACCTTGTGAGTAGTGCAATACGAATATACATGTATCGCGATATCTCGAATATCGTGCCAACTGAATCATGAGGCGGTCTGTGTGCAGCACATTCAGTTGTAGAATATTATAAACGAGAGATTCAGTTGAGTTTCTCGTGAAAACCAAATCGATTTTCAAGTGAGTGTATTTCTCGAAAACAGTGCAATTTGGGTTCAAGTAGATCATAAAGTTGACGGAACCCCGGGTCTGCGCCTAACTGATGAGCCCGAAGTGGAAGGGCGAAACTGGTCATCGACAGGTTTTCAGCAACCTTATGAGTAGTGCATTACAACTATAGGCGATATTCCTTCCTCAAACTGTGTGAACACGAGGCACCCAACGTTTGGTGTCATCAAGAAAGTGCTTTCCAGGTTCGCAATTGACTTCCCATCCAAGGGCCTCTTCATTGAAGGCTTGCTTCAAAGACTATGGTCCAAAGCGGACTTCAGTCGGCCGGGTTACGATGATCTTTTGGCTACATTTGTAGACAAGTTTCGTCGTTATCTTCCTTGTCAAGATGTGAAATGGATCTTTGCGCGGATGGGTCATCAGCCACGTTAATTTGGCAACGTGTGTTTTCGCAAACAAGAGGACTGTCTGAGGTCGCCTGGTCGCACTATAACTGCGTTCAAAAAGCACGGTGGAGCGATACAACACGGCTTATCAGAACGACTAGAGTTGAAATAATCGATCGGAGCAGGTATAGGATAAACTCAGCTGCTGCGTTGTCTGGCGCCACGGTTCTCCACTGGGTGAAAGATCTCCTGTTGCGAGAAAAAAACGTGTGAACATACTACTGGCCTGCACATCTGTTCATGTGTATTCACCGGTGAATGTTGTAATTCTATCGATTTAGTTCAGGATCGATCGACCGACAGTGAGTTGGCCTGCCAACTAGGGTGCGCTAATTTCACGTCACTTGACCGGGGCAAATCTACCTCGTTCTATTGAGTGCTATTCACTCACGCAGGACACGCTAGCCAGGTGCGGAGCTTTGATCAGGAGATGAAACCTGTGTTGGTTGTGAAGAGAACAACAACAGGGGTAGTTTGGAACCGATTGAGAAGTCATCGTTTCAGAAGAGCTTGGTAAACAATCGGTAGTTTTTATTTGGGCAGCGTTTCGCTTTTGACACAAAAGCTTCATCAGGCCAAGTGAACAGGTCAACAAATTGGCCAGGTTATAAGACAGACGGGGAACCAATCAGTAAGTCCTCTTCACACTAGATCAGTGTTGAGTGTCAATTAACAGCTCTTGTCGGCTAGCGTGGGTGTCAAAATCTTGAATTGGTGGGTTGGAGGAGTTTCAAATTACTTCCGATCGCTTTTCATTCCTTAATCTTCCACTTCAGGGTGCTTCACTTGACGATTCACCCCGGGTGCCACTGGTAGATCCTTGATCATCGGGGGATGTGAATGTTACGACAATTTAGTTGGGGGGAGGGGAGGTGCGTAAGGTTAAGTGGAGTTCAGGTGATGACTACTCTTCCCTCTGATGATGAGAATAGATTTCAGAAGAGATTGAATAATGAAGTAAAGGGCTTTAGGTACATGAGTGAAACATGGGGTCTGCTCAATCAATCTGCTTAGGACTTGCCAGTTTTCTATCCTCTCGGTGCATGTTCGACATATCTCCCAAGGAACCACGAGGGCTGAGTTACTTCCCAAACCTACACAGGAGGATGAAGTAAAGGGCTTTAGGTACATGAGTGAAACATGGGGTCTGCTCAATCAATCTGCTTAGGACTTGCCAGTTTTCTATCCTCTCGGTGCATGTTCGACATATCTCCCAAGGAACCACGAGGGCTGAGTTACTTCCCAAACCTAGGAGGGAGGAGCCGAGATGTAGAGGTCGGGTTCGAACCAGAGGTCTTCCGGTCAGCAATGTCGCGCCTTAACCACTGGGCGATCTCGAGCTAAGCGACATGCACTCATTTGCAATTTGGTGCAGTCTGGTCTCAAGTAGAATATAAAGTTGATTGAATGTCGAGGACTGTTGTGACTTGGTGAACGGTAGTGCAACTTTGCATCAATCCCTTGGCTTCTTGCTCCCCCCACTATGGTATATCAAAAGGCACGGTAGCTCTACACAGCTCTTTATGGAGACAAAAGAAAGTTATTACAACTGTATTTCTAGGGTAGTCACAAAGTGTTCCACAAGGTCGTGCCAGAATCTCCGTGAGGGAGCGAAAAGCGTCGTCAAAGGTGCTTGACTCGGATTGGCTCGCATTCTGACCAATCAGTGCACGTCTTCGTTTGGCCCGTGTCCTGCACGTGAGACATCCGTCCAAATGATGTGATGTTCGGTTATTAGGGACGGGTGGCCTCTGTACAGGAACTGCGCCTACCTGTAGAGCCCCGAGAAGTGCGAAACCGGTCGTGGGCTCTCGGGGGGTTTTCAGCAACCTTATGAGTAGCACATTACGAAGACATACATGTATTGCGATAGGTCGAATATCGTAGCAACTTCAAACATGAGGTGACCTGGTGCAGCACATTCAGTTGCCTGGATACATCACAAAAGAGGGACTCAGCTGGGTTTTAGATGAGTCTCTCGCAATACCAAATTAGTTCACAAATGAGTGAATACTCGCTAATTTCGTGCAATTTGGTTTCAAGTAGAACATAAGGTTGACGGGGACTGCGCGCCTACCTGATGTCGAAACTGGACTGTGAGTTTTCATAAACCGCTTGAGTGATATCTTGTCAAGGAAGAAAGAATTCTTTGCACGGTTTTGGCCGGTCCTTCAGGCCTTACCTCTACGTTGAATCACCGATTATATGTCTGTCCCTATTCTTGGTTCGTTTTTTTATAGATACGTTCGGCTTTATTTATCGTATCTTTGTATTCCATATTTCTCGGTGTTCCCTGGCAGCAACTGTTCCGACACAACTTGTCAATGGTCTCGTTCGCTTCCGCCGGAGATAGCAACTCGCTTGACCTGTTTTGTTATGTGGCGAAGGATGTGGCAGGCGAACGTCTCTGCCACACATTCGATTGTCCCGGTGGAATCGCACAGGAAGTGATCACCACACTTGGGCAGGCATTTCAGCTGGGATTTCAGGTAGGCCGATACGATCCCCTAAGGTAACCGATTTCGCTCGTTTCCGTCACATTTGCCTGTCATTGTTATCACCGAGTGGTGCACTTTCAAGTTTCCCGTAGTTGTTGCCCCTCTGTCCCTGAACTCGCGACACCGTCTGTCGCTCGATGACAGCCATTTCCGTTTTCCCAAAGGAGGGCTGCTGTTTGGGTCGCTCCGGAAGGCTAACGGTGACCTCTATAATGAAGTGTCGTTACAACTCCGCTTTTGGCTCCCAGCTTCGCCAAGTACCGTGTATCAAAAGACGGTAGCTTCGGATAGCCTTTTGCGCAGACAAAGAAGAATCGCTACACCTGTATTTATACAGTTATCATGGAATCTTCCAAAAAACCTGGCTAGAGTCTTCGTGATAATGCGGGAAGCGCCGAGATATACGTGTTCAATCTTGAATGACTCGCATTCTGATCAGTCGATGCATGCCTTCGTACGGTTTTGCTGCGGAATTCCACACAGATCCCGCTTTACCTCCCGCAGTTGGGCGCTGCTAGGCTCGAGAATCTTATCCCGCACAAGATTCGCCAAAAGTTCGGGACGCTTGCCGGTCCGGTATCAAGCCGAGATCTGATTGGTCGAAAGTCCAACAGCCAATCAAGACCCAGCATTGGCCGAATGCCGGTTGCCAATGTCGCATCCAGAAGACGTCTGGAGCAACCCCGTATGACCGACCTCGTGAATGCCCACCGGAGAGTGGTTACCAAAAGAGCACCTGTTGAGCTGAGGTACACTCACCCAACCTGTTTCTGTTCGAAAGGTGGGAATGCCATAAGTGTTGGACGAGACAAACCAAAAGTGGACACTGTAAAGAGGTGGTCGTTGCAGGGGAGGTATGCTACACGGCGGTAACCGCTGTACTTAGGTGGGAACTTTGCTTCCGCTCTTACGTATTCTTTCGGTTTTCTGTTTTTTTCGTTTTGTGACTTCGAATGCCCTAGGAGACCTTGGTGTCAGTCCACAGAACTGTGTTCTTAATACGCACGGGAATATCCAATACCCTAAAAGTCAAGGCAATTCTGATTTTATCGGGAATAGCGAAACATGGATTGTATGAATAATATAATATTACCAGTGTGAACTGAGTCTTGCTCATCCGCTGCATCTCCCGCCGTTTTTAAATCGTCTGTGGCCGGGCCAAGTAAAGAGAGTAGTGGGAAATTAAAAACTACTGTTTACCGGAAATCAACGGATACCGGTGCGGTCTTAAACTATTCTTCGGCCCATCCAAAAGCAGTATATGCTAACATAGGCTCAGCGATGTTTAGGAGAGTGAGAACACTGTGTACAGAGGAGGTCGACCGAAGAGCAGCACAACTTGAGGTAAAAGAAAAGCGACTTCAAGATAGCGGATACCCAGTGGATTTAACTAAGCGGCAACCAAGACGGGTATTGGTGCCAACACCAAGGCCCAACAAGGAGTGGATCGGAACAGCGGTGATTCCATACAAAACAGGGACATCTGAAGTCATTAGAAGGGTACTGAATACGGCTAACATTAGAGTAGCCTTCCAGAAGGGAATGACTTTACGCTCGATGTTGGTGCATTTGAAGGATTGCCTCCCGGTTGAGAGGACTAGGAACTGTGTATACAAAATACAATGTAACGACTGTACGAAGGTTTATATAGTTTTATAGACAGCCAGGAAATTGCACACCAGAATCGGTGAGCATAAGCGATCCATTAAAAGACCGAGAAATGTATATTAATTCCGGGCGATAGTCAAAGATTCGGCATGCACTAGACACTGGGCGTGGGAAAGATTTAGAAAATGTGGACATTTGGAGGGGGTTTAATAATCAAACCACAGCGTCTGTTGGCCGACGCGCTGGAAATCGCCAAGCATCCCAGTGTGAATAGAATAGAGGGGTTAGAACATTTTGCAAACGTGTGGAGAGCAGTGTTAGATCAGCCGAGAGGCGGTGTGAAGTTATCGGCGAAACGGTCTAAAAGTACAAAGTCCAAGTAGAGTTAGATCCACTTAACCACCCCCATCCCCAAACCAATTGTCCCAGCACCCTTTGACGAACACAGATGAATGAAATCTGTGAACGACCCCAAGGGGAATTTCCCATTAAGGTGTCCTAGACTGAAAAAGCAAGGACGAAAAATCCGGGTTCCACCTGAAGACAAATCATCCCCCCAACCAAGCTATCGTAAATGTTGGTCATCCCCACTAACCAACAAACAGAAGCGTCAGACTGAACACCAGCCCTGATCAAGTCGGCTAGTCATAAGAAATCACACGGATTTGTTCCCTGACTGCCTCAAAACCCAATCAACTTACTTACCTGGCCTGACGAAGTTTTTTTGTCAAAAGCGAAATGTTGCCCAACGATTGTTTACCAACACCCCTAACTCGTTTATGACACACGGTACAATCATTGCAGTCATTTGCATAGCGTTGTTCCTGCGACGGACAAATAGTGGCCCCGACTTGTTTTGTTCCAGTGTGTGCAAATGATTCCGGCGATAAAGTGCACCGGCTTCAAACACGTTGTGCATAGGGCGCTACGATGCGACCGCGAAGAAGAAACTGCCGCGTGAGCTTCATTCAGTGTATGGATCGCTGTGATGTTGTACGCCGTCTTGTTGGGATAGGTCGTCACGGTAACGGAGAAAACAGCCGGCATGTCTGCACGTGTACGTCAATGCACGACAGTCAAAGATGACGTACGAACGTGTCTTGGCGCTCGGCTGTCAGGCATCCATCATCATCATCATTGACAGCATAACATCATGTTGAAACATCAATGCTTCACTGCTGTACAACCATGATTTATCCGAAAGCCTTATTGTAAAGAAAACAAGAAAGGTGGACTAGAGAGGTACTTAGTGCTAGCTTACCACAATCATTCCGAGGTACATATACCTCCAGACATTCCCTCAGGCAATCTGGACAGAAACTGACAACAAGAACGCCACTGACATCGGTTGGCAGCTATATATTGTAGTGCCTCCAACGGGCTACGGAATAAACGAAGGTATGCTCTGATTGGTTAGAATGCCAACCAATCAGGACCGCGCATTGTAGGTTGACCCTTCTGACCTTCGCCCTGACGAAGATTATGGCGCGACCTTGTGATGACTCTATAAAGCCAGCTGTACTCATCTTTTTTGTCTCCATAAAGGGCTGTCTGGAGCTACTGTGCGTCGTGATATAGCATTGCGGGTGGGACGGTAAGCCAAGGACTGACACAGAAGTTGGACCACCGCTTGCGGTACGCCACATGTGATGCTGCGTTCGGTTACATCTGCCAGCGTCTCCAGCCCTCGTGTGTCCCGTATCTAGGTTATTATTCGGGCTGATGAAGACTGAGGGTTTCTTTTGGTTATAACTTTCATGCTTCGCTGCTTTGTCACGAACTGACATCTCGTGTTGCTCCGAGGATGACGGCAGTGCCTCAGCATTCCTGACTCGGATCGTCGATGATAGGACGGGGCAAATCTTTCCCAGTATCCTCGTCTCGTTTGGTTGCCAAACCCTCTGACAGTATGGAGCGCACCGAGGCATTACAAGCTATGCCCTAATGCTGACAAGCTGATTTTACGTTTACCGCTCGACTGCCACAGATTGGTGAAAGCCATCCTTGCTCTCTCCATGAAAACAAAGACACCGAACTTGACCAGTCAAGCGAAACCGATACACCTGTCCAATGCCTCACTGGCTTTTCTGCACGCGCGCATCTACTCACATCAGCTTCGCCCAGCGACAGGTAATCCTAGATACTCACCGAATGCGTTTTCGGACTCATCAGCTGAATAGTAAGCACGTGCACCTTCCGCTTCTCACTGAACGACAAAGTGTTTCAAGCAAACACTTTCGGACCCCCCCTCGAATGTTCGGTGTACAACGTCGTGAGATTCCGCTTCGATAACCCAACTTCCAGTGCCTGAGTGCCTGAGTACGAGTCAGTGATCTACTCGTGAAAGGTAGAAGGCCTTCGCTGCGGAGTTATTTATTAGAAAATGCCAACTGAACGGTTACAGACTACTGGACAGGGAAGCAAAACTCATATGCATCTTGTTTATAAAAACTGAGTATCCATTTTCTCTTTGAACGCGTCTTCTTGAACTTTCCTGGATAGTCATTGACTGTTGCTCAAATGCAAGCTAATGCGACTCCACAAATTCCGTAATAGATCTCTTTTTTCAAGAGACGCAAAGCGGATTTACGGGAAAACATACTACTGGCATGCCCACAATCAGTAGCCAGAAGAAGAACCGTTCCCCCGAGACTGTGCATTACTGCTGATTTCCGATAGAATTGAGGCGATCGTTCGGTGTTTCTTGGCTTTCAGCGCAGATGGGCGAGATGGTTCAAGTGGTTAGGGCGCGAATTTACTGACCGGAAGGTCTATGGTTCGAACCCGACCTGTGCCTCTCGACTTCCCCTGTCTAGTCTTGAGCGAGGTGGCAGTATCCCAGCCCTCGTGCCTCCTTCGTACACCATGGCAGCTAGGCACCGAAAGGGTGCTACAGCTGAACGATTCGTTTTTCAGCGCAGATCCACCTCGCTTCAATAATGAACTTTTCATTGGTGCGATTTACTGTTCAAATGAAAAATGGTCAGGACTCGGTTTGTTGGGCCCAAAATAATCCTATTAGAAACACGGTTGGTGTCACGACGTTTTCTCGTTGGGAATAACCTGCAGCCTGTGTCATATAAAAATATGTAGTATTTGGACACGCTTGAGTGTCCAACGAGTGGTCGCAATCGATTGGATCGATGAGTTGGACTTAACAGGATTTCGCATCTACCAAACACTCAGCACGAGGTTTTTTGAGTTTTGTATGGAAATGACAGAATCCTCAGAGTTCAGCAACGGGAGGGGGGCGTAGAGGGCATTGTATTAATGTGTAAATTCAACCCTGAACGTGTTACATAACCTTTCCAAACTCAACTTACTAAACTTTTGTCTCCCTTGCTCTCTCCCCTTGTTCATCCTTCCGAACAGGACTTCCAGCGGACCAAATCCGGCGATAAGGCTGTTCCCACATTGACCAACCCATCCGTTCCGCTTGATTCAAACAATGTCTCATCCCTCATAACCTTCGGGACTGCTCCCACCGATCCCTTCCAGTCACGTGCTCCGGTAGGTTCTCACGTGCCATTTCTACTTTGATCGGACCATTGCAAATATCAGCCTTCAGTTCTATTAGCAAATAGCTTGGCAGTTTGAGTTTCTTCCATTTCTAAACTGGATGTATGGTACACTTATCGAATGGCTCATGGTCCAAGATTTTTTCGGCTCTCAAATGTCACATGTGGGGGGGGGGGCACTCCAGCAGTCAGTGTGATGATATAGGCTCGTCAGTCCGCCATCTTAGTCAGTTTCGTGTGGATCAAGACGCTGGACTGATGCGTCCAGGTGGCCGCTCACTTATCTGTTTGGTTGCGTTCCGTGGACCGTCGTCTGAACTGTGTTTGGCGAGAACTGAGTATCCCCCAAGGGCCAACCAATGCTGCCTTTTCCCGTTGTGGCACCGCCTCTTGGAACACCATCTGACTTTCGTGATGACTCAGTGGTTAGAGCGCGAATTTACTGACTGGAATTTCCCTGGTTCGAGCCCGACCCCTGCCTCTAAACTTTCCGTGTCTAGGCTTGAACGACCCGGGCCCTCGTGTTGGTGGCGTGGCTGTTAGGCACCGAAAGGTTGAGCTGAACGAACGATTTTTTTGGAAGGTGTTCGATTGCTGCACAATGAATACCTGTTGAGATATGCTGGAATATGCTGTTGTGTCTACGCAGGAACGTGTCTTGTTACTGTTACCCTTCCTGTGTACAGAGCACAAAGTACCTGCGACAGCAAATGGTGCGCTCTGTGCTCCGCGGGAACTGCGTAGTATGCTACCATGACGGTGAAGAAAACTAACAAAAAACCTGGAATTTCCATGCGAACGGAAACGCAAAGCGTTAACATTTGTTTCGCGGTTTTTTTGGCTCTCTTACAGGTCACTCTAGTTGCGATATGAAAGATCGATTAGTCCGAATGAGTCACAAGCCACCCGATGCTCTGTTTGGTGCGAATGTTAAGCACGATGCTTATGAACTTGTGTATTTGGGGAGGCCTACTCACGTTTACTACGCTTCCTCAAGTATGACGGGGGGGGGGCACTCCAGCAGTCAGTGTGATGATATAGGCTCGTCAGTCCGCCATCTTAGTCAGTTTCGTGTGGATCAAGACGCTGGACTGATGCGTCCAGGTGGCCGCTCACTTATCTGTTTGGTTGCGTTCCGTGGACCGTCGTCTGAACTGTGTTTGGCGAGAACTGAGTATCCCCCAAGGGCCAACCAATGCTGCCTTTTCCCGTTGTGGCACCGCCTCTTGGAACACCATCTGACTTTCGTGATGACTCAGTGGTTAGAGCGCGAATTTACTGACTGGAATTTCCCTGGTTCGAGCCCGACCCCTGCCTCTAAACTTTCCGTGTCTAGGCTTGAACGACCCGGGCCCTCGTGTTGGTGGCGTGGCTGTTAGGCACCGAAAGGTTGCTACAGCTGAACGATTTTTTTGGAAGGTGTTCGATTGCTGCACAATGAATACCTGTTGAGATATGCTGGAATATGCTGTTGTGTCTACGCAGGAACGTGTCTTGTTACTGTTACCCTTCCTGTGTACAGAGCACAAAGTACCTGCGACAGCAAATGGTGCGCTCTGTGCTCCGCGGGAACTGCGTAGTATGCTACCATGACGGTGAAGAAAACTAACAAAAAACCTGGAATTTCCATGCGAACGGAAACGCAAAGCGTTAACATTTGTTTCGCGGTTTTTTTGGCTCTCTTACAGGTCACTCTAGTTGCGATATGAAAGATCGATTAGTCCGAATGAGTCACAAGCCACCCGATGCTCTGTTTGGTGCGAATGTTAAGCACGATGCTTATGAACTTGTGTATTTGGGGAGGCCTACTCACGTTTACTACGCTTCCTCAAGTCGCAGATGACCCGCTCAGCTGTTTCTGCCTTCCTTGCCCCGTCTCTGTTCGCCCTCGGGATCCTCTAGGGACCACCGAGTTGCACGCTTTCGGCGGTCTGAGTTCGAGAATGCTGCTAACTGGCACTGGCGTTGGACTGCCTTGGATCATCGATTTTCCTCACCTCCCCCCCCGCAATCTGGACATCTATTGCGTTTCAAGATGTCGGCACATTGGTTCCGTATTTCCACACCAGCAAGCACTCTTTCAAGTGTGCTTGCTTTTCGATTTGTCATCGTAAAACACAATTTGGAAAGTTGAATTTCCGTCCAGCTCCTTAACACACCGGTTTATTGATTGACACGTTTAGATCAGACTGTGACAAACATCTGGCGTTCGCCGTTTGTTTTCCGTGCAAACATTGTGCATTCCCGTTCGGATCCTTGTCTGGAATGTGTTTTGATTCGTATGGATCGATTCGCAACGCAAGCCGATGAGTGATATGTGAGTTCGAATGGGTCTCACTGTGAACAACGATTCGTTCTGCTTCTTACCCCGAGCGCGTTATTGGTATTTTGGACTGATTCTTTTAAAAGTAGATGCTGTAGTGGCTTTCTTTTGCTGGCCTAACCATTTGCGAGATTGAAAAATCGGAGTGAATCGTCGACTCTGCGGTCTTCCTGGAACACTCGATGGTGCATTTGGATCGTACGCCGTTCGAACGGAGGCAACCATTCAGAATATTCAAGACAACCCACGCCTCATCATCATCACCATCACGTCGTCATCCATCATCGTCATCCTCATCGGTCTTCCTGGAACACTCGATGGTGCATTTGGATCGTACGCCGTTCGAACGGAGGCAACCATTCAGAATATTCAAGACAACCCACGCCTCATCATCATCACCATCATCATCGTCGTCATCATCGTCATCCTCATCACCGCTATCAGATCCAGAAACATCAGTGTTGACACTGGTTCTTCACTGCCATACAACCACAGTTTATTCAATTATATTTTAGGCCTTAGGATGAAAGTAAAAGAGTGGGTGGGGGAGGGCACCTGTACTCGCCTCCCAGCACTCAATCAAGCAACCTGGAACGAAACCGATAGAACGGATACCACTGGCATCGATTGGCCGCCATTTTTCGCAATATCTGCAGCCAATCACAAGCGGCGATTGGTCACGGAGATTTCGTCCTGGAAAACAGATCGCACCAACATCGCTTGTAGTCTCTTTCACACCCTTCTTCCAAGTCGTACGCTGCCCATCTTGCGTCATTTTGAAGAATGCAAGGAAGTACAACACCCCTCTTGGTAGAGGGTGTTTCGAAATGCGTGGCACATGACAGGTGCTGGATGTTTTCCGCGGCTACTGCACAACCATATACCTGCTTTCTAATTACTAATTCTTTCACGCCACCCGACGCCAGAAACACCTCTGAGACCTCGGTGGTCAAAAACTTGGAGACGTCTCACACCATTCAATTTTTTTCGTGTGCACCCTGGTTCTGTGGGTGCCATGGTGTAACGGTGATACTACTGATGGGGAGAATGCGAGTAGTATGTTTTCTCGTAAATTCGCTTCTCATCTCTTGAAAAGTGAGATCTATTACGGAAATTGTGGAGTCGCATTAGCTTGCATTTGAGCAACAGTCAGTGACTATCCAGGAATGTTCAAGAAGACGCGTTCACGGAGAAGATGGATGTTCAGTTTTTGTAAACAAGATGCATATAAGAGTTTTGCTTCCCTGTCCAATAGTCTGTAACTGTTCAGTTGGGGTTTCCTAGTAAACAACTCCGTAGCGAAGGCCTTCTTCCTTCCAAGGGTAGACGAGTACCAATGTTTTTTTTACTGGGGCAAATAAATTCGATCGGATGTCACGGGCCCCTTCGGAGGCTGAGGAAGACACACTACTCATGCAGATCCTCACGGAATTTCTTCCCGTTTTGTCCGCAGGATTACCGTCCCTCTCCAAAGCGACCCAACCCTTCTGATGCGCCCGCGGTCGGTCTCGCGTTCGACAACTTTGCCAATTTCGATGACAACACATGTAAGTTCGTCGTCACTTTTCTTTATTTTGCTTCTTTTCAACCCCCCCCCTTCCAGGGACCAGTCGTGTGTTTGATAACTCGGGGCGAGCTTCCCAGATTTCAATTAGTCTGCCCCTCCACAGGGGATGGTAGTGGTGTGCCTAAGTCGGTCAATCGGTCGAGTTGACCATCGGTGTCCTCCCGTACACTGACATTGCGTTGAGACCTCATTTTCGTTGGCTTTCATTTCTCAGGTGCCCCCCACAAACAAGTGAGTCTGACAAACGGAGTGGGTTGTATGTGAAGCCCGTTTGTGCTTGCTCTGGCTAACTTGCGGTCTTTTCTACCGGTCTCAGTCGCTGTTGGCGCCCTTCTAGTCTAGGCTTCCTTCACACTGCCTCCCGCTTCTCGCGTGGTTGTGTGGAGTTGGCTCAATCGAGGGACTGGCATTCCCTGACCCCAGCTCGTGAGTCAGCATAGTACGCACGTTTCTGGTCAAAGGAGCAGGCTGTAGAACGCGGTTCGATTCGCGTGCTTCTCAGCGGACCCATGTCGTGACCTTCAGTACGCTATTGGTTCAATTAAATAGCCAACCATACTCAAGGCCGCGTTTTAGTGCGATCTGCATTCTCGAATGAACCCTACCCTTCTTGACTGTCTAAACTTCCTCACACAAGATGAAGGTGGAACCGACGTATACTACTCACTCTAGATGAGTTTGTTGGACTCAGAGCGAAGGCGAGATGCGTTGCCTATAAGTCGTGTCCCCATGGCCCTCAGAATCTGTTGCGTACACAGGTGAGGCATGTCTAGGAACGCCTGCTTTTGATGGGCGAATTCTCTCTCAGTTATTCAGTTAGTTCTCCGGTTCTTCAGGAGTGAACAACTCAGGTTTTTTAGTTATGCTTAGGTTTACTGTCGGTAACAATCAGAGGAGGATAACACGAACAATAAAAGAGTAATTGGGAATTCATTTTATCATGAAGGCCAGGTTCCTGTAAATAACTCCAGGATATTCAAAAATTCTTGGGAATCGCCAAAATCGCCAAATAGCAAGGCTGCAGAGTCTCCTTGCCGGAAAAGCCAGTTGTTGATTGGATGTTCAAGCAGCCAATCAGGGGCGATGAACGATGCTCCAGTACTCAGTGGTGTTCTAGAGGCAGTACCAACCAAGCACTGAATGTGAGCCGGGGTTTGCAGTAGCTTACAACTGTGTTCTCCACGTAGGTGAACGGCTGGTTGCGGCGATACGTTTGCAGGTGACAGTACGTGCTGTTGAATGATGACACACACCCCTCCCCCGACACACATGGGACATAAAATTATGAAATATATTGATCCTAGAATGCTTCTTAGTATGTGACCCGTCGAAAGAATAGTGGCGACGGTTAACCGTGGGGCCCCAACTTAATGAAATTTGAGATAGCATCTTCCGGCACTTGGGGCAGTTCCCCCCCTACTCAAAAGCAATTGTGACATCAGCTGACGAAATTCTGGGGCGAAAACAGTCACTTGAGACAATATTGGTCCGTCAATGCGCCTCAATTGTTTTATCGATCGATCCATACAAACGGTCTTTCACAAAGAACGACCACAGATCCTTAGTCTGGGTACCGAAGCTGCTCGCTGTTCATGGGACTACGCTCCTAAGTTTTGCGTATTTAATTGTGCCTACTGAAATACATTCGCAATAACCAAGTCACTCCTCACAAGATAGCCGACAGTGTTCGCTTCGTTCCGACCACAAAGCACAACGTGAGCTGCTTCAAGCGCATCTTCCGATCGGGGGCGGTTAAATGATTGATTGCATTTTTTTATTCCCTAAATTCACTGCCTTGATTTCCCATGATGGACCTCCGGATAATGATGCGGTATCGCCTCGTTCTTGATCAACTGCGGCGGTTCACAGGAAAGTTTAAAGTCGGGGCGCTGAAGGAGCCGATTTTTCTCAGAACTTATCGGAAAGAGACGAATCAACAGATTTGAAATGGGTATTCTGATTGCTTCCGTCTAGGCTTGGCAGTCGGGTAATTTCTCAGCCCTCGTGCTTTTTCAGGTAGCATGGCATCTGAGAACCGGAAGGGCGTTACGTTTGAACGATTTGTCCCCCCCCCGGACAACCGGATGCAGCTGTCAGAGGCAAGACAGCATGACGCAGAAGCGCACAGCTAGAATGATCGATTGGAACACATGTTGAGACTCGATGACCATTGAAAAATACACATCATCCGGTGTAGCAAGAAAGCACCGATGAACGGATGATCTCCTTCAAGTGACAACCGTGAACAAACATCCTTTTTTGTGTTGTTGTCTATTTCAACGAACCGATTTGCTGGCCAGGTATGGTCTGTATGGTGTACAGTTCGGAGTACAACTCGTTCAACGCCAGTCATTAAATCAGTCATGCTCGATATGTGGCTGTTGAACGACTAGTCCCGGCTGTCTTTGATAGTTTGGCAATCCTGTACCCACGTGAGTCTGCACGGAGCAGGTACTGCGCCCAATGTGCGTGCATTCACCGGGCATACGTTCAGCTCCTAACGCGAAGGTGCTGCCGCCTTGACGTGGTGTCTGGGGCTTCAGTGCTGCAATGGTTCCGCGGACTATACTGGCTGGGACTTTGTTCCACAAGGTGTAACCATGCCAGGAAGGCCGAAGAAGAGCAGCAGATGAAGAGTAGCGAGACCCATGACCACAAGTAATCGTGCTACGAGGGGTGCACTATGAATGTCAAGGTAGTAAGGTGTTTCAGGTGGCCAGTGTGTTCTTGTTCGTGGAAGAAGCGATTCTGGCTTCTCCCGAGAAAGGACGGGTTAGAAAAGGTCTGCCCCAAAAACCGCACCTCCGATCGTTCCAACGATTGACCGTGACCACCGGCGCATTATTCAATACGGTTGAAATAATTTTAAAACCAAAGAGTCTGGTACTGCTCAAAAGGTATCTGCTGTGCGCAGCCGCATCAGGAATGAAACAGCAACGTCTTATTCCCTGTGCCATCGGTTTGGGCCAACTCTCTGCAGCCGAGCAGGTCAGACTCTTGAGTCACCGGCTATATTGGCTGGAACTCCCACAGTCAGACCAAGAGCGGCGAGACCCCTGACCACGGTCAATCGTGCTACGAGGGGAACGAGCCAGCGAGGTCATACGAAGACTTGGCAGCGAACTGTGAAGGGTATACCAGCAACTTCAGATGCACCGTCTCCTTGGACCTTGACGCCGGAACCGAACGCATCAATGGTTAGAGAAATTATTAGACAGCACTCATGCATCCAAGATTTTGCCTTCAACGTAAAGCTCCCCTTCGAATCCCCTACCTAAAAGTTTACCGACAGCTTGTATATTATGTCAGCTACCGCCTCCAATGCGCACCTACCTCCCCACCTCCCCAAATCATCGGTAAACGAAACTGTGGCAGCTATAAGCAGTGTATGGCAAGTACGCCTTAAACAGCCCTCTGAATAAAAAAAGAAACGTTCAGCTGTAGCACTCTTTCGGTGCCTAACTGCCATGCCACACGAAAGAAGCACGAGGGCTGGGATACTACCAGGTTGCCCAAGCCTAGACAGGGGAAGTCGAGAGGCGGAGGTCGGGTTCGAACCACGGACCTTCCGGTCGGTGAAATTCGCGCTCTAACCACTTTGTCCATCTCGCCCCTTTTTGAACTCTGAATAGTGATCACTATCCCCTTTGTTTGCCACCAAACTATAGAATCTGAGTTTCCAGATCACCAAATTCCGGCCACTCAAACCTCAAGAACATTATTGTCCAAGAAAAAAACCGTGGGAGTACCGAAAACCAACAAGCACTTCCTTGTTAGGCACATCCAGTTGGATCTCCGTTTTTTACAGTTGATTAGTTATCTTCCAGACTGTTCTCCGATTCTGGGGCCACAGTTCGATTTTCGGGAAATGCGTTACCTCAAGGGTTCGAATTCAACCGCGGACATCTCGACTGTTCCTGTCTAGGTTTGGGCAACGTAACATCTTGGTTCAGCCTCTGTGCTTCCTTCGGATGGGTCGGGATCGGCCTCGAAAAGCGTATCACAGCCGAGCGCAAAGCATACTGGTCAACATGGGTTACTTGGGTTGACCCGAACTTGGAATGATTGAGCTGGTGAAATGGGGTATCCTATTTGTCCCTTACGAATGCCTGCATTGGAACGATGTTCTAGGCGGTTCCTTGAGGGTGCAGCTTACAGGATGGAACGTTAGATATGGCATGCTTTAACGCCTCCCTCATCCATTTGGTTGGGGTTGGTTGAATTTCCACCATCTGGTAGTTGGGTACGCTCAGTTCGCCAGTAAGTTCATCTGTGCCTACGAAAGAAGCGCGAGGGCTTAAATCCTGCCAACCTGCCCGAGCCTAGACACTGTCAAAATGGTACGCTCAGTTCGCCAGTAAGTTCATCTGTGCCTACGAAAGAAGCGCGAGGGCTTAAATCCTGCCAACCTGCCCGAGCCTAGACAGAAACTGTCAAAATGCTGACCTTCCGGTCACTAAGAACCTAGCCATCTCGGCGACGATACATGAAAACCGAATCAGTGGATATGATGACCGTTGACCAGGGTCTGTCCTCATTTCTCTTTCCTTTGACACTTTTCAACCGTCTTGTTTCATCTTCTCGCTGCTTGCGAATGGCTTCACAAACTCTGACTGACGTCGTTAAAACGAGTTCAGCTTTTGTTGAGTGAAGTGGTCAACCTTGGCTGTCGTTTCTTATTCGGTTTATTGTCTTTCATCAGGGCTGCTTGATGAACCGCTACTCACCACCACGGTGGACGATACCGCGCAGATGCCGACTGCCCCACCTCCACCGAGTCGCGCCAGAGTGCCCATCCCATCCTCTGATTCGAATCCGTTTGTCGCAACCGAATCGTCAGTCCAGGATGTACACCCGGAGGAAAACCCTGCTTCGCATGGATTGGAACCCGTCGGTGAGCCCTGGTACGTGGGTACGATGTCGCGCAAGGAAGCCGAGCGATTACTTCGATACGAGGGGGACTTCCTAGTGCGTGCCAGTGCCCAACACCCGGGACAATTTGTGCTAAGTGGCTTACAGGATAACAAATGTCGACATCT
Organism: Opisthorchis viverrini; assembly: GCF_000715545.1. Taxonomy (NCBI): domain Eukaryota; kingdom Metazoa; phylum Platyhelminthes; class Trematoda; order Opisthorchiida; family Opisthorchiidae; genus Opisthorchis; species Opisthorchis viverrini. The sequence goes on along the minus strand of NW_008751772.1, from coordinate 154,403 downwards.
ATTATTGGCTGACCCTAAAGGTCAGGTGAGCGCGTTTTGTCCAATCGCCTTGTCAACCCTCCCCCCTGGAACTCATCAGCGGTTTATTTACGCACTCACTCTCCCTACTTACTTTAGGTAAGGACAAAGGAGCGCGTGTTTGGCAGTATCCAACATCTGATCGACTACCACGTTCAGAACGGTGTGCCGATTCGTTCGGGGGACAGCGAAATCCGCCTAATCTTTCCGGTATCCGCACAAAACCTTTTCGAATTCTAGCACCGACCTCATGGCCTCTCCCTCCTCCTGTGTAGTACATCTTCAACTCTGCAATGACCTGGGTAAGACGACTTTTGTCGGCTTCGCCAGGTATCTTTGTTCACCAGGTCAGTACAACAACGTATGCGTTTTCCTGCCTTAATTTTACCTTGGCTTCGATTATTTTACTACGGCACTATGAATAATTTTACCACCACAGGGTGGCGGTAGACCATCCCTAGCCCGCGGTTACGTTCGACTCACTTTTGGGTGTGGGACACAAAAGTACGGTCCGTGAGTACCGCCAGCTATCGATTATTGCTTTATTCCCGCTTTCATGCGGTTAGTGATCGTTCAGCTGCGATGGTCTTTCGGTGGCCGGTTGCCGCCACTGTGGGATGAAGCACGAGGGCTGAACGAACTGCCGCAATCGGAAAGCCAGGATTTGCCTCGAACCATAGATTTTCACGTCGTAACTGCTGAGTTGTCTCGACTTATGAGTAGTGAACGCCACGAACCCTAGCATGGTGGTACTTGCGCGATATCGCAGAGTAAATATGCTCTTTGAAATATACCGCTCTAATCGGAAGGGTATTGCAAAGAACAGTGCAGCGGCACGTTTTTTTCCACCCGAAAATTTTGAGTTCAGTTCATCAATCAACCGTTCAGCTTTTTAGGTGCGCGGCTGCCATGCCACCCGAAGCAAGCGCGAGGGCCGAGATTCTGCCTGGTTACCCATGTCTAGACGAGGTGCTAGGGTTTGGTTCGAACCACGAAACTTCTTATCAGTGAGTTGGCGCCCTAACCATTTGCCTGTCTCGGCTGGGCGTGGTGGCATCCCCGCCTGTAATCTACCTACTTGCGGGTCCGACGTTGAAATCTCCCAGGGACGGGAGTTCTTTTGCTGACTAGCGCATGTTGATGGCGCGCCCAGCACGACGCTGATATCACTCGGAAGTCAGGCTGTTGCTTAAGAAAGCGCTAGCCTGTCCAGGGGGGTGCCTAGCTGCCATGCCACCCGAAGGAAGCACGAGGGCTGGGAGTCCGCCAGGTTGCCCAAGCCTAGACAGGGGTTCGAACGACGGACCTTCCGGTCACAGTAAATTCGCGCTCTAACCACTTGGGCCATCTGAGCGGAGCAGTTCGCAGGCACCATTACCTATGCAATCCCAGGTGAGCAAGACAGGAGTACAGTAATTTCTGTGTTCAATAGGCCACCCAGTGGTTGGGGCGCAAAAGTAGTGACCTGAAGATTCGTGGTTCGAGCCCAACCATGGCATATGGACCGCTCCTTCTCTAGATTTTGGCAACCTGGAAGTATCTCAACACTTGATTGAGTACTTTATTAGGCGTTCAAGCTGTGTCAACGTAAAACGGAAGGTGGGCAAGATCCTTGATAGACTCCGAATTACGGAGACAACGATACCGGACAAACAGAAAGCATTATCGGCAAATGTGGCTTTCAGTTGGTGCTTGCTGGAACTGCGCTACTGGATAAAGGACAAGCCAACAGTTGATCGCGTGTGATGTAGGACTGATTGTTGACTTATCCACTTCAGGGTCCCACTTGCGTTTCCCTCTCCGGAACGTACGTGAAGGTCGCAACAGCTCACCCGCGCTGTGATTCTGGTCCTCACCTAATATCTGAGGCGTGTGCTTCTTTTTATGTTCGCAGCAATCTTGAGCACAATGCTGCAGAATGTCAAGCCTTGAACACTGTGTAGCGATGCTTTATTGCGAATTCCACTAGTCAGTTAGATTACGCAGTGTAGATATGTGGGACCAAAGACCGAAAATCTCATGCCTAATTATGCTGCGCCATACTGCATTACGGGCCACGCCCTTTTCATGTGATTCTCCCTGGTCGTGTCTAGAAATCCAATGGAAAATTGCAGGTTACCGACCCGGTTACTTAACCGGACCGCCTAGCTTACGTCTATTTGTCGTTGTGTTCCGAGCTTGGTCTTTGTTGAGGTTCGCATAGCACGTTGGGACAACTCTGCTACCGATGCATTGTTCCATCATGGCGCTCGAGATAGCTAAGTGGTTCGTGGGCGAACTTACTGACCGGAAGGTCCGTGGTTCGAACCCAACCTTGGCTTTTCGAGTGCTCGCGTCTAGACTTTGATAACCTTGAAAAATCCCGGCCTCCTTCGTGTAACATGGTAGCCAGACACTGAAAGGGTGTTCGGTTGAACGATTTTCATTGGTACTGCCACTACACTCTACTCTGGCCTCCTTACTTCATGGTTGTATGGCTGTTGGGCACCAATTCTCCTTATACTTCGATTGATGATAAAGTCGCTCTGCTGTAATTGGTGCAGCTGGTGGACCTGAGTTGCGGTGCCTCTTCAATGATGGATGATGTGTTGAACGGCTTCAAGGAGACTTGATTTGGGCACGAAGCACCACAAGTCTGTTGCGCTACACAAACAACCATTATGTAAGAGCTTTCGGCGCTTGCTTATCCGTTATCGATTTGCCATGACCGTAACCCCTGATTAGAGTGGGACTGGACGTATGCCGTCCGCTCTCTTGTCGGCCATCTACAGGTATTTCGACCCGAAATAATGGCTGTTGGGCACCAATTCTCCTTATACTTCGATTGATGATAAAGTCGCTCTGCTGTAATTGGTGCAGCTGGTGGACCTGAGTTGCGGTGCCTCTTCAATGATGGATGATGTGTTGAACGGCTTCAAGGAGACTTGATTTGGGCACGAAGCACCACAAGTCTGTTGCGCTACACAAACAACCATTATGTAAGAGCTTTCGGCGCTTGCTTATCCGTTATCGATTTGCCATGACCGTAACCCCTGATTAGAGTGGGACTGGACGTATGCCGTCCGCTCTCTTGTCGGCCATCTACAGGTATTTCGACACTATCCGAAATAATTCGATCTGGTGCGTCTTCAGATCTCTGTGGAACAAGCACAACGCTGTGGCTGGAACGCTGATTCATGATCTCGTATATAATATTCCTGATAGCATGTGGTCACCTTGATTTATGTAGATATTAGAAAAAAAGTCTAGGTGTGGTCATTCAACCCGTTTTGTTTGCCTTGCGTTTTTTCTCTCAACAGCAGTATCCAAATGGCTAACGGTAATTTGTGTACAACGAATATTCATTCTGCCGCCGGTACTCCCGCCATCCCCGTATTCATCACATTCCACACCAATCAGGGCAACTTCTCATTCCGCGATGTCTTTGGTGCTTTCATCATTCCATCGCTTTCCGCATGCCATCTTACTTGCTTTTTTCCAATTGCCTCTCATTGAACACCATATTGTGCGTGTACTTCGCCATCCAGCCTGATCAGCTTCATTAGACCCCCGTCGCCAACATTTTTATTCGTATTTCGTTCACTTGACTTCTTCTGTCACTAATTGTATAATCTCATTCACTTCATTGATCACTTGCAGTTTCGTAAACCTGACATATTCCTCTTCCTAGTTGTTTACTAACTTAAAAATACTTGATGCCACGCCGCCTCCACGATCCCCACTACCGGCTGGTTGGTCCTTTTTAAAGCAGGAGTTCACAAACCACCCTGACCAAAACGCATGTCTGGTTTCCGGAGCTACACAGTGACGGTTTCATTCAGAATATCTCCCCCGTCCGGGGCAGAGTTTGTCGTCTAACCCGTGTGCCTTCCTGCCGGGGTCTGCGGCGCTCTCCTAGCATTTAGCTATTTGGAAGCAGTAGCCACCATCCACTGATAACGCGTGCAGTTGACCACTTTTCGGAAGACTTTAATGCCTGCACCTCACTGCGAATTTCTAAAAGATTCCCCTGTGTTCCTCACAACGGTTGACCGAATAAGCTAAGTCTGGCGCATGTAATGGGCATCACGATCGCCATAGGGGATTGGTAAACAGTCGCAACTTTCAATGCCTTCCGGTAATCTGGATATCGTCTGCTAACATGGCTTGGGATCCTACCTCGTGTCCCTAGCTTCCTTGGGCGAGTTCTGCTTTAGCCTGATTCTATCCGTTACCACACACGAAGGTCTTATCGGATCCTAGCTATCCCGTCGCTTCAAACGGCGAAGAAAACTTGTTCCGTTTGTTCATGTCACAGGGGCCACAAACTGAGTCACAATGAGCTCGGGACGGCGGGGATGTTCGTAATCACTGGACTGCGATTAAATTGCTATTGTTCACAGTCTCGGCGTCCCCGCGGCAGTTGGTTGATTCTAGATGATATGTATCGCAGTTGCTGACGGGTCATCAGAATATCGATGCCACTCCTAGTCCTTTCGCGTTCACGGGAAAGTGGGACGGTTGGGCGATTAATTGAACGGCACTGTTGCGATAGTGGCGTATCGTACCAACATGAGGAGGACGGGTGGAACACATTCACTTTAAGAAGGACATGGTAAGCGGGCGGTTCAGTTGGATCTCCCGTGGAACCGCACTGGTATGCAACTGAATGACCTTCCCTAATTTCCTGAAGTTTGGGTTCATTTAAAACAAGGTTATGCAGAACTCGGGTGCTGCGCCTATCTGGTGATCCTCAAGAAGGGCGAAACCTACCGTCCAGTAATAAGGGGTTCTCAGCATTTTCATGGGTTGCGTGTCATATCTAGACACTTGAACGGCTTGTTGAACTGCACTATGGGTTACGTATGCCGAACCATCGTTTGCCGAAGAGAGTACTGTTTTCCATGCCCAACTCAGAGTGGCGTAAACAGAGAGGTGGCCAACCCTTGACCTGGCATAGGAGTATGAAGGAGATCACGAAACGCTTGGGTGCTGTCAGTGCTACTCGCCTTCCAGGATGAGGACCGCGTGATCCTTAGTGTGCCTTGTTGGAGACACTACAAGATATGGCTGCCAACCGATGTCAGTGGCGTTCCTGTTGTCAGTTTCTATCCAGATTGCCTGAGTGAGTGTCTGGAGGTATAGGCACCTCAGAATGATTGTGTTGGGCTAGTACTAAGTCCCTCCCCCGTCCACCTTACTCTTTGCCTTTACAATAAGGCTTTCCAATAAATCATGGTTAAACGGTAGTGAAGCATTGGTGTTGAATACTGATGTCATGCTGTCAGTGATGATGACTATCGGTTACCACAAGCGTGGGAGCTGATATGCCCCGGACGCCAACTAGGTCCGTCACGACATTGTAAAGTTTCACTTTATGTGCACTTCATGTCCCTTCCTTTGTGTTGTGCGTGCTTCGTATCCAAGCCAGCCTTTGAACATTCTGCCTCTGTTGGTTTCTTTCAAAACAATCGAACACCATTGATGACCGCTCGTTTTGTTTAAGTGAGCATCGGGTTTCAACGCCTCCACAACGTGTCTCGGGCACCAATAAGGAAAGCCTGGGGTGGGGGATCCACGGCCGTCCTCAAGGGTTGTCCGAAGGCATGCGTGGCCGGCCGAATACAAACGCGGAAGCTCAGTATACCGGTGATTCTCATATAACTTTTGTTCATATGTTTGATATCAAATAAATTGTTAGGAAACAAGTCTGTTTGCTGCCTTCGTTCTTATGGCTTCCACGGGGAGGGGGCCAGTTCTTTCCGTGAGTGTGTTGCAAAGGCCTCACTGAAATGACATGCGTATGTCGACAATTTGTAGCAATGCAGCGCAAACTCTGAAAGTGGTGAATCATGGATGACGCTAGTGGGAGCACTCGACATGAATCGCAAGGGCACAGGGATCAGTCGGTCAAAGTCACAGTACGGACGAATTGGCTGGCAACGGCTTGCTGGTACAATCAGATGAATAAAATTAGAACAAGAAATCCATAGGTAGTGGAGGTAAGAGTGAAATTCCGGACTTTTGAAGGTAAGGGTTCACGCGGAACAACGGAGCAGACATGGAAACAATAACTGTTTTTAGGCCATAAGCTTGTGAATAAGAGCAACCTGTGAGCATTACCTGAAGCGCGGCCGGCTAAGCATGTGGTCATATTTGTGGCAGGGGATCTCAGCAGAAACAGTATGACCGGAGACTCAGCCTTGAGAATTATGAACGTAATGTATATTCCGCTTGATGCACTAAGACCTCTCTGGAGTTCGTGAACTATTGCTTTAGCCGAAGAAAACTGCTAGCATTCGTCACCCCAATACCTGGGTGGCGCGTATCATATCACGTAAGGGTAAATTTCCGAAGGGAAAGGACTATACCAGAAAGCGGTCCCACAAAATATAGTAAGCCTAATAACCATTCTTGATAAAACCCTAAGGTGGTGCTTACTGGTCTGCAGACCACTGAGAGGGTGGAAGACATTGATTCAGAACAGATTCATCCGTCCGACGCTGGCGCCGGCCGTGTGGGAGAGAGTGACGCGTTGCCTCTAAGGTGTGTAGAGACGGAGACTTTCAGGTAGAACTATCGGTGCTTGGCAACCATCCTGGCGTGGTAGCCAAGTGTATCCCATGTACGCTACGAAGTACCAGGTGACTGACTTTCTGAAATGAGAGTTGAAGAAAATTGTTACGGATGGAAAACGCAAAGAAGGATCACGTGACAAAGCCCGTCTAGTAAGGATGTATATCACCATTACTTCCATATAAATGAACCAAAGTGGCGGGAACCATGAACTACGTGCCCTAAAAATTACCTCCCGGTGTACGTCGTATTCAAATGAAAGGCAAATAACCACTTTTCTCACAGAACTTTGCGATAAACGGTTGATTTATGGTTGTACAAGAATACAGGAATAGACGAACTCTTATCGAATGACAAGACAGTTTGCTGCGAAGGATGCACCGACGGCTCCTTTATTATTAACTAGGGTTAGAGTAATCACTGGTAAGACTAAATACATAAAATACTGGTTTCGCTATTTGATGAGACCAAGTAACATTTTGGAAGGCCTTAGAAATGTGCATTTCGGGCTACTAAGCTAACCTGCAAGTATCGATTTGGCATCTGTTATCCAAATGGTGGTTCAGCTGCAATTAGACAGCAAACACTGAAACCGAATAAAACAGGAACAGAATACTTGCGCGTTTTATGATAGAGATTGGACTAACCAATCACCATGGATTTATCGAATACCGATTATAACGCGAGCGAGATGTATGATAACGTGGGTTAGAAGCGGGCTACGCCAAACTACTGCGAACAAGAAATTTTCTGTTATGTTCAGTGAGGTCACTCGTAGGCCCCCCATTCAGTAGAGCCATCATTTTTGAATGTTCGCGCCGCTGAAATTAAATCCAACCAGAATGCGGATGAAGCCACAAGAAACATGATCACCTACCTGAAAAATAACTGGCTCATTGCATGTATGAACGTGAAGGGCAACGACGTGACGGAGGAAAAGCTGGAACAAGGGGACAAACGTTTCAAAAGTTATGTGATTTTAAATTGCAGACGACGGAACCTAGAAAAACGAGGCTTCAGTGTCACCCGTGTTTAGGCGATAAAGCTGAAATGCGGGACCAAAACTGAAAACCGTTACTGATGATGCGTGACCTTGGACTGTTCAGTTGGTGACCAGGATCGTGCAAGGCGCAAGTAGGCATGATAAGGAATCGGCGGTGGCGATTGTCAGAAAATTGTATCACAAAAATTTAGTGGATAAAGTTGCTGATATCGATTGGTTTCATGACGACTACTCGCCCACCAAATAAACTCCGCCATCTGGACATTCTTGATTAATTTTTCAGACCTCACATGTACACCTGGCCACCCTCGCGACTCCTTTCTTCAAGAAACAGTTGATGTACACTCTAGTATACTTGAATTGTGCAACTCGGATATCTCTACCGTCGTCTTCAATTAGTTCGATATCTCCCCGAACATTAGCGCTTTTCCGTTGCAGTAGAAGCTCCCCTGGTCACGTAAGACTCCTGCGAATCATCGTTGCATGTACGATGATTGCGCGAAGAGGACAATGTCATAGTCAGATGGAAGTACTCAATTAAATAATAATAATAATAATAATAATAATAGGTTTCTTCCGCACCTTGTAGGGAACAATGGGCATGAGGTCAGACTAATTCAAAGACTCAGTCGGCTGACATGAACTAGAACTGGAAAAACATTGCTGGCCGTGAGTGAACTTCCCAAGTGAAATTTTTTTCAGATGACAGGCCAGTTTTTTCAACTGTGGTTTATGGAATTGCCAGGTGCATAACTCAACCGAGGCGAGCCCAACACCAGCAGCAACAAACAGAACTCAGCTGTACTTTCACGTTTCCTTTCTCGAATGAACACAAACAGTATGCATCGACGGACGAATGTTTTGACCGCTCATTTTGTGCCTGGCCGAAAACCTCGGGTTTCCAAAATCAATGTTCCCACCCAGACTCGTGTGCCTACCGGGGCTTTCAGGGTAGCGTTTGGGGCTCCCTCTGTGACTATGCAGGAACTTATAGGGATCATGTTAACTGAGGCATGATTGGGCGTCGCAACTTGAAACCTTCGGGCAACAGCACAACGAGAAAAAAGGCAAAACCAAGGAGTCGTGCCTATTAATTCGAAAGTCACCGCGGTATTGGGTACCGAAAAAACTAGAGTATTGGGCAAGAGGTACCAAGATTTTAATGAGGAAGTCGGCTAACATGGACCAAAACTGATATTCATTGTTGGCCACGAGCTTCCATGTGCGGTTACTTAAATGATCAGGGTACAAAAAAACAAAATGGAGACGGAAGAATTCGATGTGGAGATAAATAGCAGGCTTTTTCTGAAAAAGATGGCTTACGTTGCGACTAAGTGGGTTCAGTGGTGTCACCGTTGTAAGAAAGTCAGTTGTGAAAGATAGTTTTGATGGAATGATAGTGCCAATGGACAGGGACAAAGGAACGTCGCGAATTAATTTGAACTTATGGACGGGTAGACTGAAAATGCAGCGAAAAACCAGCGTGAGTGAATCCGAATGACATATTCAGCGGGTTGGAATAAACTCGTTTAAGAGGCGGTTAGGGTTGGGTGAACAGATTGTTCGTGGTCGCAATTACAGGATCTATTTGGTGACTGGTGACGGTCAAGAGTGGAAGCAAAATAATTGCGGAAATGCCATCAGACTGGATACGGCAGCCTCGTGTCATTATTGCATTGACACTTCGGTTTCTGGACAACCACGTGAGAGTCATCAGGGTTGCCGCAACCGGGAAGGGGATGCGCGTTTTCGCAGCAGCTGGATCAGAATGAGACGATGAGATTGACACAGAAAGAGTCAGACTGATGTGAGAGTAATTTTGACTTATTTGAATCACCATGTGGGAGGTAGCTGGGGACCAGCATGACTAAATTATTTGATTGCCAAACGGGGTGGTTGTAGCAACTACAGCCGAAGTTTGAAGTAAAGCGTAGATGCTGTCCAACAGGATAGTCAACCGCGAAAAGCTCGAGGCAGCTGGCACAAATTTTTTCAAAATCAACATATCCTCTTCTAGTTCATGACCGCTTTTTCTCTTAACTTACTGTTCCCCGGGTTCATGCATAGACGCACCCACCTGAAACCAAAGCTTATCAAGCCTTGACGCTCATCTCACTGTGCCAATAAATTTGTAAGACTCAGACACACACGGCCATTGTTTTGAATGCTGAGGATGGAACAGAGTTCGCGTTTCAGACAAGTGACACTACCTTGACTTTATCTAATATTAAGCCTGATCTGCGTCCCATCTATCTAATTCACTCATTGGCGGTTTTGTTCGCTACACAATACCAAGCTAGCTACCATCAACTCCACACTTCTTTTGAAGTTCTATCCCCTAGTGGGGTGCTAACACGTACTCTCTCAATGTCTTGGGTTATTCAGCTACTTTTAACCATTCAGCCAGACGTTACAAATCGCCAGAATCCTCGAGCTCGAAGTTCTTATGTGGAGCTCACTCGATCGTACCCTGCGCATTTTGCGGAACACTCTATGGAAGGTAGTCTTGTGTTTTTCTCACAGTACTATGAGGTTTTCCAGGATATAATGGAGAATTTGCAGTCCTCACTAAATGGTTGTTTGATTACTAGGAGATGCGCGCCACCTTATTACCCGCGCTCTATGGTACACGGACGAGTTTCTTTGCGGTTAAACCTGGGCATCCCGCGGCTCCCGATCCAACAGCGAGTTTACGCCATCGTCTCTTACTGCCAGTTTAATTCACGTTTTTCTCCTTCCGTATTCGCAAAACCTAATAGTGGACCTCTTGAATTACCTTACACAAATTCCTTCACCATGGACAAAAGGTTGTGGAAAACGCCCCCTTTCATATCAGCAACATATACTTTCAAGTCGGCTCTCTAAACACCATCAGTTCCTAACTTTTTCCGAGGAAGCCCAAAGTTTTTATCGCACCGTATCCTATGCTGAAAGTCTATGAAAACGTACTATAGGCATTTATCATCCCTGACTAACTTTTGAATTTTAGGGTGAAGACCTATTTTACTTAACCATTCAGCATCAAGACACATGCAGCAAAGGTTCCTCATCGATGGAGCAGGCATCTACTTTGCTCAAACCACGCAAATACGATCCCGCTTTACTCATGTGTCCGCTGGTTTGGTGACGCTCTGTGGTAACCCCGAGGAACCCGTTTTACCCCCAGTGAAAGATTCCGCACTGACATCAAAGCAGTATTTCACACTTAACTGCAGAAGTCCAACTTACTCCGATTTATTCTATACTTATATGTACTGGATCAGTAATGTGAACCAACCGTCGGTGTTCATAGACGACACACACTTATCTTCGAACGAACTAATCAGGAGTTAACGTTTCTCCAGCCGTATTTTACGCTAGCGTTTTTCACACTCGTGTCGTCACTGATAAATAGTTACCGGACCCACCTGGCTCACCAGTGCTTACCCTATGATGACCGTACGTCCCACCAGCCTCTTGAATTTTGAAACATCGACGGAGGTAGCCAACACACTAGGTGAAATTTTTTGAAAGCAACAGATGGAATTCTACTGGTTCATCCAACAGAAAGACTAAACTGGGAAAGGCACGTCCAGTTTTCGACCGTTCGGCTTATGGCTGTTAAAATGTTGATTCCTTTCCTTTATTTTTTATGTTGCACAACTCGATTCCCCCTTTTGTGTTATTTTGGTCTATGCCTATGCCACCCTTGTTGTTTTTGACCTGAACATAAACCGTTCTTTGACCTTGTCATCGGACGTGTCGTTTAAGTTCACACGTGGTTTCGCTAGCTTGTAAAGACGTGGCTCCGAGTCGGCGTGGACTTTGAAACCCATTAGGAATTAGCAGTTCCTAACCGGTGTATGGAAGCCGGCATAGTCCCATGATTTGAGGTTTGTAAAGCTTTATAATTTTATTATTGTACTAATAGTACCGCATTTGTAGATAAACCTCCATTTAAAAGAATTGCCTTTTGGGGTTTTGCGCGTAACTCGACGTGGTTCAACAGATTGCTGGAATCAATCTATATAAAATGCCTCGACTCGTCCATGAATGGATTTATTGACAGACGTTATTAGGGTTGTAAGATCACGTTAAATAACATAGGAGTTCGCCCTTGCAAAAAAGTCATGCATTGCTTGACGTAAAGGAAGAGTTTCTTCAGAGAGTGAAGTGGTGAATAGTCACCTGGCTTCAAAGTATCCATGGCATGGATGGAGGAAACCGGAAGCCGTTGGCCATACTCTAATGCGTGGCTATGTGCAGCTCCCGGGGCGGTGGATTCAAGCATATCTGAAACTAGTCGTCTGGTCGCTTGTGAATCCAACTCGCAGAACGTACGCTGAATGCATCGTGGAAGCATTCGTCTTTGGGAAAAGGAACTGTCATACCTTGCGATATCTTCGACACCATTTGGGGGCACTGATTTCAAATTGCAAGGAAAAGCAGTTCGTGTTCAACTACTGTAAGTGTAACGGGCGTGGAGCATTTATTCTGCGACAAAACCCACCAATTTAAGGCTCACTGGGCACAAGTAGAACACAAATCTTCCTCATGGATGCGGACCCGGAATGCGCGTGGTGAACTCTCTCATTATTAAAATTGGAATAAATGAGTCCAATGTCTCCCAGATATATCCATTTGGATTATGGGATTGTCAACGGTCAGGACGTGCTGCACAAATACCTCAGCGATTGTGCACCCGGACGCGGATGCGTGCTAAATGGTCAGTTTCTGGACACAGAACAGTGCGTGAAATCAAGCATTACAACTGTAAATACAAGGTCAGTCGGCTTAAAGAAAAAACACTAAAATGTTTCTCCGGACAATCAATATGGTGGAGGAGAACGTAAACGGATCAATCACAACCCTGGGGCAGAGCTGTCCGATTGTAAGCATCGGGCGAACAAACCAGATGAAAGGAAATTATGCCAACCATAACTCGGATTTCTAGTTGACCAAACCCGTTGAGTTTATTCGACCTTGCGGTCAGCCAGTCATATTTCAACTTCCGGATGATGTTTATAGAATATATAAGCGCTCGCAGAAGAGAGATTCATCCATATAAACAGGCAATGACGTTGTCAGCGTGACTGAGGTCGAAACTTTTGTGATGAAGTTGCCCAATTCAGGCAGACAAGCTAACAATCAAGAGGCACTGCTCTCCCCATTCCGCAACTTAACTGCAAAAGGAAGGAACCTGAGATCTCCCACTCAACGTGCTAATTCATGCAAATTCTGGCAACTCATTATGCCTAGAAGACCACTGAGCAGATCGCATCCTGCCAAAGTTAACGGACGAGCAATCAAGTCACGGCAAACCTCACACTCCGTGAAGAACATAATTTTGCGGCACCAAAAAGCCGTCTGCCACTCGAATAACTCTATAAAACAACAGAATAGGAAGCCAGGTTTCGTGCACTGCTTCTCCACCCCAAACAACTGACGCAGTCTTCGTCACCATCTCTTAGAAAATTAGTAGCACCTGGGGTGCAATGAAGAACAGAGCGCGTAGTTGTACAAATAACCAACCGAAGAAAAAAGGATGGCTGAGATTCTCAATCGAGCAGCTAACGCATGGGATGAGCTCGATGAACGGAACTAAATATCCAATCCACACACCTTTTAGAGTAAAAATTACCACGAGGTATCGTGAGATTTTCACCATAGAGTTGAACCGAGGAAGTGATAACTGGCCCGCTGGAGCTGATTACCCAAATTGGGTTGCGAAACATGGGGTCGGACTTGAGGTATGAAGGCTTTATTGAAATTTTTCTTGGCAAGAAGACCAAAAACAGAATAAAAGCAGGGCGACGTTAGGGGGAAAATATTCCAAACGATAAATCGGGAAAGGAAGATGGGCGCATTTACAGGAGAATAATATAGAAGTTCGGGAATGCAAGTTAGCAATGTGCACCGGATTTCGACAGAGGCCATCTGTGTTCAGTGGCAAACATGCATTGAATTCCTCCTTCACAGCCAACAAGGAGCTTTGGTTCGTTGGCGAAAGTCGGGAAGAATTCGGGAAGTCGTCTTACGCCTTACATTCCTTTCGATGCTCTGTATTCGTACAATGGAATTGAATATTTGAAAGCTCCGATGTGTCCCTGTTTGGGTAAAAGATAAAAGAAACTGAGTTCAAATTACGAGCCTAGTCTTTAGTGTCCCATCTAGGCATTCCGAGCTCGCAGCGATGCCGGGAAAATATTCCATCATATCTTTTTCGCCAGAGTTAAATGGCTTCATTAAACAATGTAATTCGTTGAGCTGCGAAAATATGGATGTAGATTGGAGTGGTTTTTCGTTTCAGCAGATATACATAAAATGCAAAATTCTTGCGTAAAACGTTTTATCCCACTGGGAAAGGTTTTGCAGCTAACAGCATTGTACAGTTAACGGGCCCCAGTCCGTGCTGGTACCGGCATAATGTTTGAACAACGCGCTTAAGCAAGACCGCGAGGTAATGCACGTTGTAATACACACACCCGCGTGATGTACCTGAATGCCGCGTGAGGTTCCCATTACGGGAGAAATGCAAAAAGACGGGAAATAGTCTACCTGAAATAAGCTCAATATTTCGTGACCTGGCAATAATTCATTTTGTTTAAGCAAGTCAAACTTTCATGGCCTCTTTACCCGCGTAGTTGAAAATCAATTTGTTGGTTCACGCGCTTAGTCAAACTCTTGAGCGATCAAATAATGTTCTTCTGTCTCTCGTACGCGCCACAGACGAAGTGCGCAAACAGATATCAACGTGAAATTTCTGAAATAGCGAATGGAATGATGCTCCCTTGATCTAGATTCAAGGCTATGGGAAATGTAAATGTGAATCCATCTTTCAACTTCCTAGTTGATCCATGATCTCTGGTATACGATTGCATGGACATCGGTTTCCAAAAATGGCCTGCAGTGAAAACAGTCACTTCTGTCGTTCAGATGATTTCCTTCATGATAATTTTTTGGCGGTTGCGAGGCAATCGCTGAACACTAAGGACTGACAATATCCCCACGTTTGACTACTTATTGCTGAGAAAAATCACGAGAAGCCGACCAATTTTAGAAGCAGGGGTGAAATATTCCAATGTTTTCGAGTGAAGAAGGCACAACTGTACCCCGATAACGTGAAATTGCACATGACAAATAATGGTCGAACTCCAGATCCGACAGACGTAGGTGGTCATACATTTGAAAGCCCCCAGGGCTAATGAATCACTATAATTCCATCAGGACATTATTCGTGTGACATATCCGTTGTTTCCCAACCAGCCTTTTGAGCTAAATGGAATTGTTCTGGTTGGCGCACCTACACAATATCGCGGTTCATAGACGGGCCTGTCCACTGTTATTGTATTAAAAAACCGGAGGAAAAATTGTGTATGCAGGACAGTATATGCCCAGAGGCCAGGAATTAACTCAATTAACTGATGTGCGACTCACAGAAAAAAAGTGCAAACCCGCTGGCGAATGTTGTTGGAGGAAGTTGATCTTGGCTATGTTATCCAGTCGTGGTTTTGTGTTAGGAAGCAAAAAGATGAACATGCCTTTATCTACGAGATGGAACAGTATCGTACCGTGGAATCAGAAGTCAACTTCCAGTGGAGGAATTGTAGGGGATAA
>NW_008751772.1:119116-139217 GCF_000715545.1 Opisthorchis viverrini | reverse complement strand
AATTTTCTCTTCTTGTAGGATGTTTCAAGGCATCCAACAAGTGCATTGAAGTGTCAATCGAGAAAAAATTGTTCCATTCGCGCCATTATCAGGAGCATTCGGAAGACAGGCAAGATCCAGTAATGGGTGGATAACTAAGGTCTTGATCTTATGCTCTAAATGATGGGATTGATGTCAGTCTGGGTTAGCCTTTTATTGGTGGATATTGGTTACCAGGTTGGATACGTGAACGTTTCAACTTGGAGACGAAGTAGTCTACGTTAGAGGCAACTGTCTCGGTTGGCCATGTCACTATCACTACGGTGTCGTTATTCTTGAAGAATCGATCCAATGCACACCCATATCGCCCAGTAACACGGAACTTGAGGTCACCACGCTTAGCTGTACAGATCCCGCTTGGTTGCTATTCATAAGGAACGTGGTGTATACAAAGGCTCCCATGCCATTGGTCGCATCTTTCCCAGCTATTATAGGCCCCTTTGCCACAGCGGATATATTACCGAGCAGCAAGACCACTTTGAAATTCAATATACCGCGCCATCTGGCGGTTAGATGTACACTTCTTGCCTTGATTATCCGGTACTAGAGCACTACGGTTAGCAGGTCGGATAAATGTCCGACCTTCAGTCTGGCCCGGCCACTGTTCAGTGTTTGAGGTTGATCTGATGAAGCCATGCGGACCTCCTCAGTAATAACGAATACACTGAAGGCCATGTCTAATCCACTCGTTTGCTTTGATCCCATGTGCTACGGATGTAGCTCACTGATCAGTCCAGCTAAACCCAGCCCTACCGAACTAAAGCAGATGTTCTCGTCGGAGGATCACTTTCTCCACCTTGTAACGCACCACTGATGAACAGAAGATTGCAAAGGATGATCAAAGTCTGAATATTCTCTGGTGAAAATTCCAGTCATTTGAATTACCTGTTGCCCATGCTACCCACTGATTAGCTGGAAACCAAGCAACAATCACAAAGAACACAAGATTATTATCTAAAACTTCCTACTGTCTTCATCGAATGCGCATTTTTGCCATATGAACCCATACATCCCTCATAGGATGTGACGAGGCAATCGATTGAGTTCAACAGTTGCGACTGATACTGCGTGGATTTGGTGAATATCTTCTGTACCAGATGGTTAACCTTTGATCAGTATCTTACCAACCAGAGTATATTCATACTGGTTGGTGTGTTTATGGTGTGAAGACTAGCAACGAAGTCCATCCTCTTGAAAATGTGGCTGTTTTCCAACGAGATACCAACTGACTGACTGTGAATTCGGCGATGCCCTCCACTTGTCTGGTAAAGTGCAGGTTGCAAAATTTCAAGTGTGGATCAAATACTTTGCGTAGCAAAAGGGAGCGCTATATGAATACACTTGTGAGCTTGCCTCTAAAACCATGGAGCTTACAGTTCTGTTAATGGTCTCAGTACTTTTCGTGCTCCAAACGCTAAGATACCTCTCTCAGAAATGGTACATTACGGTTTATGGAAATTACGGACGCTTATTTGCTTATCAGGAAATTATGCAACACCGAAGATGACAAAAAAATGAAATGTTGGAAACTCAGCACAAACGGTCCTGTGTCCCTATATAAAACCAGCAGGATCAAGCTGTCTACGTACTGCGATCTCAACGGGATGAAAGCCGTGGATTGAAGGTCAAAGAAAAACGCTATCAGTGAGGCTTAGCCAGGTTATTTTGTGTAACACACTCAATTCATACCTAGCGTACACTGCCTTCTTGCCGCGTTCTATCACCTTTCCCAGCACGGAGCGGCGGGACAATCACGCATAGACAGCGCGAAGCTCTAACATTATTTTGCCACTTTTATTCTAACTCAATGTGTTATGGATTGCACCCCTTCCGCCAGAAGAACCAAAAGGCGGTGTTCTTTGGTATATGTGTAGTACATGTCTAAACCACCCCATTCTTCAGTCTTCATCCACTGCTTTGGCAATTGTTATTTATCAGCAAACATCCGTCTACGCAACATTTTACTCTGAGCACGTATCAGTGGTGCCGCCATGGCATCGATGGTCAGTTCTCGAGATTTTTCGGTCAGTTTCCCTAACCATATAGACTTCTGGTGCAGTCTATGCTAAGTTTCATTGTGCACATTATTCTTCAGCCTCAATGTAATTACTTTCTGATGCCGAAATTGAAGCACGTTTCCAAGTGATTCTGATGTATGTCTTGGTTTGTGGCACATTGCGGCAAAGGCTTATACAGTTTGCTAGATTAATCGCCTAGCAAACGTAAACTTACCTAATATAGGATTTCCAAAGGAGCACATAGAGAGTGAAAAAT
Source organism: Opisthorchis viverrini (assembly GCF_000715545.1). Classification (NCBI taxonomy): domain Eukaryota; kingdom Metazoa; phylum Platyhelminthes; class Trematoda; order Opisthorchiida; family Opisthorchiidae; genus Opisthorchis; species Opisthorchis viverrini. The sequence continues at coordinate 136,904 of NW_008751772.1, read as the reverse complement.
CTTGAAAGATAAATTAAAAGCCTACGCGGAACATCTATGAAAGCATAGAACGCCTCCGAGATCCCATGTAAAATAGACGTTGTGGACTTACGATCTATAAATAAGCAATGTCTTCCATAAAGTGCAGATCTACCAGTATTCCTTAGAATTTGATCCTGATAACCAGGTTTTAGTTCCTCTGAAACGGTTTTCTGATGATCACTGACACAAAGGACCACAGATGAAGTGGTCTCGCAAGTGTGCCTTTGTTCTCGTTTGAGGATTGGCGGAAACAGCTTTCTTGAATTTGCTGACATATTACCCCTCTTATTTTCGGTGCTCTAGGCTCACTATACCTGATGTCCACATAAAAGATTTGTGTGACCCTGCATTTAGCTGAATCATGGCAATGAATGAATATGGCATAATATGGCTCAACGGCCAAGGAGCGAAGCTACAAGTCGGTTGGTCCGTAATTCGAACACAATACCGGTTTTTTGATTGCCCCCATCTAGTTTTTGGACAATATAGCAGTACCCTAACCGTTGAGTTTCACGACAGCTATGCGGCCACGGCTGAACGACTGTTATACTTTAATTTATTTTGGTGGATGCGTGTAAACAGTAGTCTGTGTGTCATCCATCCATCCATATTCGCAAAGGCTTGTGTGGCTTGCAATATTTACTGACTGGAAGGTTCGTGGTTCAAATCCGACCTCTGTATCTCGACTTTCCCTGCTTAGGCTTGGGCAACCTGGCAGTATCGCAGCCCTCGTGCTTCCTCCGGGTGGTATGGCAGCTAGGAACCAAAAAGGTGCTACAACTGAACGATTATTATGAATGTGGCGCTTGAGATACGGGCTAGCAGTGGCAGGATTAAGATCTAGTAGTCAGCTTGTGCGACTTTCGAAGCAAGCTGAGTTTTCAGCATTATGTTTGGCAGTAATCTTCTCCTAGTTACAACTACCGCCATTTGGGGAAGCTGCAAAGCAAAACGCAGTTGGTTTCTACAAGTTTGCTTCATTACTGGTACCAAAGGCGTTTATTGCTTTGGGAGAGTTTGACCATTTATCTCACCGGAGAGATTTATTGAAACTCTACCCCGGACCGGAGCTTTACCCGATCCGCCATATGCACTCTATCACCAGAAGTTGCATAAAAGGCCTCATCAGTGGTAGCTAATAGCAGTGTAAGCACTTGGCTTTATGACTGTCAACATTCATAAGACGGTAAGTTAGCACCCAAACAGTTTAAAACCAAACCGTTTAAAAGTAAGTGATGGTCATTGCGAAGGCCTAGGATATGTCAAGCTTGTGCTAACTAAAGATGTCACCAAGTCTAGCCTCATCTAAATTGAAGCGCCCTGACTTTGTGTTGGAGTCTCCAGAGTTTAGGAATTTATTTCTCGATTGAAAGTGTCGTCTCTGAATCAGAGCCATACATATTTGGCGTCTAACTACAAACAAAGCGCTGTTTTTTCTAAGCGGTGTTAGACTTTGTGGAAGTGATTACGACTGACGATTGCCGCAGCAAAACTCCACTTCGGTGGCTGTGACCGATGCTAGCGCCGATGTGACCAGATACAGAAGTTGAAGAACTACGTGAAGTGGCATCTAGGTGACGAGATATGTGTGAGCTCAATAATTCTGTCTGGAGCTTTTTTGGAGTTTCATAAATGGTGCAAACGGAGACTGATAAAAGTTTGGGATTGCCTGTAAGAGCCTCTGTTTAGCCGGTTTGACTAGTGGTTGATTAACGGTATGACTAAAAGAGTTCAGCTTATGGTCTTTGGTTTGTTCGCTGATCTGGGCAATTTTATTGCGAACATTTCATCACTAATCGAGGTGACATAATCAGCGGGTTATTAAAGTGCTTAGTGGGGCGCTTAGCGCACTGATGATGTCACCTCGAATGGTAATGGAACGTTTGAAATCAACTTTCACAGCTCAGCGAACAAGCCAACGACCATCTGCGCTACCTGAGCTACCAACATTTTCCTCTATATTTCAACTTATTAGACCCATTTTGGCGGCTTTGTGTGTTTGCTTGCGGTCAGACCGTTCTCTAGCACTTGGCGGACGTGCTTACAACCAGGATGTTCAGGAGTTGGACCAGTTAAGAAAGAATAATTGAGGAAGCTACGAACTCGAAAATTTCTGTTTATCCATCCCAATTATGCAGCAAATAACGTTACGCAGCTCTCGTCACGTGACAGTTGATGTGGCATGTTGTGACCTATCATGGTTGTACGTGAGTTGGGACGCTACGGTAGCACCTATGTTTAGATAAGAAAAGTTCTCAACCAAAGTCCTTGGCTCAGAAGCCTCATCATCACCGTCATCGACAGCATGACATCAATGTTCAACGCCGATGCTTCACCGCCGTACAACTATGATTTAATTGAAAGCCTCGTTGTAAAGAAAAGAGTACAGGTGGACGGGAAAGGGACACAGTGCCAGCTTATTACAATCATACCTCCAGACGCTCCTTCAAGCATTCTTGATAGAAACTGACAACAAGAACGCCACTGACATCGGTTGGCAGCCATATCTTGTAGTGTCTCCAACCAGGCACAGTGAGGATCACGCGATCGCCGTCCCGGAAGGCGAGTAGCACTGACAGCACCCAGGTGTTTCGTGATCTCCTTCATACTCCTCTGCCAAGTCAAGGGTTGGCTCAGAAGTCTAGCCACAAGACAGCAATTTCTGGCATAAGTCCAAACATTGGTTTGTTCTATGAGTTACAGTTCGCTGCACTCGTCCCATCCTCAAGCATGGAAGGAAAAAGTCTGTGTTTGTGAAGCTTGGTTTTCGGTTAATTTCGACCACTACTAGATTGTGCCACGCTTACAACTTTTCTGCTCATCATCAGGAAGTTATATTCATCACACAACAAACGAAACATTACTTTTTCTGGATATCTATGGATACCTACGGTGGTCTTTGTACCTAGGACTCCTCATTGACCCACAGCAGGGTACAAAGTGCCCGCATGATGCTCTACTTGGATCCATATCCATCGTTCGGGAATCTTTTCAGGAAAACTAATCTAGCGAGCATCAATATGAGATGGACACCAACATTATCTGACAGAATTCCGTTCGTCAATTGCGTCGTCAAAACGTAGAGTTTGCCTTGAGTCCAGGTCGCCCAAGCTACAAATCTGGCCTGGGTCAACGCGCGGACGAACACAAAGACCAAGTCTAGGAGAGTGTATAATTACTCAACTATCCAGCTCTCAGGCATTTCGTGAACTCCATCTACTTCAGCTAGAACCTTGTACGTGAATCTGCGGACGGCGATCTAGGAGTCAAATCTGCCTGAGGAGCGCCCAGCTGCACTATTGTTCGGAAATTCTGCATAACCAGTCTATCAAGCGGCTGCCCTCTGCTCACTTTTGCTGTTGATCTTAAGATGCGTGGTCGTTTGAATGCCATAAACTCACAGCTGTACTCCAATGGAGAGTTAACGCCATTCGGAAGGCTATTGGTTCCCACCGATCATGCAAACTTGCTTGAGATTTCAAAGACTCCCAAAGTCTGCCCAGTTACTATGTGGTAGAAAAGTAGGATACATCCTGAGGTAGTGGAGCAAAATCCATGTTCTGGGAAGAACAAACAATCCAATAAACTGTGGGGTCAGTTACACTGTTAGGTTTTTGCTTCATGTGTTTTTGGCGAGTGCTGAAGTTGGCGCAACAGCAACGTAAATGACCTTCACTCCTATACTTACGTGTCATGCCTGTGTTGTTCTTACAGCTGTCAAACTATTCATTTATTACGGCTCGACCTTACACGACTGTGGAACCTATTGGTAGTGCTGGCTACCAGGGTCTTCCGAAGGACATGCTGTGTTCACTCAACACTTTGGAAAGCTCCTGATAAAGTAGGGTAGTGTGGAATTTACTGATGTACCTCTCTGATACCAACTAGACTGAATAGACAAGACCAAAAAGGTCGCCACGCATTCCTCACACGGCGTTTCGATAGGGCGATGGTTATCCGATTTCGGTTGCGAGTCATTCCTCGTGTCACTTCCTGTAAAACTGTCAGAAAGATTCGAACGGCTGGACGGCACAAATGATCTTACGTGTGGGAAATTAGCAAGTGGATGGTGTCGGATGAAAGGGGGTCCCTCAATTAGGTTACAATTCGCACCTTGTCGGAAGACGTGATCGTGTCGGTAACTTCGGTCGTTATTTCTTCGTTTTTCGATAGTAGGTGAGGCGCGGACGGTACCTGATCGGTTTGAAATCGTGTGGGCACTATAACATGACTGAATACTACAGTAATCTTCGGTGATGACATGACACCGGCCTTTAATGAGAAGGTGTATTTCCTACCTAGGGGGAACGAAGTCACTCATGGTGAGTAGCTGTGTGTGAGGGTCTTGTAATTCATGTGTAAGGGTGCGGGCCGGTGTGATGTATCATTGACCTGCTCCAAATTACTAGACATATCCTCTAGATCGATATTACAAAACAAGGCATCCGGTTTATTCTCACAGTACTGGTACACATGGCCTAACCAGTGTAATCCGCAGAGTGTGACCAGCTGATCTACTGATGGGGAGTTAGCTTTCCTGAAAACCTTTTGGTGTACCGGAGCATCAACGATCTGATGTCCCTACCGGATCCAAGCTATTGTTTGGCGGCGCCGACGATATTCGTGGGTCTCCCACAAAAAGTAGTCACGTCTCCGATCCACAAGTTGGAACAAGTCGAACTACAGCTTTGTACCCTCCACCCTCGACAGTCAAGTAGTATCATCCTTTGATTAAAAATGCTTTTCATGCCTCTTGAGGATGTCTGAAACGTTCTGGAGTCACAAAACAGTCCCTAGAAATGACATTTTTCATCCACTTTGTCGTAACGTATCAGCAATATTTCATGAATTTACACGGACTCTTTTCAACCTGTGACTTCTCGCTATCCTCAGGTCCACAGAGCAACCCTGGTGTACGGAAAACCGACTAACTGCTTACTGATATCAGCTTTGGGGCAAGTGTTGTGCACTTTACAAAGCGACACAAATACCGGCATACTAAAATCCACTAAGACCTGTACAGGGGGCTGAGAATCCTATGATCTCTTGCTGTTTTCTTCTCTGCATTCTCACTCAGATTTTTTCTAAAGACTGTCATATCTGATCACTGTTCAGTACAACAGACCCCTATTTTCAAGACTTCTATTTATAAAGCTGCAGACAGGAACTACTCGTGTTCTCGGAAAAGCGAAATTAGTACAACTCACTCACTGAATAGGGACACCTGTGGCTGACTGTTTTATCCCAAACGTGCTTCCCCTAATAAACCACAAAAATTGACCTACCGCCTTTCTAACAGCTTTTTTTTTCGGATCCTTCTACAGCTGTTTGGCCGCATACCGCGCACATCCACTTGCTCCCTCTTTGGTCGCATCTCCTCTGAAACGGTGGTGGACAGATAGTACTGTGTGGATGCGCTGATTTCCGCGGTCATGTGACAGCCCTGTTCAATCCATTACTATGGACAACATAGTTTTGGACACGGAAACAGACCCACCGGCCTCGGTAGAGTCGGTAAACGATGATGAGGATGAGAACTACTCTGGTTATTCAAGGTAAGTTGTGTCCCCTGTTCGTTCCTCGTTTTCTGCCAGCGTTATGGTTCAGGAATGCGGATCCAGTGGTCGATAAGGGCGCACCACATCGATATCTGAGTGTCAATCTAGTTGAACTCCGAAAGTCATTGTGAATCTGTTCTTTGGTTCCGACTGAGGATCGTCGGTGGGGCGTGTTAGGGGATATCTTCCGGGTGGAGGTCTGAGTAAACTACCATCCGGGTGTTAAATTGTGTGATAGACTTGAACGCCCGCAGAATACAGGAACACCCACTCTGCAATCATACGTCGTATGTCATTTGATCGACCGACCACTCCCCAGAAGAACATCCGTGTAACTCGTGAGATGTTTCCGCCTCTGGTATTTTGTAAATAGCGGGGAACGACTTATGTTATTGCGATGAATCTTTGCCTACAAAAGAATTGGTTTCAATGCGATACACTGAAACTGATGAGGAATAAAATAATAGACTCCACTCTCGTACTTAGCTGCCTTACCACACGAAGGAAGCACGGGGGCCGAGGTACTGCCTGCAAGGTCGGGTTCGAACCACGCCCCTTCCAATCAGTAAGTCCGCGACGTAGCCACTGAGTTTTTTCTCAAGCTCATAATGATGGCGTATAACTGATGTCAGTTATTTGACTGAATGTTGGAGATATGTGCATCTCGGATGTTTGCGTCGGGTTAGCATTAGGCCCCACTGCATATTCCGCCTTTCTCATCTCGGTTATGTGACTTTCTTTAAGTAAACTGACGATGTTGTATTGCAGTGATGCATCAAAGTTCCACGCTGGTGCTGCCAGGAGTGCTTATTTTTACTATTGGTAGTATTTCTATTAATACTCTGGCGACGTTAGCGACCATGATATAATTGTTCGTCCGTCTATGTTCTGTTCCAAGACCCAAAGAAAAATGTCTGACATTCCAGCATTTTGTGATCTGGAACTTGAAGCTTTGAATTCCGAAAAAGCCATCTCTTCCACACTGCGATCACGTGATTCGAAGCGAAATTATTCGCCTTTTGAACACACTCACCGTTCATAAATTTTCAGGTCAGCTCGCCAAATCATTTGTTCCCTTAGAATTTGTACAAAAAGATCATCCCACCTAACTTTCGAACTTGTGCCCTTTTCAATAAATGCTAGACATTTGTCAAATGAACAAGCGGAACTTCGTCCCCACGAGGTTTTTACATCAGAAACACGGTTCTGGAATGAAATCCAGACACAAGCCACGCCCACAAAAAGCCGATTGATTGTCGAGTTGGGCCCTGAAGTTTGACCTTGAACCAGGGCCTATAGCTGATCGATATTGCGGCAAAAAAGCACCTACTCATTGGCTACTATAGACAAACAGGTTGGAAATCTGACAGTGTACTGTATCACAGCTTTGAAGCATCATGATAACCTTTTTGACTCGGGACCACAATCACCTTCCACCAGGACCCTCTGTGAGGACCTCCGGAAAAGCACCGCTTTGTGTTTCGTTCTGGAAAGGAAGAAACTATGCTATATAGAAATGGGTCCCGAAGTCTTCGTTTGAAATCGATGGCGATGGAAAAGTAGTGGGAAACATTTGCTAGTGAAATATCAGTATATCCTTACTACTCACAAGCTGGAAGTAACATTCACCGGGAGGAAACCAAATCACACCGGCTTTATTCTGTACTCTCGTCTTTCAAGGGAAGCTGAGATGCTTGCTAATCATCGATATTCTTGACGAAAAAATAGAACTGTATTTCTTTTATGGTTCCTGGTTCACCACACGGTTTTCTGGTCGAGTTCGTCCACTCGCTCGAATAACTTTTCCAGATGAAACGGTCTATAAACACATGACCAAAATGCCCATTCATCGGGGGACTACACAGAGAAAAATATCCATCCGTTTTTCCAGAAATAGTCGTTGAAATGTTTGGCAATCGCTGTTGATTCACTAGTTGTCCGACTGCCAGTCCTTGTACCTTGAATCAGCATCTGGAAGGATCAGTCGGCTCCAGAAACTCTCCATCTGCGATCTGCTGCTAGACTTGGACAGATCACGATCCAGTATCGATCTCGTATGCCACATGGAGAGGGAACTGTTCCAAATCGTTCCTGACCCACGGGTGTCCGTTCCAGAACAGTAATTTATCTCGTCTATCGTCTTGATTGGTACTCACCAAATGGATATAAGAGCTTCCGATCTTCCGGTTCAGGGTGAAAACACCTAACCTGAGCAAAAAGATCCGATAGACGCGAAGTGGAGTTACGAGAAAGCATATTACTCGCACGCCTCATCAGTAGTATCCACTAGGATCGTTATTTGTTTATACAACAACACTTGACAAATGGGAATGGCGAACCACGGCATTCACAAGTCAGAAGAGTTCTGACACGCGACACATCTAGCGACGAACGCAAGCGTATCATTCGAATCGGTCTTACGATGGTGATCACAACGACAGCTACCTGGATCTGCGCAACTTGCGTACGAATTAGGAGTCATATCTGACAACAATACCCAGTCTAAACCAGCGTGAAAGCGCCATCGAATTACCTGCATATCTTTCTCTCATTCCTAGACTACATTTTCCGAGAATAAGGCTTCTCGTATTCCTAATCAGTACTGTCATTCTACGGGATCACAGTGCCAGTTGTAGTCCGACTGGTTTGCTGCCTGAGTGGGCACACACACACACTCTGAAGGCCGCGGGAACGGGAATCCTTCGGAAAACATTGTCATGCTATTTATCCAGGGGGATCTCACTCAGGCTTGAAAGATTTGATGGATGAGGCCGGTGCGTGATTGTCCATTGATTTTATTCCTTTAGCATCGGTACCACGGTCTTGGAAGGAACACCACACACAGCTACACGCAAACCGCTTGTGGGTTATCTGCAATGCGCAGACACCCAGAAAACCAACCTCTGCTGACCCAAATGTCCGTTTCGGACATACATGTACGCATGCTGGGCATTCGTTTGGTCAGTAGTTGTTCAGCGAAACGAATCTACACTGCGAAAAATCGTATAAAATTAGACAACTACCTATTCGCCTTTTTCACGTGAGACTCAGCTGGATTCAGCTAGATCTATCGCTTTTATGATGTTCACTGTGAGTTTAAGTAGAACATAAGGTTGGAGAAAACTTGAGGACTGGTCTTACCCGATGTGCCTGATGTGGAGGCCAGTCATGGGCTTTTTCATAGAGGAAACTACTCACAAGGTTGCTGAAAACTCTTCAACAGCCCACGATCGGTTTCGCCCTTCTTGGGGCCCATCAGGTAGGCGCTGTCTCCGAGTTTCCGTCAACCTTATGATCTAATTGAACTCAAATTGGACTGTTTTCGAGAAATACACTCATTCGCAAATCAATTTGGTTTTCACGAGAGACTCAATTGAATATCATAAAGGAGTCTGTCTTGAAAACCTAATTGATTTGCAAATGAGTGTATTCCCAGTCATGGGCTGTTTAAGAGTTTTCAGTAACCTTGTCAGTGGTGTGCTACGTGTATACAACGTATTGCGATTTATCGAATACACCACCTAGTGAATCGGGAAGCGGGCTGATGCAGCACATTCAATCGAAGGAGAACATCATAAATCAGTCAGGTCTGAAGTAAGTCCCACGTGAAGACCAAAATGGTATGCAAATGAGTGCATTTGTCGAGTAATAATAGTCGATCAACTGCAGCACCTTTCCGGTGCCTAGCCCCACCACCCGAGATGCACGTGAACGAAGATGATGTCGGGACGGCTCAAGCCTGGACAACAGCAGTCGAGATTCTGGGGTCGGGTTCAAATCACGGACCAACCGGTTAGTAAGTTTGTGCCCTAACCACTGAGCCATCCCGAACTTGACTATTGCAATGCGTACGATCAAACTGAGGCATCACCCGAGACTGTCATACAGTGTTTGCCCACTTCATCGTCACCAGTCGATGTTTAATTGTCGGTGTGACGTTGTGTAGAGAGACGGTTCGATACGCCGGTGGAAATGTACGGCTTCGATGCAGCAAGGCCAATATACCAAAGTGGATACGAAATATGTTTATGCAGTCACGATGGTGGGCAAACGTCTAAAAAACTGTCTCTCAGGAGTGAAAGAAATTGGTTAGTTTCTTGAAACTTCTTCAGAAAGTTAAGGCTGTTTTGGAGGAGGTCATCTCCCCTAAGCAACTGCTTTGTTGCGTTCTCTCGAGATTCCTCTCCAGAGTTGATATATGGAACGCCAATTTGAACCCTCGACAACTACCGAACGGTAAAGTGTTCGGATCTTTTCCTAAAGGAAACTACTCACAAGGTTTGTGAAAACTCTTCGAGAGCCCACGACCGGTTTAGCCCTTCCACTTCGGGCTCATCAGGTAGGCGCACAGTTTCCGTCAACCTTATGATCTACTCGAACCAAAATTGGACTGTTTTCGAGAAATACGCTCACCTGAAAATCAATTTGGTCTTCACGGGAGACTCAATTGAATCTCTCGTTTATGATGTCCTCCAGCTGAATGTGCTGCACACAGGCCGCCTCATGATTCAAATGAGTGTATTTCTCGAAACAGTAAGAACATGTTCGAGGTCAACACTTTCTTTGACCCGACAATGAGGCATCCTAGACTAAGTCAGTGTGATTTTGTTGCGCGTTAATCCACATACGTCGTCGATTTTTTGAAGCTAATCCATTCTATAAGACTATTTCATCGTCAACACTCTCTGATGACAACCCAGGCGGTCTCGAATCCACAACGGGCCGGCCGTTTGACCATGATTGGTTGATCAGCAGTGCGATTAACTCGCAGTTGGACAAGCTATAACGCCACTCATCCTCCAATTACGGAAACGGCGTCACGTGGTCACGCGCTGATAGACTGACTCTTTGAGTGACTACTACTCACTATACAATACAAGCTAGTTTGTTTGGAATTATCTCACGTGACCCAATACGATCTAGAGTGTGAAAACCACAGAGCTACCGGATCTTTTCCAGATAAGCCCCGCCATTAATGCAAAAAGTGTGTGTGCGAAAAGCTAAGCACCGCCACTTTCTGCCAGCTACAATTTAGTGTACGCACACAGCTTTGACTTATTTTTGATGAAAACAATTCCTTATCCGCACCTAGGCTTATTTTGTGCGAAATTTTATCCGGTCGGACGTACAACCTTAAATAAACTTCCTGACGCTTTCAACTCTCGTTCATCACAAGGAGACGCCAATACCTTTTTTGCAAAAGTCACGAAGTGATCCATCAGCAACGTTTATGCCAACGTTTGTGGCCACCAAATGATACTTTCAACCACTAACCCACCACTACGCACTGGTGATGTCAGTTCGATTGGTGATGAAACGTTTGAAACCTAATTGCTCAGCTCAGCGAACAAGCTAACGAGCAACTTTCAGCTGTTCCTGACAGGTAGAGGTGTAATGCCCGACAGTGTCGACAAGAAATCGGTCTTCGAAAGGAAACTGGCTGGGGCGGTCTAGAATGGAGTTTGGGATAGTAATTCTACTCTTCATACCGTAGAAACCAAGCAGGGCGAGTGTTCCCCCAGCAGTGGATTTTCGGAGGGATCTGCCGGGAAACTAAAGAGATGTTCATATATGCAGTGCCAGATCGAACTGCGGCCACTTTGATGGACACAATCCAGGCCTGCATCGCTCCCCGCTCAATCATCATCTCCGATATGTGGGCATAATACCAAGGAGTTGAAACGATGATTGACATGAATTGTACTCATGAAACGGTTAATCATACGGAGAACTTTGTGGATCCAACGATCGGAGCTCACACACAAACCATCGAAGCACTTTGGCAAGTCTAAAACATGAAGAATAAACGCCAATGTGGCACACACCGATCTTTTAATGTACAGCCACTTGTGTGAGTCCGTTTGGAGGCAAAGGTATCGAAAAACCGACCTTTTCATGCAAATAAAATAATGACATGCCCCAATTTCACCCTCTTCAATAAAAAAATAAAAGTACGAATTTCATATCCTCTTTTTCCAATCTTTTCTGGGTGACGAAAGTTAATTTTTTGGCGGGGCTTTTCTGGAAAAGATCCAAGCGTTCAAACTAGTAGCTGGAAGGTGGCTGGTTTGAGGCTCCCTCAGAGATAGGTTGGTCTCAACTAAAGGATGCAATCTCTGCTATACATTTCAGGATCTTCTTACACGACCGACGTGGTAAATTGCAAATACATAGTGGCAACAACCGCTCACGATGGATCACTAATTCACTGTTACAGCGTTCATGCAGCTTACTTGGGAAAAATTCCCCATACACTCTGAATTCCAGTGTAACGGTGGATACTATTGACAGGGCATGCGAGTGGTATGTATTCTCGTGAATCCGCTTCGTGTCTCTTGAAAAGTGAGATTTATTACGGAATTTTTGGAGTCGCTTTGTAGCATTTGCTTGCATTTGAGTACTATGTACTTTTGCTAGTTGCACGAGTGGAGGGAATCTCTCTCTGTTGGTGGGTTTTCTCGAAACTGAAGCTGCCACCTGACATTTGAATTCCTGGATGTTAGTTCGCATTGTGAAGGGATTCCAAGTGAACTTTTCCACCGTACTTGAAAGACATACCTTTGTTTACCGTGTGTTACAAGCTTATATCCAAACCTATTGAAACCACTTTCTGAACCCGTCCACCGTCTCGTGCGTTCTCTCTCACAACTCAGAAGCGGGCCACTGGTGAAAGACTCCTTTCAAGGACATTCATTTGTGAAAAAGAACTTGCACAAACCTGCAACCTGTCATCATTGTTCCGACCTACTTTGGGGCATACTTGGGACTACCGGAATGGTTTGCGAAGGTAAGCATAACTCATGTCTGATATACGTTTGTAGTACGCCTGAATTCCAACCTCAGCTTTCCCTCACATGTTCTGTTGACAGCACAACGGAGCATAAGTCCATGAACCGTTTGACCAACCACAGACGGAGCTGCATGTGTGGGCGTAAACTGCGCACACTTACACGACCTATGGTACGGCGTGTTCTGATTGGTGGTTGGTATGGATTGACAGCCCGGTCACGCGCTTTAACCGGTTCGCTTGATTTGGGGAAGCGGTACCATTGGCTCATCGTACGAGCAATGCCAGGACATCCTCCGAATCATTTGGGTCCTATGGCTGCTGTTCAAATTCTGAATGTTGATAGGCTAATAACTTTTCGCTTTTGACACAAATGAGCAGGTTATTAAGCTGTTTGGGTTTTAAGGCAGACGGAGAACCAGTCAGTAAGGCACTAGAGATCAATTAACGGCTCTTGTCGGTCAATGTAGTCGCGAAAATGTTGTGTTGATGGTTGGTGGGTTTCAAATCAGTTCCAATCTCGTTTGGTTTCTTAATCTACCATTTCAAGGTGCTTCATTTGGTGAGTAGATTTCGTTTGTCTTCGTAGGTTTGTGAGTGTTACGACAATATATTTGGTTGGGGGGGGGGTTGGTGTACTAAGTGCTGTCCTACCGAATTAAAAGCTCGATTGTTGAGGAATTGAAGCGGCAGTCCTCATTCGCCTAAGGGTTCGAGCTATCGTTCTCCTCAGTGACTGTTTATCTCATGAAATAACTAATAAACGATCGAATTTGGCCCTCTCTGTCTAAAAAACAACGGTGTCTTTTTGATAAAATGTTGCAACATGACCTTTTCCTTACTTGCTGATTCCTAGGACCAAACAAATCCAGCGGATCGGCAGTAGGAACTCTTCGGCGCATTGATACGCACATCCGGATGTGGTTCGGGGATGAAATAGCTGATCGACGTAGCTCACTGGTAGGAAGTGTGGAAACCAGTATTTTCGGAACAACAAACCAGTGGGATTTCCCGTTTCCGCGATAATTCAGCATTCTATTTTTGGAATGCTATTTTTAGCCTTTATCCGAATCACGTGACTGAGTTCAGTGGGTAAGAGCATAAAACAAATACGTGATTATGGGACACGTGTGGTGTGTACTTTTAGCGATTTAGTGGGCAACCAGTAAAGGTATGGATGAGAGTTGGTCAACTGGTTGGAAAGACACCGTGTCGGACACTTTGGACTGGATACCCACATTGAACCATTCCAGATGGCTTCAACTGCTCGTCGGACATTCGGAGTTGTTGTGCTGTTTGTACAGCAGGAGGCAAAATTGAACGAAAAAACGTGAGTTGTCCACATTCATGGCGCGAATCGGTCACTGACAGGCACGAGACGGCGCCGATGTTCCCTTCCGAAGCCACTCTCGTGACTCTGATTGGCGCTGTGGTGACACGGAGATCACGAGAGAATGAGTTAGGCCCAACAGGTGGGTAAATGGGTAGGTGACACACACAGTCTACTCGACTAGCAGCGGGTAGGTGTTTGGCGTAAAGCGAATAACGGGTACGGAGTCGCAGAACAGGTGGAGATCTAAAGCACACCGTCGAACCGAATGGTGCAAGTCTCATGATGTCCATTGGTATCGTTGCTCAAGCGCAGTATTTCCAAGAGGGTAGGCTGGTTTTTCAAATTCGTGACAATGTTACACAAAGAGAAAACATGGACTAGTAAGTGTGGGGTTTGAAATGGGAACAAGAACGTAGGCGTTCGTAATTTTTGAGAAAGACCTCGTTCTGTGAGTAGAGCCAATCTATGCTGAAAAGTCGCGAAGCACTCGGTGGGAATCGGGGGCAGCGCGGATCACACGAAACTTCAGGCAGTCTCGAACCCATGACAAACCTTCCATCCAAGAAGTCGTCACTATATGTAATGTGGATCCCATGTGTGAAGGCCCTGTATCCTGTCCAAGTGCGAGTTGGTCACAGTTGTGAGCAGTAGCTCGTGGCCCAAAGACCAAATGTTCAAACTGGAAGACTAGAGGTTTCGGGTTGGAAACTACCTGGAGTTTCGTGAGGTACATACATATTGCTGATGATTACCAATGAGGGTGACAAAGGTTTACACTGCTTGAATAGATTGGCTTTACCTACACGACGAAACCTCCATAAGAAAGATAACTGGAGTGATATAGAACTGATTGACGAATCTATATGTGGCATGCCAGTAGTATGTGTTGTTCTTGGAATTTCGCTTTGCGTCTCCTTAAAAGGGGAGACTTGTTGCGTAATTTGTGGAGTCGCTATTTAATCTTTGCTCGGATTTGAGTGATGAATGATTGGGGTCAATGAATTTCCAGGAAAGTTCAAGAAGATGCATTCAGGAGAATATGGATGTCCAGTTTTTGCAAATAAGATGCAAATGAGAGTTTTGCTTCCCTGTCTAATAGTCTGTAACCTGTCGGTTGGCATTTTTCTATAGATAACTCCGCAGCGAAGGCCTTCTTCCTTGAGTTTGGAAGAACGACATTAGAAGACGACACGACTAACGGGGATCCAAATGAATGCCACGTGAATCTCTCTCAACACTGAAGAACATCTGGGGACTACGTCTACCTGATGAACTCGAACGGGAAGACTGAAACTGGTGGGGACTGTTGAACGGAAAATGTACTGAGATATCGCGTTTGTCGTGCCTAATGAACTATGACGAGGCCTTTGTGCAGTACATTCAGCTGGACATCACAAGATGGGATTCAGTTGAGTCTCCTGAACTGAACAAAGTGGTCATCATCATCATCAATGGC
The DNA here is from genome assembly GCF_000715545.1 of Opisthorchis viverrini. Taxonomy (NCBI): domain Eukaryota; kingdom Metazoa; phylum Platyhelminthes; class Trematoda; order Opisthorchiida; family Opisthorchiidae; genus Opisthorchis; species Opisthorchis viverrini. The sequence continues at coordinate 121,749 of NW_008751772.1, read as the reverse complement.
AGCATGACATCAGTGTTCAACACCGATGCTTCACCGCCGTACAACCATGATTTAATTGAAAGCCTTATTGTAAAGAAAAGAGTAAAGATGGACGGGGAAGGGACTTAGTGCTAGCTTACCACAATCATTCCGAGGCACCTACACCTCCAAACATTCACTCAGGCGATCTGGATAGAAACTGACAACAAGAACGCCACTGACATCGATTGGCAACCATATAGTGTAGTGTCTCCAACCAGGCACAGTGAGGATCACGCGATCCCCATCCTGGAAGGCGAGTAGCACCGACAGCACCCAAGCGTTTCGTGATCTCCTTCATACTCCTCTGCCAGGTCATGGGTTGGCCACCTCTCTGTTTACGCCACTCCGAATTGGGCATGGAAAACAGTACTCTCTTCGGCAAACGATGGTTCGGCATGCGTAAAACATGTCCCAACCAACGCAGCTTCTGGTGCTGGACACATTCTTCAATGGAAGTACCCGTTACACAACCGAAAACACGCTTTCTAACTGCCTCGTTACGGATTCGCTGACACCAACCCACACGAGCTATGGTTCTGAGACAACGATTGTCGAACACCTGAAGACGTCTCAGGTCCGCTGCTCGAATAGGCCAAGTCTCACAGCCATACAACAAAACAGCCCGTACTGTAGCTTGATACACACGTCCCTTCAGATTCAGGGATAAACCATTCTGACGCCATAGGTGTCTCAAGTTAGCAAACGCGGCCCGAGCCTTGCAGATTCGTGCATTCACCTCATCTGTCACACTACAATCAGAACTAATACAACTTCCAAGATACGTAAAACGCTCCACAACTTCCAGTGCCTCTCCCTGGATCGTAAGTGGCGTGTTCAGTGACGTACACGAGCATGACCTTACCAATTTCAAGGTGCATACCACAGGAGAGGATGACTTTGGTCGGTTCATCCAAAAACACCTGCGCCTTCCCCTCCTCTTCGAACGTTGGGACGATGTCGTCTGCATACTCCAGATCGACAAAGTTTTCTTCACAGGGTTTTGGAGACCCTGCAGCGTTCATCTCATTATTTCATCGATGTATTAAGCGAATGTCGTACAATTTGGGTTCAACCGGAACGTAAGATTTACACAAACATGGGGACCCACCTATCTGATGGAGCCAAAGTGGAAGCGTGAAACGGGTCGTAGGCTGTTGAAAGGTCTTCAGAAACCTTTTGACCAGTTTCAGTTGAGGATTGATTAGTTTTTTGGAAAAGTCAGTTGGAACTTGTAGCAGTGGAAAACAGAAGAGTTGGTAAATGTGTGCGATCAAGGTGGATCCCAGCTCTGGTTTCCTGCTGAACCAGATCAAGAAAAACTGAAATAAAGAAAGGTTCGAGGCGGACACAATAGGAGGGTCTCCCAGTGTGCTGTCAGGCTTGGAAGCATGCTTGATTGGGTCAGTGCGTAGGCTCATGAATAAGTTTGTCTGAAAATTGGGCGGGATCGTTCGTTTACATTCAATACGACCACGGAAATAGTGGTATCGGACTTGAGCCTGCGGTACTCGGTCCGAGTTAAAAACGTAAGGCAATCTGCAAGATGTTCTATCGTCCTCCACCAAAGTGCTAAGATGGAATATCAGTTACTCAATGGAGATTTCATCGTGTCACTGAATCCAGTCTATGCTGACAGCTATTTTGAACCGACAGTCTTCTGGTCAGTGATTGAACCCTTAGTTAAAACGATCACCGTTCAGCTGTAACACCCTGTCGGTGACTAGCTGCCATGCCGCCTGAAGCAAGAAAGACGGCTGGGCTACTGCCCAAGGTTGCCCAATCCTGTACAGGGGGGAAGTCGAGAGGCAGATCTCGGGTTCGAACCATGGACCGTCCGGTCGGTAAATGCGCCATCTCGACTGGCTGATTAGCATAGATTATCTTGGCTGTAAGAACGAAACCTCCTTTGAAAATTCCAAATTCCCCTCACTATACCATCGATCTGTAAGTAGTGTCGCCGATGAAGGATAATTTCACAATATGATCGAGATTTTCATCTGAGACGTCCTCATTCGAGGAACTAGTCATGTGACTGGGACCACGTGATGCGGTTTCTGTAATTGAAGAATGATTGGCGCCAATTGACAGCTAATCTCACAACTTTTCATCCGTTCGTGGTCGAACGTTTTAGTTCTCAGCCACCAGCCGGAAGTTTCCGTGTTCGAAATTCTCCAAGTTTCGTCAGGCGTGCACTGCCAACCAACGATGAAGCATTGCTTGTCAACTTTTCAGGATTGATTGACTCCTATTCAGTAAAACATTGGCAGAATTAATCGTAGATCCGTTGGCCGATTTGCACTCAATCTTTTCACCATGCCTACTGAAACGTGCGTCTTGACTAATGGTACTTGCTTAGGGGAATACAACTTGCTGAGTACTGTTCGACAAAGCCCACCGGTTTCACCCTTCTTGGGTCCCATCAGCTAGGCATAGACCACGATTCCGTCGACCTTATGTTCCAATTGAACCCGAGTTGAACTGATTTCGATAAATACACTCATTCGCATATCATTTTGGTTTTCACGGGAGCCACAACTGGATCTCTCTTTGACGGAAACTCAGAAACTGCGTGTCTACCTGATGAGCCGCGCGGAGGGCGAAACCGGTCGAGG
>NW_008751772.1:46773-118705 GCF_000715545.1 Opisthorchis viverrini | reverse complement strand
CACAACAATCGGAAGAGGAAATGTCCGGGTTTCGGCTTGTCTTTCAGACATCATTTCTTTCGTAACATGTGTCTTTGCGATTCTTGGGAATTTTCCAGACCGATATCCAATTTGAAGGCACTCGTACTCTGTCGCTGAGATGGTGGAACGAGGCCATTATTTTCAAGTCAGCCATGATCCGACACGTCCGGCATTCTACTTTTGCAATCATGATGGTTGTAACTGCTCAGATGCCGTCTGATGTATGAATACATTCAGTTGGTTTCGGAAACCTTTTAACATCTATTTTCTTCTTGATTCTGTCACTTTCCCATAATTATTTGCTACCATTCTCCTAGCACAACCCTCAAAATCAGAAACCGAACTTTTCATAAGGGAAACTACTCACAAGGTTGCTGAAAAATTCCTCGAAAGCCCACGACCGGTTTCGCCTATCTTGGGGCTCATCAGGTGGACGCAGTCCCCGAGTTTCCGTCTAGCTCATGATCTACTTGAACCCAAATTGGACTCAGGGACTGTGCCTACATGATGAGCCCCGCGGAGGGCGAAACGGGTCGTCGGCTGTCTTTGAGTTTTCAGCAACCTTGTGAGTAGTTACCTTTATGAGAATATACTGCGATATCTCGAATATCGTGCCAACTGAAACATGAGGCGGCCCGTGTGCAGCACATTCAGTTGTAGAACATCATAAACGAGAGATTCGGTTGGATCTGTCGTGAAAAGCAAGTTGATTTGCAAAGGAGTGTATTTCTCGATAAACCAAACTTCTTTACGTTTTTGCTAATCAAATTTGACTAAAATACGCATCGATTGATTCGTCTTGTTCTCGTTTACTCCACAGTATGCAACTTTTTGGCTCACGAGAAATGCATGCGATTGGTGGTCTCGGCCTGCACCTGCATTGTACCTTTCCTGATCCGCGTAAGTTCTTTCTGCTGTTCCCACCTTCATTTCAAATCAGAACAAAAACACAACGATTGATCTCATGTTTGTATATCTATTTACAAGACTTTGAGAGCACGATTGTTGATCGATGAGACTAATCCCAAGGTGATCTAGGGGTCATGTGATCGAGCGCCTGGGCTGCCTCGCACGTGACGCGCATAGCGTGTGTTAGGAGGGCAACTAAATGGGCGGTTGGAAAAACGGCTGGAGATCATTTATCCGGTCTTACAAGAATAGATCAATGAAACCTCAGAGTATACTAACTTCCAAGGTGACTTGGTTCCTGAACTCCCTTTGATCGACCGCGATTAAAACTAGCTATGTCGTGCAAACTGGGTGAACCCAACTTAAGTTCTCTCTTCATTACTCGTTTAACGTTACATCTTTCTCGGGTTTCAGTGACCCCTAATCACAAAAACATGTCTGAAAATCGATACAGTTGTTGATTAAATCCTAATTGGAATATGGTTGTCTACATGTCGAATTAGGCCGGAGTCCGCGGAAACCCATGCGACCTCTGTGCACATGCTCCGAGTTTCAGCCTGTCCAGACAGTTGAGTATCCTTAAACCAGTGGATACAACCGAAAATTCAGATATACGGATCATAATAGGGGGCTCTAGACCGAGCACTGATTGAAGTTACATGAACACTGAGGGTAGATGTGAAACCCCATAGGTTATGGCTCCTATATGTAAGCCTCCGCGATCACCAGCTTACTCTCTGCCCAAGCAGAAAAAAGGCAAGTACCAAGATCTTTGAAGTGTACGTATATCGCTTCATGAATCGCTCCGCTGAACTAGGACACCTTGAGCACACCCGCAGGATAACACTATTTTCAAGAGGCGGATCAGTGGTGTGATTAACTCGCAGTTAGGACTAGTTTCGGTTGCACTACAATTGAAAATCGCCAAATCTCATCATACTACCAACAATTTGTAAGTAGCTCAGATTAGAAACAATTCACAAGATGATTGAATCTTCCGTCTGAGAAGCGGTCACTCGAGTAGGCAGTCGATAGGTGACCACGTGATGTGGTTTCTGTGATCGGAGGATGAGCGGCACTGTATCTTGTCCAGGTTTAGCCAATCACATTGCTGACCTGGTGCTCGTCGCCGAACGGTTATGTTACGGGTTCGAAATAGGTGTGTTTCAGAGCAGTCGATTACCTAAGGTTGGTAAGTACTGGAATCGATGGATGGTTGCTCAACACTTGCGCCGTTTCGCCAACTCTGACCAGATTGTTCCTCAGTATAGCCCATAAAATTCTGAGGTGCTGTGTTAAACTGGCGAGCTGTTGACCAGAGGGTCCTAGCTAGCAAAATGCACTGACAGGTGGCCATCGGTTTGCCCTGGGCAAACAGCGTTGCAGAGTGGACCAACAACGAAGGCGGCGTGAAATCGGCAGGTTGACGGATGTTTCAGTAACAGCTGTCTTGTCCGGTGCATAGCCAAAGGCTCTCCGTGCTCTGGTTGGTTCACCAAGGAGCAGAGGAATGTGAACTTCAGGTCCGAAAAAAAGTGCGTGGTGGCTGAATTCTCCTCGACATTTGACGACCCGTCTTGTCCTTCTTGATACTTATCCGAAGTTTGCGACTTTCCGTCAACTTTATATTCTCCTCGAGACAGCTGTTCAGAAGCACATTCAGATAAGAAGTGTCACAAAGAGGAATGCAGTTGAGATTCGGCTGGTTCTGTCGTTAAAGCCAAATGAGTGTTCTTAAACAAAATTAGGGGAACTCTGAATGTGGCCTACCTGGTGAGCCCCAAGTAAGACGAAACCGGCAGTTTTATTGACTTTTTGGGTGGTTTTATCTAAACCTGCTGTATTTTGTTATCAAACAAGACATGTGAATAGTACTCACCAGAATAAACACGGATGTGCTGTGGCACACGAATGAACGAGTGATCGATTGGCTGTCCTGTCCAAGGACAACTTCCCGACGCCTTCTGCACGTGACCAACACAACTTATTCTTGGGTTGGAACCCTGTGAACAAATGGCAACTCAGTTGCCTTCACAGATGCAAAGATAACACAACACATCACATCAGTTCCCACCTAACGTACTCCTGAGCTCTACTCCGACGGTTATGTGCACTTTGTAGCAGAGCTGTCGTCCTAATCTGTGCAAACTGCGTCGCTGAACAATGGCTAGGCACAGAACAGCAGTGTGAATTGTCAGACGGCCTTGTGCTATTCAGGGTGTGGAGGATACCAGTGAACAGAGACTGGTAGTTGTACTATTCTGTGACAAAGGGTGCAACGTTGGCCTTTGTCCTCCTGGACAAAATAGCCTACCACGAGCTTCATTCTACCACTGACCCATCGCTACGCCCCCTAACAAAACATTGATGATGCCATCTCAAATGGTGCCCAGCTCAGCGAACAAGCCAAGGACCTTAGGTGAAACAAGATAAATGATACCGTTGAACGTGGAAATACGAAATCAATGCGAAATATCTATTCATTGTTCTAAGAAATTTCTCATAAAACAAGCTAGTTTCTGCAAGTTTCTTTTGAGCGTGAGGAAATATGACAATCGCATTAGGTGAGCCGAAATCTACTTGACGGAAACTTGAAACTTGGTATCAAGCGCCAACGGGCAGTTGAGGACCAGATTTTTTTTATACTGTATACATACAGCCGTCTGTCAGAACGAAACATCGGCCCGGTCGGTGTCTTCACCCAAAGCTGCCGCGTGGATGTCTCGGCGTGAGTACGAGATCACGTTGCAGACCGAACTTGATCAAAAGCTCGGTGTGTCTACGGTGAAACTGCTCCGCCTAGCAACCTACGACGCTGTTTCTTTCCTGTCTCCTCCCTTCGGATGACCGAGTGGATAAGACAGTGGACCACCACGGTCCACGACGCCATTTCAAAACCCATCGGCTACCGATTTCGTTTCACTAGTCTATACCAATGCTGTTTCAGAAATGAAGACATAAAGAGCAACGAGAAATCAATAACCGTTACTTGATCCCCTAAAATACCAGGCTCAGGGCGGATCTGTTGTCCGGAATAGATAAAAGTGGCAAGCTCTTCAGCACAGATTGGCTTCACTTACAGGACGAACTCTCCACTGGAAATTATTAAGCCTTCTTATACTACCAACAAGTTGTAAGTAGCTCAGATTGGAAACAATTCCACAAGAAGATTGAATCTTCCGTCTGAGAAGCGGTCACTCGAGTAAGCAGTCGATAGGTGACCACGTGATGTGGTTTGTGTGACTGAAGGATGGGTGACGCTATATCCTTTCTGGGTACGAGTTAAATATACTGTTGAACGTGGCCAAATGGCTTAGTTCTTGGTGTCGTTTGGAAAAGACAGGGGGCAGGCTCTTACTCGTTCATCCCACGTACGAAAAGAACGTTTAGCGAACCAATATCTGGCTACTTATATGTTGTTGGACTTCCATGAAGACCCTACTGATATGATTGTCAAATTTAAACGTGACCCGTTGACGAGAGGTTTTTCTTAGCAATTCCGAGACTATGGCGAACTCTCATTTCCCTTCGCATCGGNCGACAAGACTGTCCAACCTGTCTGTTTGTTCAGATTCGTTGTGGACGACATCCACAAACAGTTGTCACAGGAGAACTTATCGGTGACTTAAATCTGGGATTACATTGGCCAGCATCAACATCCCCGCTCACCAACATTGGAACCACGGTCGTAGCTTCAGAGAAAACGGCATAGTTTTTTTAGCTGCTTTCTCAATACAGAAATCAGGTGGTCACGCTGTTTGGACCCAAGCATTGTGTGACGATGACCAACCGTATGTACAACGCACCGGTGCGAGAGATTCTGCTAAGTGGTTGCCGAACGCGAAAATCCCGTGTGAAAGAGTTGACTGAGCGGCCACTTTTAGTCACTAGCGCAGTCTGTAAGAGCCCTCAGGACTGATGGAAACAGTGGATCGATCCTTGTTGGGGTGTTTGCAAATGGATGGATTTCTCCTTATCTTAGTGCCATCTGCAAACGGATTAATTTCTCATGGTCTCAGTGCCGACTGCGCTGGCTGACCCATGAATGCAGCCATCGACTGGCCCATCAAGGTGAAAGAGGGACACGAAAAGCCGGCGCAGGCGCATAAAAGCAACCGATGCCCAGTCAACTCTGGTTGTTTCATCTGGACTTCCTGGAATAATACCTGGTGATGATCTGACTAGGGCAAACTGGGCTTTTTCTTACAATTTTTAATTCATTTATTGTAGGACACTTTCGTGGTCACGGAATGGCCCCTTGAACTGGTTCGTAATCTGTTGGAACGATAGCTGTATGCGCATCTGAACTGATGCAGATGATGTTGGTAGAATTCGATTACAAACCCACCTCGCACAGTCACATTGTCATTGTCCTCAGGACCTTGAAAATTAAGTGCGCTCCACATGTCCAATGCACATGACTTCTCTTAGTCGCGTAGCCACACAAATCCATTCGTACAGCGCGCGCTCTTAATTCCATCTACACGTGCACGGACACACCCTCACACAGACACACGCATGCACACACACATGCATGCACACACACACGCATACACGCAAAACACACGCACGCACGTACGCAAACACGCAAACACGGACGCAAACACGCACGCACGCACGCACACAGACACGCACGACGCACACAGACACGCACACGCGCACACGTACGCTAACACACCGAGTCTGTCACTGGCTTCCGAACTCAAGACACAATCGATCGTAGTTCAAATACTCATTTCCCATCTGGTGTACGGACGCGATGCTGCACCAATCGCGTGCAATGAGTCGTGCTGTAGCACACCAGACTTCGCTGCACCAATCGCGTGCAATGAGTCGTGCACACCAGACTTTTGAGAGAGCCGAAGTTCGGTAACCAGATATGCAGGGAAGTGTTAAACAAGACAGCAGCCGTTGTTTACTGGACTGAATTTGATCAGTTCGCCATCAATTTCCCGCGGTATTTTTTTATGTCGTCCACGGGACTGGTAGATTTATCTCAAGTTCACCACAGATTGAATGCCGCAACTAACGCAGAACTTATGGGGCAACCCGTGAGACAGGGGCTTAGCCACACAAAACACTGATGTGCTTTGGTCTCTTGACAAAACACTGTAGGAATGAAACCCTTCGCATAAAAAGCATCCTCTACAATATTAATAATACTAAGCAAAGACAAAAACAACAAGATTGCGAATTTATTGGCCAGAAGGTCCCTAGTTTGAACCCGACTTCTGCCGCTCGACTTCCCCTGTCTAGACCAGGGCAACCTGACAGCATCCCAGCCCTCGTGCTCCATTCTGATGACATAGCAGTTGGGCACCAAGAGGATGCTACAGCTGGACGGCTTACCGTACCACGAGAATGAGCATTCACTCGATTATGTTATTGGAACATTGAGAACCCACGTTCATATCCGTCTCATATGAATAATCCTCATCGTGATGTAGCGCAACTGTTCTGGTGATCCCCCATCATAGTGGAGGGACTCGAGTTTCGCTTTTATTAGAGCTCATGAGTCGGCACATATCCTTGGTTATGCCGAGTTTCGAACTTCGGACATCTTACATCCGAAACGAGTGTGTAAGCCAACGCATATTGGACGCGCTCACGCTTGAGTGATGTGATTGCTTTGTCCGACGCCTGGTAGAGTAGTGCTAAGAAGCTCGCCTCTCATGTCAGATATCCGGAGTTCAGATCCCTGCTGATGAGCTCTAAAAACAGCAAAACTGGACTCCGGCGCTTCTCCCCATTGATGTGGGATACTTGCACCAGGAAACGAGAACGATTGTTTAGACGAGAGTTCACAGCCACTTGCTTTGTCATAAGAGCTCCTAAATGATGACACCTGTATGATTAATCCTTCCGTTCTCACATGTACTTCATGTTTTTTTTCTTCAACTTTCGAGCACACCACTCCGATTCCTTCAAATTCGTAAGGACAACTTTCTGTGTGATTTAGCTTATTCCGTTGCCAATCCACGGTTGGTTTGAGCACAGCGAGGGGGAGAAACTGATCACAACGCTGCTCAACCATTAATGGCCAGCTCAGCTGTTGAGCGCACGCTCGAATTCAGCTATGGGTTAGAGAGGCACGTATTGCCGATGAGTCTCAACAAGAATGAAATGGCTGTCGCGCACCTTTGGGCTTTTCTGGATTGCCAGGCTATCGACTTCTTTCGAGCAGACGTTATGAATGCCCTATTTCATTACAATTGTTTCTGAAAATCTTCTAGAGACAAGCGAAATACACGCGTTTGCATACCAATTTGGTTTTGACGGGATACTAACTTGGAACCCAGTTGAATATCTCGTTTATGATGTTCTTAAGCGACTGGCATTTCGTACCAATCGGAGGTGGCCTGTGCCGCACATTCAGCTGGAGAAGAGTGTCTTGAAGGAAAGATTCAGCTGAGTTCAATGCGAGTTTCCCGTCAAAACCAAATTGATATGTAAATAAATGTTTTTGTCGAAATCTGCCCAACTTTGAGGGCACAAGTAGAACACACGGTTGTCGGAAACTCGGGGACTGCGGCTACCTGATGAGCCCCAAGAAGGGCGAAACCGGAGAGTTTTCAGTGACGTTATGAGTAGTGCACTGCACTCTCATTCTGGGACTTCCAGGGAGGTGGACAGCTGGAACTAAATCATCATCACCATCATCGACAGCATAACATCGGTGTTCAACACCGATGCTTCACTGCCGTACAACCATGATTTTTTTGAAAGCTTTATTGTACAGAAAAGAGTAAAGGTGGACAGGAATGGACTTAGTGCTAGCTTACCACAATCATTCCGAGGTGCCTACACCTCCAAACATTCACTCAGGCGATCTGGATAGAAACTGACGACAAGAACGCCACTGACGTCGGTTGGCAGTCATATCTTGCAGCGTCTCCAACCAGGCACAGTGAGGATCACGCGTTCCCCACACTGGAAAGCGAATAGCACGACAGCACCCAAAGGTTTCGTGATTTCTTTCGTACCCTTGTGCCAAGCCAAGGGTTGACCACCTCTCTGCTTCCGCCACTCTATGGTGGGCATGGAAAACAGCACTTTCTTCGGCAAACGATTGTTCGGCATACGTAACACATGTCACAACCAAGGCAGCATCTGATGTTGGCACATTCTTCAATGGAAGTACCCGTTGCACAACTGAAAACGCGCATTGTAACTGCCTCGTTACGGATTCGCCAACACCAACCCACACGAGCTATGGTTCTGAGACAACGATTGTCGAACACCTGAAGACGTCTCATTTCCGCTGCTCGAACAGGCCAGGTCTCACAGCCATACAGCAAAAAGAACCCACACTTTAGCTTGATACACACGTCCCTCGAGATTCAGGGATAAACCACTCTGACGCCATAGGTGTCTCAAATTAGCAAACGCGGCCCGAGCCTTGCAGATTCGTGCTGTCATATGAAGAGGTTGTGTACGGTTTTTGTAGAGATTTTGTGTCAGGGCACTGCAGTTAGCGTAGTTCACTCGTCAGCTTACGGACTGAAAGGTTCGTGATTCGAACCGAACCTCAGCATCTCGACTGCTCCTGTCTATAGGTGGACAGTGTGGCAGTATGCCAGCCCTGGTTCCTCCTTTCGTTAGTACTGCAGCTAGGCACCGAAAGGGGCTACAAGTGAACGGCTTTTTCTTTCTTTCCGAGAACTCGACACGGATTCGAATGCTTCTTGAGTAAGAATCATGGAGCTAGTGAAGCTCAGTGGGAAAACAAAAAGTACTTATCGTTTGGACTCCTGGGGCGGTCGAAAATGACGAGTAGGTTAACTGAGACACCCGCATATGATCAAGTCCATCCCGATATAACGATCGATAGACCGGTTTCTGATGGAGATCGGTGACGGCAACAAGGCCTTGAAAATAAAATGCCGGGATGGCGTGGGCGTCCAATGATACCGGCTGCAAAAACTGTTGGAACAACTCCACTTCCGTTAGGATATTCCGATAGCCGTTGATAATTGCTACCTCAGCTAGTGGTTACCCTAGCTTTATTTTTCGCTTGCTGCTCGCATCTAAGAGCCGATGTGCTGTTCTCGAACTACCTAATCAAATTTGGCAAGTCTAGGAGGCTGATTTGTTTCGAACGTTTATTTTTGTGCGCACGCCAGGATGGGCGGAAAATCAGGCGACAAGAAAAGTCACCCGACCGCCAACCACTGACCTTGTAATTCTCAAGGTCTCACGTGGGTTGCAAAACGTTTGTAGATTGAAAAATAATGGACCAAGTTTAGACGTTACCCGCTACTCATAAGGCTGCTGAGAACGCTTGGGATTTACAAGTAGTGTGTTACGCCCGGACAATCTAATTCGACGTTTCGAATATCGACCCGCTTTTTTGTAGCTTGTAGCGTGAAGATGCTATTGTGGTCGGCTTGAAAGTAGTTGCTCTCGTTCCCTAGCAAACCTTATGGCAATAGTGGTTCGCCTTAGAAAATAGCTTGTACTTCAGACTGAAGTGAAGGTGAGACTGTAGCGTGTGCAATCTCCCGTTGTAAGCCCTACTCACTATCAGTAGCATAGGCACCACTCCTTCACACGCACACTGTCGTCGACCAAGTGTTTGGAGCTGTTTCATTTTCACGGGTCGGCCATCTTTCGATCGTTCTCAGGGAAATTTGCTTCAACTTTCGATGTTGACGTATCGCCATGAGCAGTGTTCACACGTTATAGATGTCTGTCATTCGCAGACGCCAGTGACTGCGTTCTTTCGGAGATGGAATGCACGGTGTGAGCGATTGGACTTTTTACCGAGGACTACACCTATTCGTTCAATTCTGCTTACCCCAAAGTCGTTCCCAATTTCCAGATTTCCGATTACGTTCTTCCGGCTCCAGCTTGGACAGAAAAGGTGGTGATGACATCACGTGACTCCACTAAGAACTCACTGGTTTATCGCAACGCTAGGGGTACAAGCTGAGTACCGGTTTATGAACGAGTTACTACTCAGTGGAGTTGACAGATATGTTGTCACTTCGTAGAGTCCGACGCTGTTTCCTCTTTTAGACCTTTTTAGTTCAAGTAGAACATAATGTTGACGAAAACTCGTGGACTGATGAGATAGGCGGATAAAAATTCCTAACTTTTCCCACCTGGTGAAGACCGAAAACCTTGGGCAAAGTTTTCCTTATTTTCCCGCGGTATCGATTTTCCCGTGTTTGAAATCTAAATATGCAAGCCCGCTTTGAATTTCCGCCTAATTGACAATTTCGGTTAGACATTTGATGGCATATTGGAAAAGTCGACTAACTTTTTCACCCCACACCCGTTATGCTAGTCCAAATCCACTCACTGTGGAAACAATAACCATTAACCGTGCTTTAAAAGGTCACATGAACCGAGGGGACCTCGCGATTATAAACGGGACCAGTCAAGTGGACGCAATTGTACATATGGCACTCATTTGACTCGAGACTGTCGTGCTTTGAAGCAATAAACGGATTTGTGTAATGGACTTCCATTTCAGTAGTATAACTACCACTCACATTTCCTCCCGACATTCTCCTTCCCCCCTACACAGGATCCTGTACCCCACTGCTGGTCCGAGATCGGTCATTTCAAACGAAAGTTTTGCAACGTTTGTCGCAAGCGGGTGGATGACCTCCTGGCCCTACGGTGTGAAAGTGAGTTATTCTGACTTCATGCAGTCGAACCATCGTTGAAAAAAACCTTTCGAGGTGACATGGTCAAGGAAGTTCATTTCGAAATGTCGGATGTACCATGAGGCAATGAGGCTGGGTAGACAAGTGCGGTCTGTTTAAACAACCAAGTTTCAGAGCCGTAAAGGCTGATGACTAAGCAACAACGCGACTGACTGATTCAACTGCGACGTTACTGACCGAGAGGTCCATGGTTCGAACCCGACCCCAGAATCTCAACTACTTTTGTCTACGTAAGGGACTTTCCTCATCGGCCAACCGCAAACAAATCTCTGCACATGAGCTCATCGAATTGTTTTGAGCTGTTCGGAAACACCAGTTGGGTTGTTCGAACCAGATAGTTCAGCTTCGCTTGACCACCGATCATTTCACAATGGGCTTTCACCCTTCTGGGGAACAACAAGTCCCGAAGTTGATTCCAAAATGACATTACGTTTAAGTCCTGCATCAAATACATGATTACATCACTTGGGGTGATATCTCGAGATTGATATGAGTTGTGAGTTTACTGATCCGAAGGTCCGTGTTTCGAGCCCAACCTCGACATCTCGACTTCCCTTGTCTGGACTTGGATAACCTGGAAATAGCTCTTCCCTTGTGCTTCCTGCAGGAAGCGTGACACCTAGGTCCCAAAGGAGTATAACAGCTGAATGATCACTCATTTTATAAAGATAGTTTCTCAATTTTGTACACTATCGTCATGTCAAAAAGCAATGTAACCAAGGCAACAAACCCTGCCATTTGGCCGTGAAAAGTTCTCACTCTAGTTGCAGTTTCGGAGGCCTCCATAGGGGCATTTAAAAACTTAGATGTGGAAACCGGGGTGGAATAACAACCTAGACTATTGGGATATCATGAGTTCACTTCTGTGCTGGTCATCTTTACCAGGAGCTGTTAGTTTTGGCTTTGAACAGAATTGTGTATCCACTTAAAAATAGACGAACGTACGTCATTGGTGCAATTTCCACCGTCCTCTAAGCTCTCTACGCGAGACCAATGTGGCCCGCCAACATTGTCCGACAAACGCCCACTCACGAAGTCACGAGCGTCCAGCTATAATCGATCGATGAGCTGTTTGGCAGCTTATCGCTTGCCAACTACTGAATGACAGAAGTGGATGCCGTGAGCAGGAGATGAAGGTTACGTAACACACTTCCTCTGCGACGACTCTCTGCTCGACAAAGTTCCCACTAACACGATCGTTTTGATCAAGCTCCAAGGGAGAATTCTCCACCGGTAGGAACTTCCACATTTGAAGTATCTACACGGCTCAAATAAAAAAATTCGTTTGAGTGCTCTGTTAATTGACAAGCAAGTGCAGAACTGCGCCTATGTACTCAGAACGTAAAAGGTTGTGTAGACAAGACGCAAACAGAGTGTGCGCACAGAGTTTACCGTGATTGTGGCCTCGCCGGCCCCGTGGTGCCTAAAACGATCATCTGGATGCATTCACAATCTGAATGTGAATCACCTTGGCACATGTTCTCGGAATTCAAAGACTTCACGACAACAAGGAGAGAAAAGCCTTCATGGGCCGAAGCTTGATGAGCGAAGCAGAACAAATCATGCGGTAGGGTACTTGCCTCTCCCTCCCCCGTGTTTCGATCACAACCAGATGGTCGTATCAGCAAACGAACCATCTTCAAACGAGCGTTACTTTTCAAACAACTTTCGCTCCAGACAATACTTCTAAGATGAGCCTTCATCTGAGCCATTTCTTTGTATTCTACCTGATCCACTCGTGCCTCCCCCCACAATAATTTACATTTGACCTTTTATTCATGAATAACAACTGTCCAGCAAAGAGTATTTATTGGCCATTATTATAGCGATCGATGTACCGTAGAATAGCATTGTCTTATCAGGAGTGCAATTGATAAATGATACCCAACTCCTAGTCAGTCATTTGAATCTCACCGTCAAAGGTATCCACAATTTCTCATCTAATAACAACTGAAGAAAAGCACTCGTCCTCAGTGATGGGCGAGGCAAAACTAATCTAGAATTTTCTCCAGATCTAATGGTCCGGGATGACATTTTGGGTAGGCGGGGAGATGTTTTCCGTTCGGAGACAAAAATTTTGATAAATGTGGAAATATGAGGAGGAACTCTCGGAGATAAAATTTCACGGTGTCCAAATAAAGTCAGAAGGATAAAGTACTTTTTGTTCCAGTTAAAACATAACGTTATATCACCTTCGCAAAGGGGGATTTCACTCGTCTAATGGTGAGCACTGCCCAGGAAGATCTCTCCTAACTATTCTTATTTCTCTGCCTCAGTCACCTCTCTAGTACAACCGCCTTTAATCTGTTCAAATACTCTGATCCTTTAAATATCACCACCGATTTCGATTAACTGATATGGTCTTACACAATTTTAACCTGGAATGTTAGCACTTACATTTCTGTCGTTAATGATGGCGGTAGTGATGATCAGGGATTAGTTTAGGTTCCAGTGTGCCAAGGTCGAAACACGGTTACTCACTTTAACCTATTTGAAACATTTCTAGAAAATGTAATTACTAAACCTGTCCTTCATCTGCGGGCAGACTCGCTGATACCATTGCGATTGGACGGATTCATGGCGAGCGAGCAGGAGGCCCACTTTGATTGGTCAGTACATCGACCAATCACAATTGGGTAGAAAAACACCAACTGAAGAAGACTATTGGTCAGGGGAGCAAAACTCTCACATGCATCTTGTTTACAAAACTGAACATCCATCTTCTCCTTGAATGCGTTTTTCTGAACTTTTCTCGATATTCATTGACTGTTACTCAAATGCAAGCAAATACTATAAAGTGACTCCACGAATTCCATAATAGATCTCACTTTTCAAGAGACCAACGAGCGAATTTACGAGAAGACACTACTTGCATGCCTCATCAGTAGTATCCACCGTTACAACGGTAGCTCCGGTGAGTCTAGTGGGAGTGATCCACAAGTGCGCTACCAAGTTCAGCGACGAACAGATTAATAGCCACCCGGTTATCGACATCCGTAGACAGGGTCTTGTTGCGGTAAACATCCCATCACGTACTGCAAGCTTTCCTGTCAGTGGAACACTTAGTAACTTAGTAACTTAGGAACTTAGTAACTCGAGGCTCAATTGACTTGGGTATCTGAGTTCGATAAATTTTGATAACTCTGGACGAGGACCACCTAAAGTGGTAAACTTTTGGAACAAAAGGCATCTACTCCGCGAATCACCTGGAAGTTTGGTGGTCAAGTTGAACATAAATTTGTCAGAACCTCCAGGACTGCGTCCAACTTACGAGTCCCAAGAGGAGCAAAACCAGCTGTGGGCTGTTGGGATCTTTTCCAGATAAGCCCCCCAAAAAATTAACCCCCGGCACAAAAAAAGATTAGACAAATGTGGAATATAAAATTTTCACTTTTAGTTCTCATTGAAGAGGGTGAACTTGGGACGTCATTATTAGTTTGTCTGGCTTAGTCCGTTTTTCGGTAACTTTGCATCCAAACGAACTCACACAAGTAGCTGTCCACTAAGGATCGGTGTGTGCCGCACAGGCGTTCATTCTACATCTTGTTGACGTGCCCCGCGTGTTTTTCACGGTCAGATATTAGCGTTTTATCGATATCGACGTGTAGACCTAGGCCGCCGATAACTGTTGGAGTCTGCAAAAGCCATCATAGGCACAATTCGCGAAGAAAGATCTTTTAGTCAACAGCCATCGTGTGGCTAAGAGATAATTCCTCTGAATAGAATTTGATTTTTGCCAAATTTTTGAACCAGTAATAAATGAATAGAATTAATGCCCTAAACTCCATCCTAGACCGCTCCAGCCAAGTTCCATTTCGAAAACCGATTCCTTGCCGACACTGTCGGGCATTACAACTCCACCTGTCAGAAACAGTTGAAAGTGTCATTCGGTGGCCATAAACGTTGGCATAATCGTTGCCGATGGACCACTTCGTGGCTATGCAGAAAACGTATTGCTGTCTCTTTGTGATGAACGAGAGTTGAAAGTGTCAGAAAGTTCACTTAGGGTTTTACGTCCGAGCAGAGAAACTGTTTGTCTAGATGCGGAGTTGGATTAGAAACGTTCCATCGCCAATTGAGATGACATCATCAGTGCGTTTATTTTGGGGAGCGCAGTGGGGCGTGTCGGTGGGTCAGTGGTTGTGCGTTGAGCGGTGGTCCCTGTGGGTCGATGTGTCTGCTTCTAGCCGGGTTGGCTTTCCAAAACGATTGGGTGTTTAGTAAGACGTCTTGATTGTCTGGACTGTTATCCTCCATACTGATTGGTCGGTCGTCACGTGACCTTTGAGTCTGATCGAGCCCTACTTTCGTCCTATCATGGTAGTAGCAGCAGTTCGGTGACACTAAAGAACGCATCATTATCTGGGTTGGGACATTAGGCAAAACTACACTTTTCCGTCGTAACGAGGACTTTATGATCAGATCTTCGCAGACCCCGGGAGCCTTCTTCCCTGAACATGGCGATGGTGAAAAGCGTTGGTTCATTTCTTGGTAGATGGTGTCGTTCTGCGTTGTGAACTTCCGAGAGGCGAAACTCTTTGAGGCCAAAATCTCCACAAACTGTAAGAAACTGTTTCAATAAAGAAAACAGTGTTGCTGAAAACTCTTCGACAGCCCACGACCGGTTTCGCCCTCCTTGGGGCTCATCAGGTAAGCGCACATTCCCTGAGTTTCCGTCAACCCAAATTGTCCTTCCGATGATTCAATTTCACAATCTGTACCTTCTGTACAGTGCGGCGTCGGAATGGGATATCTTGAACAATCAGCAATTCTGACTCCTTGAACGAACGTGCTGATTCTGTCTGGTTTCGAGCGAGAAAACAAGAAATACCGCCTAACTCAGCTTCTGTCCGGAAGGTTGAAACGTGTAGGCATCTCAGAATACTTGTGATGGGCAAGCGACAGGTCCCTTCCCATCCGATCTTTCGTTTTATTCAGGTTAGGGATTTGTACTTGTGGCTGTACGATAGTAAACCACCAGTGTCCACAGTGATGTTGATGGTGGCGAAGACTGGGATCACTTGTTGGATGCCGAGGCTTCCAGCGGAAAGAAGCGAGGATCACGTGTGAAATGTATGCCATTATTTTCTGAAGCGCCGCGTGAAGCGGGGGAAAACTTGAGCTTGAAGTTGGGCAACACCCTCAAGGACACGTTTTTACCCGTGAACAGTTGGAATGGCTGGAAGCTGTGCTGTTCTCTGGTGATACTTCACATGGTCAAGCTTTTGAAGAACATCGGCTGGATTTTGCGGCTTCTTCTAGGGAGCGTACTGTCGGAACTCGGTTATTGACTGCAGGTAAATGAACTGCATCAAAAGTCCTTTGTGTCTGCAGAACAAAACGTTTCTGAGGTGACGACTTAGTGATCGACTCCAAAGTTTCCCGAGCTGTGTGAGGTGACTGGTTTCCTCTACTCAGATGAGGAACTAGCTAGGAAGACCTTCTACTCAACGGAGTTAAATGGATACACCCTCTGTATTTGCCATGCGCGCAAGTGTCTTTGGCGGGTGTGTGGCGCTGCGGCAAACGGCGGAACCTGTCAACCAAGGCGACGCGCAGCTGGTTCGGCCACATACATCGAATGAGCTGCATTCACCGGCCAGGTTCCCGTTTTTCTGCTGGAAATATGGCCGAGAAAGCTTGGAGTCGCATGGGAAACTGGTGATGAAATGTGTAGAAGAATCTGAACGCGCAGTCAGTTTTTCAGATCTTCACCACACAGTCACAGAACGACCAAATCAAAGGAGAATTAAGAAGTAAATTCGTTATGCTCTACTCATAAGGTTGCAGAAAATTCGTTGATGGCCCACGACCGGTTTCGCCCTTCTTGGGGCACATCAAGTAGGCACAGTCCCCGAGTTTCCGTCAACCTCACGTTCTACTTGAAACCAAATTAGCGAAACGAACCCATTTGCTAACTAATTCGGTTTTGCGAGAGAAGAAAGAGGATTCGACAAGGAAGACATCGAATTAACCAATGAAGCACCAGGAATTTGCTCTCTATCAGAATCCAAAATCCTACATCTAATAGGGATGTTGGGCCGGCCAATCAAACTCAGATGGGTAGAAATACGACTCAAACTCGAAACTCACAGCTGACAGATGAGATCCAGGGAAGAAAGCTATCAAATACCACAACGTAACACAACTCACAATCGGACCAATCAGAATGGGGCTGAAATAAATCGCTGATGAAGCAATCGAATGCAAGGAATACAGACCACAGCGCAATACATTCGGTAAATGGACCAATTACCTCACCAGATGGCTACTCTCCGTCTCTCTACCCACGAAATCATCATCGATCTGCAGTTTGTCAGCTCTGTGACTCTACTGAAGTTACCATACTGGACCGTTCTGGTTGAATCATTCATAGAACGATTAAATTCAATGTATCATAGAGACATTCCGGCCTGCATAAGTGTGGTGACCATTTACTGTCGACTTTCCCAAACTAGTCTCTGCAGATTGGGAAGTGAAAAATATGCAATCTGACGTAGTCTACCTTGAAAATTCAACCTCCTGGGGGTGGTGTTTTCACGCACAACATTTCCTATCCATGTCATTGCTGATCTTCACTGATAAGTTTCTCACTACCCCTGCTTGAGATCACTAAAGCCTCCCTAAAGCCTCATCATCATCATCGACAGCATGACATCAGTGTTCAACACGGATGCTTCACTGCCTTACAACTACGATGTATTGGAAAGCCTTATTGCAAAAAAAAGGGTAAGGGTGGACGGGGAAGGTGATAACAAGAACGCCACTGACATCGATTAGCGGCCATATCTTGCAATGTCTCCAGCCAGGCACAGTGAGGATCACGCGGTCCCCATCCTGGAAGGCGAGTAGCACCGACAGCACCAAATTATTTCGTGATCTCCTTCATACCCCTCTGCCAAATCAAGGATTGGCCACCTCTCTGTTTACGCCACTCTGAATTGGGCGTGGAAATTCCTGGATTCACACGGAACTACGCAAAATCACAGACCTAAAATAAATGACCTTAAGGATTTAACTTGTTCAGACTTTTCAGAACTTCCGCGTGGTTCGTATTCCGTTCTATTTTGACTAGGATCGGCGACGAACTAGCTTCAATAAGCGCTGTTCCAAGAAGCTCTTCCACGCTTCATCTTCGCCTAGTATGATCGTTCTTTTCAAAGACTTGTCAGTGGTTACTTCAATCGTCCCGACACATAACAGTTGATAGCAACCGTCAGGACACTTGAGAGCTGTGAAATCGATCAATCTTTGGTCACTCCTGCTGGCGCATTCGAAAAGTGCACAGAACAACTACTCTGGCGTCATTCAATCGTCTTCCTATCCTATAAAACTTCCATCCCCCATGTGTGCATCGCTCCGTTCTCCAAGGTTTGCTGACCAGAATTGGTTGTGAAATCTCATATTTGACAGGTGACTTGTTTCCATTTGCTGAGCAGAGATCAAAGAACGGTTTCCGCGTGGATCGTGGTCAGTCCGGGGATTATTCGTACGAATATGGTCGCTGTTTCCTAATTCACTAGTGACTGAACGTTGAATGATTCAACCACTCCGATAAACGGGCTTCCAAACCTCATGTTTCCATCGTCTAGTTCTGAAATGAGGAAGCACGGTGGCACGTATCCACCCACAGATGTTGGCGGCGAGACTTAGCAAACTAGTTCTGGCTTCCCTTTGAATAAACGCACAATTCGTAGCCAATCCAGCTGATAATCGGGCTCCACATCACCTCCCTACATGAGCATCTAAATGCGACGGTCTCGTGTTAAGCGAGTCGGTTTGATGATCTTTTCCAGTCACCCTGTGTCCTTCCACCCACCCAAGAAGTCCCCGATTTTGTATTACTATTGATTTTCTTCGTGTTATCTTCCCGACAGGCATAGAGTGTGTAGAACATGTTGGCCAACCCATATTTTTCCGCAGGGTTGATTGTCTAAATAGGTGTGTTTGAACCTGGTTGCCGTGACGACAAAAGTACCAATCGACTTGGAACACAATCGTATGTTTACCATCGTTTGCTCCGTTTGCTCTCCATTCTCTTCAGTTTGTGAGTACTATTCACACTACGAGTGTCTGGACTTTGCGTCGACGGATTGTAAACAATGTGCCGTATCCACAATGACCACTGCACTGAAAGTAAGTTTCCACATGCCATCCAATGCCCCTCTGGTTGATACATTCGGTTTTTTATTGAACGTTTTGTACAATGGTCATCCCCCTTTCCCATTTTCTTTTTCGAACTCCTCTCAGCCGAAAAGTCCCACACAACTGGTCCCTGTAAGTTCTCCTTCGACACAAGCCCGACCATTCAAATCCCCCACAGATGACTTGCTTGGACAGAGTACGGACTCCGGAGATAATTCTCAACCGGCTAGTGCATTCCAATCTCCTAAATCTGCCTTTGGTCCCCCGTTCCGTGGTTCACCCTCCTCCCCCGCCGCCCAATCATCGTCCTTATCCACGACCGGACCGATTAGCAATGAATCCACTTTGCTCAGCGCCGACGCCCCGGATCGTCACCTCCTGGCATTAACCAATCGACTGGCAACAACATGTTTGACGGACGATGGGGCAAGCACCGGACCAGAAAAAACGCAGCCACATTTCCATCATTGGAGGGAGGGAAATCTGCCGATGACTTCCAAATGTGCTGCGTGCAGGAAGACCTGTTGGTCTACGGAATGTCTGACGGGCGTCAGATGTGAATGGTGTGGAATTACAGTGAGTCTGTCAACGTTTGTGACCCTGTCGAGCTACCTATAAGTTTAGAAAGAAAGAAGTGTTGAAAAATCCGTATTTTGGATCGTAAGGCTGTTGATCAGTTCGTGATGTTTGGAAACGGTTTGTGTCACCAGTTGAAGAGGTAACTGCGCACAGACGATGTTCCCTTACAAAACGTTTGTAATCCGACTGTCAAGCTCAGAGGAAGGGCTTCTAGCCCGCAATCAAGCGTTTGAACACTATTCACGGACCACTGTGCCGTGGAATTCTCTTTGTTTATTCCAAAGTCAAAGGGAGCTCTTAGTCTGCAACAAATAGAATCACACCCTGTCGGTGCGACCCGAAAGAAGCACGAGAGTTGAGATACTTCCAGGTTGCCTAAGCCCAAGCAGGAGCAGTCGAGATACAGGGTTTAGGTTCGAACTCTGGACCCTCCGGTGAATGATTTCACGCTTCAACTACTGAACTGTGCTGAGCCCAATGACCGGAAGAAGAGATCGCGAAAATACTACCTTTCGTTTCCTTGTGTTCTGGATTGTAACTGGGATTCTCACACATTGCTCATCTACTTTTCCAAAGCCAAGGAGATGTTTAGCAGTTCCGTTTTTGTGATCTCGATGAGTCCAAACTGATCCGTATGTGAATAATCTCAGTAAGGGGGCCAACCCAACAGTATTTTGTTCTCTAGAGCGCCACGTTTTCTTGATTCCGTTACGTAGAAGTAATCCCGTGATTTCCGATTCGTCGTGAAACATGGCTGAAAAAAGCCGGGGGTACCGTCCTTTCCGAGGGACCCGCTGTCCCGATTAGCGGGAAACTGGTTACAATAAGCTGTGCAAAGTGATCCTTCGTGGATAACACAGTCACGTGTGAAGGTCATCACACAAGAAGGTTAAAGTACTGACTACATTTCACTTTGGTCTACAGCGTGTGACTGGCTGTTGCTCAATCCAAAGAACTCAAATGTTGCATTCTATGACTAATAAACTAATGATCGTTCAGCTGTAACAGCCTTTCGGTGCCTAGCTGTAATGCCATCCGGAGGAAGCGCGAGGGCTGGGATACTGCCGGGTTGCCCAAGCCTAGACGGGGGAAGTCGAGAGGCAGAGGTCGGGTTCGAATGACGGACCTTCCGGTCAGTAAATTCACGCGCTCTAACCACTTGGGCCGTTTCGTGCGATGTTGATTCGTATTCGGACTGTAGATTTTAGTTCCATGGCGTTCCTCTTACGTTTAATTTGAGCTCTGGGTTACGTAGATTGCACCTGGAGAAGGGTCTTGAGCAGAAATCACGACCAATCAATTAAGGTGTCGCCCTCAGTCAACCCCATTCACGAAGGGCCAACCAGACGCGCCGAGTACAACAATCAGAATCTCATCGACTAATCCTAAAGTTTTTCACCTATGGGATGCCACCAGGGCGCTTATCCGATAAAGTGTGACGTGATGTTTGGCATCAGAGGTCTGTTCTGTTTCATTCGTGAATTTCGTCCTCACTACTTACAACATATGAGTAATCTGTTCACAAAGGAAGCAGTCCGTGGTACGGCTTTCGCAGACCCTCAGTTAAATAGCCAATGAATACTAAACTGCATAAACCAAGGGATTTAACTGCGCAAGATGAGTCAACATTTTCACTTTTGGAGGGCGATTGCATCACACGTTTTATCATTTGCCAGAAACTAGATAATGGGATATTTGACAGTCCGAAGACTGCGAGACCCGTGCGCTGTCGTGGGCAACTTTTACCTAGAGACTTTCCAGCATAGTCTACTTTTTGTATTTCCAAGTGGTCTTCAAGAACAAACGTGTCCAACTGGCTTTCCTCTGTACATCACCTTAGCTGACCAATCCCGTTGAGGGGGATCTCTGCCAATCAGAGCTTCGTAAAACAGATTCGAATTGCGTTTGTCAGTGACTCTTTTTCAGCGATAAACACAGCCCGTTACTTGTTAACTTCTTTCATTCCTTTCGTGCCCACTAGTTCCATGGCTTCTGTTTTCTTTCCACACCACTAGGTCATCAGTCACCTCAAGACTTCCAAAGTTCATTTTATACTCAGTAATGAATGAGTATGTCTGATATTGAAGAGAATTCCTTGCGCTTTAGAGATTTTCACACTCCCCAATCCTATCAACTGGAAAGTGGTGATTCTTCAAATGCCTAAGTTGCATTTTGTTCTGTCATCCTTCTAAAAACTTCAGACAGCCCTGCTTGCTATCGAATGACCGCTATCCCATCATCATCATCATCATCGACAGCATGACATCAGTGTTCAAAACCGGTGTTGCGCTGCCATACAACCATGAGTTATTTGAAAGCCTTATTGTGAAGAAAAGAGTAAAGGTGGACAGGGAAGGAACTTAGTGCGAGCTAACCACAATCATCCCGAGGTGTCTACACCCTATAGACATTCACTCAGGCAATCTGGATAGAAACTGACAACAAGAACGCCACTGACATCGGTTGCCAGCCATATCTTGTAGTGTCTCCAACCAAGCATAGTGAGGATCACGTGGTCCCCATCCTGGAAGGTGAGTAGCACCGATAGCACCCAAGCGTTTCGTGATCTCCTTCATACTCCTCTGCCAAGTCAGGGGTTGGCCACCTCTCTGTTTACGCCACTCTGAGTTGGGCATGGAAAACAGCACTCTCTTCGGCAAACGATGGTTCGGCATACACAACACGTGTTCCAACCAATGCACTTTCTGATGCTGGACACATTCTTCAATGGAGGCATCCGTTGCACAATTGAAAACGCGCTTTCTAACTGCCTCGTCACGGATTCGCCGACACCAATCGACACGAGCTATGGTTCTGAGACAACGATTGTCGAACACCTGAAGACGTCTCATTTCCGCTGCTCTAATAGGCCAAGTGTCACAGCCACTTTCGGTTGAATGGGGATAATGCTAGTGACTGCCTTCATTGTTGCCATGCTTTTGGGGTCTCTGGTTTCGACCTAAGTTTGCGCCTCTCTCCGACACTTCTACTTCGTGCATAGTCCGGTTGTTTCAAACGAACTCGTCTTTGCTAAGGCTTTCGGCTACTGCTCAACGTTATCTCGATTTACCAGCACTTGAAATAACCAATGGACATACGCAAGAGAACGCACAGAGGTTGGAACACTGCGTCGACTATATCGCGGACACTGATACTTTCTTAGCGATGTTGTGGAATGTAGGTAGCTCGGTTGCGCTGTTTGGTTGTTGTTCTGTTCGCCGAGCTTGGCAGTTGGATTGCAAACGTTTCATCCCCAATCGAGGTGACATTGTCAGCACAGGGTTGAGTGACTGAATTGCTCCTCTTCTGCCTGTGATTATATAGCATCCAAACAGTATCTGGTAGTTTTGAAAACGGTCTTCGCGTAGTTTGAATCAGACGCGGTCTCAACCTCCTGTTTCTGGTTGGTTCTTTGGGTGCATTCAATTCGTCAGTTCTGTGTGTGGTTGTTCTGTTGTGATTCGGCCGTTTTTCTTCTCGTTTTGTGGTGTGGGTTTTGTTCCCTTGATTGGTTGATTCAGCGGCCCTCTGATTTTAGTGATTGTCTTCCTTTGACCCAGTTACTCCGTTGGTTGCCGTTAGGTTTCTTAGCTCCGAGTCCCGTGACCGTGTGGTTCTTTCGCTCGCAACGGCTGATAGACTGGGTCAATGTCGATGAGTTTATTGATCGATTTTTATGTGGAGTACCACGCCTCGGCAAATTCTCGCTCCTGTTTTGTTCTTGCGTGAGCAAGTATTTGAACGATATCCCGATTGAACCTGTGTCCTCCAACGTCTTCGTGAATTGAGACAAGTGACATTAAATCACGCCTTCTGCTGGCAAGCTTGTGTTCGTGTATTCTGGTAGCAAGTTTTCCTCCCGTTTGGCCAACATGGTGTTTGTCGCAGTCGTTGCACTTAAGTTTGTAGACCAAGTTAGTCTTCTTCAATTCATCCAAGCCTCCCTTTGGTTTCGAGAGGGTTCTTCTCAACGTGTTTGTAGGCTTAAAGGCGACTGCAATTCCATGTTGCCGTAAGTGTCGTGCAGTCATCTCCGCCACGTTTCTGATATACGGCAGCGTAATCTTCCTCTGTTCTGGTCGCGTTGACGGATCAGCTTTGTGGTGGTCTCGAAAGCCCTCCGATATGAAATTCCTCCGAATATCTCGTAGAGTCTTCGTTCTTCTTTTTTCTAAGTCTCTGTTGTGTTTTGCAATGTGTCTCCACCCGCTTTAATAGAGTTTGAACACAGCTCCGCTTGTGACAGTCCGGATGGTTGCTGTGGTAATTCAGAATCTGGTCCGTATGCGTTTCTTTCCCGTATACTTCAGTTTGTAGTTGGCCGTTTGTTGTTACTTTGATTGGTACTTTCTCACAGCTGGGTTATTTCACTTGCCTTAAAAGCCTAGAAAATTAACTTCTCGAATAGGCTCCTATTTTCCAGGCATCTGGGGTTAGTTCTACCGTCTTCTCCCTCACACAGGCACACTTTTCCTGTCAGAAGAATCTCCCCATAGAATGCGATTTTGGCGTTTTGCGTGAGATAATGTTACCACCTGCTTGTGTCTCTCTGCCTCGAACAAGTCTCCTTGTGGAACAAATTATCGGAATGACGAGGCCACCTCCGGAAACCCTGATGGGGGGTAAGTTTCTTTCTCCCTCCCGACAAGTTGTCCTTCACTCTTGGTGGCCATATATCCCACGTTCATAGGAGTCCAACGGAACAAAGCTTTATCAACACATGCTAGGTATGAAAAGCGGTCATCCAAGATGTGTATCCAACTCGGTGCTCGACCCATCGGTCCCCATGAGGTGAAATTGCTCGCCCTCTCTACAATTCAACTCTCACAAGGACTTACGGACTGGTACTGACACCCTCCGCATAGAGACATTCAATAATTTCTTGCGTATATTAGTGTTCTCTTTTGTTAACAACAAAAACCCACCTGGTAAATCAGAAGGCGAGAAAGAGACACTAATAAAACCTGTCTTTTGAGAGCGTGAGGTTACAACAACTAGGTGCACGCACCTTACTCAAGTTGAATACAGTACCAAAAAAGTTTAAACGAAGGACTTATCGTTTTGAGTGTAAGTTGTAATAGTACCACCGATTTCGTTTGGTGGGATGTGGAACAAAACAAGCGCGAGGGAAAAGTTTAAACGAAGGACTTATCGTTTTGAGTGTAAGTTGTAATAGTACCACCGATTTCGTTTGGTGGGATGTGGAACAAAACAAAGCGCGAGGGAGACAGTGGGTGGGGATGCACTAATCAGATTGGGCAACCGCTACACGCACAAGCAATCAGTTTTTTTGAGACATCCCTTCCTGAAGAGCCCTCTTTAAAGAGCCGACTAAAATCGCGCTTCTATAAGGCAATCCCTTCCTGAAGGAAGCTCACAACACATCAGTGTGTGTCTTCTCCAGGAAGCTTCCCTGACTTCTTTGGAGAGGCGATTCCGTACCACTCTACTGACTTGTTCTGAACCCTGCATTTCGCGTGGCTGATTACGTATTTCAGCTGGCACGTTCACCTGCCGACACAGGATATGAGCAAGTGATCTTGGATGAAGCCCTCGTATGCACTACATAGGATGCCTTTTTCGGGAAAAGTTTGTATGACCTTGGAGCTCATGGGTGTCTATCATTTAGCACTTGTCAAACCTCATCTCAGTTTTCGACGTTTCCAGTCCCCAGAGAAATTTTTAGCTTCATTCTTGTGAATATTCGATTTGAACATGAGATGCAAACTAAGCAGTTGGACAGTGGCTACTCAGTCTATTTAAGTAGTTCGTCACACCCACAACTTTGGGGTGAGAAAACGTTGGCAAAATGTGTACTATATTAACGAAGGAACTCGGTGCAACTAACCTGTTTGTCGGAGAGACCCACGCGCTGGAACCCCCAAATATTGCACAATCTTAAGGCACTCGCTGATATCGTACACGTCAAGACACAGACGGTCTCACTCGAGAATGTTCTCTCCGGAGAGAGACAACCGTACTACCAAGCTCCGTTTTTGACGTGTTCTGTCTACTGGCCTTGTCATTTCTTTGACTAGTCTGCTGTGTACTAAAACGACCAATCACCTTGGAACCAAGTGATTTTTGAACCTGTCCATTTCACTGATGTTTGACACATCTTCACAAACGAATAGTGTGTCTGTCTTCCCCTCTGGCAGGAGAAACGTTCATAGGAAACCGAGCGTCGAAATCGATAACTTTTAGAGAGTTCCATGTAGCTTCGCCCAGTGATCGATACGCTCCAAGGAGACATGAATAGAGCCGAGGTCTCTTCAGGAGAACTATATCGAACTAACCTTTATGTCACAGTGTTTGGTAGTTCTTAACATGACTTGATGGGAAGCGCAATGGATCGATCGATTCGTATTTCAAGTGGATGATCATTTCACTTTGTTACGATGACCAATCGTGTGCCCAGTTACTACCACCTGGTTACAGAGAGATCCATAGAGCCATAGGACCCTTCATCCGGTCCTATTAGAACTCAACAGTGCTCAAAAGCTCAACGGTCATCCGACTCATAAGACGAGCACACTCTGAACGCAGCCGACCCGTCCAATCAGGCAGTAATGTCCACACGTCAGGCTGAGATTGATTTATCGCATGCCTTCAACGATGATTCACCCTGGGTTTGGAACACCGTCATTGCGAACGGTCATTGTGAAGACGAGTCGGGTCGATAACTTCCAACTACCTGGATGGGGACCCCGGGACTTAAATGAGTCCCGGTCTATCTGAAGATTGACCAACCCATAACGTGATCGATTGTACGGATAAACTGGAAACGGTCCTCTCGGGTCACTTGCGCCTTTTGCCTACTATGCCCCGCTTGCTATTTGTGTCTGACCGATTGCGAGTCACCTGACAGCCCGAAATTTTCAGCTCTGTTTCGACTCAAATTCGTTGGAACTTGGATGTTTGTCTCAGTAATCTCCCTATGAATTCATCTTATTGTTCCGTCCACATCTTGAGCTCTTCCAAGCTTCTCACGTGGACAGTAGAATGTACCGGAGAGAAAAACAGCCAGATTTGCGTGTTTATTGTGTTGCGAATCGAGTCATTGAAGCAAACATCCGGTTCTCCTGTGAGTTGTTTTGTCGCGTTGCCGGAACTGCTCCTCCCCTTGCCTCCGTCTTATTGTGATTGGCCCATTTGGTACGTCCACCCCATATGGTCAGCCATTCGGGAAGCGGTCACGTGACAGACTTTCCCTTGTGTATTGTCCATGTCTAATCAACCATCTGTCTATTTGTGGATGGCACACGATACTACTTATATACCGATAATTGGTAAACTCTTTTCACTCAATAATTTGTTTATTCATTGTGTTTGACAGTTCAATCGTTGACTGATGAATTTTCCAGTAGTGGGGATAGTCCAGAGGAGTCAGGGATGGACAGGCGATCGATTAAAGAACGGTCAGATTTCGATGGTGAGTACCTCCGTCTCGTTATCATCTTGTTTCCTTTTCTCTGTCGCGTGCTAATGTCCATTTTCGGTTGTCCATCAAGGCTTTGTTATGCCGGAACAATATCACTTGCAGGTACAACGTTCCATCTGAGTTCCATCCCCATCGTTCCTAACCTAGTATTAGGCAACAGACCTAATCTGGTCAGGACCATTGTTCAGTAAGGTCACGGAAATAAAATGAGATTGACGGAAACTCGGGGACTGGACCTAATTGATGTTGAGCCCCAAGAAGGGCGTAGTCGGTGGTGGGCTGTCGAAGAGGTTTCAGCAATTTTGCGAGTAGTTTCCTTTGTGAATCTCGAATATCGTGCCAACTGGAACATGGGGTGACCTGTGTGCAGCACATTCAGTTGTACAATATCATAAATGATAGATTCAGTTGAGTCTTTCGTGAAAACGAAATTGATTTGCAAAGTATATTTCTCCTGTTGGTTGCTGTTCTGTTCGCTGAGCTGGGTAGACGTTTCGTCACCAACCGAGGCGAGACCAGCAGGACGTTGAGCATTGCTGTACTTCCACTTATAAATTTCTTTTTGGCGTGTGAGCGGTAGCCTCTGCTTCTGACTGATCGTCTGGATGGTTGGTCGTAGCAACTGCGGTCCATCTGTACATTACCGGCACACATGCACACCAAAAAGTCAGTTAGAAAGTGGTCGCGACTTAGCAAGGCGTACTTTTGTGACAGGTTTTATAGCCCCACATAACTGTCCTCAAGCAGTTGCTCACTGGTCTTCAATACTGATGAGCACATAAAGTTAGGATGGACCCCCGGGGTTTGATAAAATACCTCACCGGTATTTGCATTAGGGCTTTCTGCTGTCCAGTCAAACTCCAAGGCATGTTTCGGTCGATTCTCCCAACACAGTTTGCGCATCCCATAAGTTCTGCCTGATTTCCCCTGTCTTTACAAGGTCAAATCAGTTTTGTACACCAAAGTGGAGTTGAGCCATTACTAAGCATAACTGTTCTGGTCCGTGGATCTCCTGGTAGAAGTACGAATTGAAACGGGGTTCAGCTGGACCCTGATCGGTTGCGAGGTTAAAACAGTCATTTCCGTCGAGCCCACTGCACTTGTACGCCGTTTGGTCCAAGCTGCAGAGACAGTTCTTGATGCCAAGAGGTGACCGAAAAAAAGAAGACTGACCTAAAAAGCCACCGGGAAGCGGAGACATAGTCGTGCCAACGTTTTGTATACCTACAGATGACAGACCTGTCAGTGAAGACATTCTATGCTGAAGAAGCCGAAAAGTACTCGGAATCGTCTGCGGTGCACAGTTCACGAAAGTTTCAACAAGAGTTTTCAACCAGTGACAGCTGAGCGCGAAACAAAGTCAGGTAAAAGTTGGTATTGTCTCGAAGTTCGTCGGTGGCATCTGGCCAACAATTACACCGCTGACAAAACCACACTGAGGTGGAAAAATTCGTTCAACTGTAACACCCTTCCGGTGCCTAGCTGCCATGCCACCCGGAGGAAGCACGAGGGCTGGGATACTCCCAGCTTGCCCAAGCATAGTCAGGAGAAGTCGAGAGACATAGTACGGGTTCGAACCAAGGACCTTGCGGTCAGTAAATTCGCGCTCTAACCACTTGGGCCATCTCGCCCCATTGGAGTAGAATTATCGCAAACAGAAGATTTTTTAACAAAGTATCCCTCCGTCCTCTTTGTAAGGCAATCGAACACATGGATCATGGGGATAATAAAACCTGGTTGCCTAGTTGCCATGCCACCTGGAATGAGAACTAATTTTGAGGTACCGCCAGATTGTTCAATTCCAGACAGGAGTAATCGAGATGCCATTATTAGTTTGGAACCACTGACCTTCATGTCAGTAAGTTCAAACCATCTGGAAAAGACTACTGGTTAAAGGAAGAAGGCCTTCGCTGCGGAGTTATTTATTATAAAATGCCAACTGAACAGTTACAGACTATTGGACAGGGGAGGAAAACTCTCATATGCATCTTGTTTACAAAAACTAAGTATCCATTTTATCCCTGAACGCGTCTTCCTGAACTTTCCTGAATGTTCACTGACTGTTGCTCAAACCCAAGCAAATGCGACTCGACAAGTTCCGTAATAAATCTCCCATTTCAAGAGACACAAAGCGGAGTTACGAGAAATCATACTACTCGCATGCCCCAACAAGTAGTATCACTGTTGCACTGGTACCTAAAAAACAATTGTGGAATTAATCAGACGAGGGGCCTTCAGTTGGCAACAGGTTTCGGTTTCTTCAACCGCCTTGTTCTCATCGCTCGTACGGAACAGCTATCGAAGAGAACGCAGCCAGCGTTCAGGCACTGTAGTAGTGTATAGGGAAGCTGGCCTCTGACGCGGTTGAGATCCGCTCACATTCACGGGCACAGAATTCCACCCCTAATCGTTTCGATCTCCCAGAAGTGTTCTATCCTCCACTCCGTTAACTGCTATCAAATGTTCGTCCCTTGAGTTGGCGACGGGATCTTCCACACCTGTCTTTCGCGACTTTGATGGCCACGTTTTATCCTCATACGGAATTCTTGTCTCTGTTGGGAATGTGAGAAACTTTTTCGAAAGTTTCAAATGAAATTTCGTCCCGTTAGTGAAGCAAAAACGGTGGTGCAAAGCCGAGATGCTGCTTCATCCCTATTCGGACTCATCAGCAGTGCGCATCTCACAAGACTTCAGGGTGTTTCGAACCCGTGACCTTTCAATCAGTGAGTGAACACTTGAACGTAGCATAGATTGTCTTCACTGAACGGACGAAATCTTAATTGAAGATCATCAAATCGCTCCACAAAACCACCAGTCTATAAGTAGTATCTCCGAGGAAAAATAATTTCACAAGATGCTCGTGACCTTTAGCTGAGAAGTCCTCACTCGAGGAACCAATCAGCATGGGAAAACGTGATGCGATTTCTGTGGTTGAAGAATGATTGGCACCACACGCTTTCCAAGTTACAGCTGATCACACCGCTTTTCATCCGCTTGTAGCCGAACGATTTAGTTCTCAGCCACTGGCCGGGAGGTTTCCTGTTCGAAATTCTCTAAGTTTCGTGAGGGGTGCATTGCTAATGATTCTAGCCAAGGAGGGAACAGTGCTTGTCGGCTTTTCAGCTTGACGAGATCTCTATTTACATTCTTGTATCTGTCACATTCAGTCGAACACTGGCAGCAGCACCAAGCACGTCATCTGTCACAGTGGTAAACGAATGAAAAACGGTCCCATCAATGCTAACAGCCATTTTATCAATTTCCACTTTATCCGGCACGCGATTGGACGTTGCGTCCGTCAGAACCTCCCTGTGGCCTCGTCAAGTGTTTTATTGTCAGATTCATTAAGATTATTCAAGAACAATCTAAACCTACTGAGACATCTAAATTCCACCAGACGCCGATCAAACGGCCTTGGATCAAGGTCAAGTACAGCGCGAGACCGTTGCACTCGCACCTACTCGCTTTTTGCAATAAAGCTGGTGATTTCCTTGTCGGCGAGTGTTTTTTTCCGGCACTAGGAACTGAATCGAGGATAGCAGTCAGATGAAGCAGTTATCGACCGACCTGTACTTGTACATTACGCACTACGCAGCACCGCGCCCAACACCTCCCCTTACAATTCAAGTCACACGCCGTGCTCTATGAATTAGGGTTCGTAGAGTTGTTTTCGGCAGTCCTGGCGTGCGCACTGCTCCATCCCCTTACAGTGCGTGCCTCTACAAAACCGGAAGGCATGGCAAAGATTTTGATGTAGAGGTAAATCCCCACCCATGTTAGGTGAATATGGTTCTGCATGAGTAGACACCGCTGTGAACTGTGACATAGAGCCCATCAGTCGGACGTGATAAGAATGGCCTCCAGACTACCCGAAAACGCTTAATCGCATGAATTGGTCATCCCCTTGGAGCACTTATTTCCAAATTGGTCTTGAGCATCTGAAAACCAAAGGGGTTTTTGATCCTTTTTCTATTTAAAGTGACCATTTACTACCACACAAACGGATTCGTTTAACCCTAGAATTTCTAGTTTTCAATGGACGTTTTGCCCCCCTGTCAACAACCAAAAAATTCACAAAAATTTGACAGTAATGAATAAATACTGCCAAGTATACCAACTGTGACTCCTTTGCTCTTCACCCCGTTCGCCAGATTACGTTCGCGTCTACGACGGAATGGCTCGATACCGAAAACGACAGTGTCGATACCTGAGCCTCGGACGCAGTGTCTCCGTTCACAAGGTGATTGAACTATCACTGAAGGCCTTTCAACTCCCACCGGATGAGGCAAAATCCTACTGTCTTGTCGAGCTGAATGAGCGAGGTGAGTGATCTAAGTCGAATAGCTGATGTGACATCGATAAATCAGTAGTATCGAGTCAGCGACATTCTAGGACTGGCCGCTGGTCAGATCGAGCTGCGCCTGACAACTTGTTGACTGTCCCATTCACACAGTACTTCTCCATTGCTGAAGGTCATTCAGACAGAGACTACCAGAAAATGGGCATTTTGAATGGTGCCAAAGTACTTTCCCACGGAAATGGCGCAGCTACAAAGACGTCTACACCTTTGTGAATGGATACTGTTCATTCGAGTAACATCCAGGTAGTAGTGTGAACTTACTGACAGTTTAATATGAGCAACACAGTGTTGAGTTGCTTTTTAGATGAATCCTTTAAGGTATGAAGAAACAGACGAACCGGATTTGGAAGGCACCGCATTTAGTACCGATTGAGGGGTAATTCAGTCGTCACGTTCTCACAAGAAAGAGGCTACGTTCTATTTGTTCCTTGCAGTGATCTCTTCAAGGAAAGCTATGAACTATCATAGCTGAGGTCGACCCAAGTTGTTGCCCAACATTTTGCTGCTTGCGGATAGGCGAGGACTCTCGAATTAGGCCGTTGTAATGAAGCAAGGTGATGGAATTACCCGATACACTCATAGCTGGTGAGAGCGAACACTCTGCAATGTCATTTGACCTTTGACATGCTCTAGGCGATGTACTCTCCCCACATGAATGTACTTTACCACATTCGGTAGTGTTTGCTTCCAAATGCAGCCATCACCATGTGTGCCGGTTGTGAAAACCTTTTGCTTTACTGGGTCTGCTAACCTGACGGTTCAGAGAAATTGTCCGATTGGTGAATTTCAGGTCCATTAGCCTGAGGAGTTTCGTCTTTAGGTAATCTTAGTCGATGAGCGTATCCAGGTGGACATTATGCATCCAACCGGTATGTATTCCGGAGTTTGTGTCAGGACGCGCCCAGACATGAAAAAAGTACATGTGCAGAGAATGATGCATCCCCAATGTCATCATCGGTACCACACGTTCTGGACAGGTGCGTTGGCGGAGCTCACCAAACACGGTTCTCTGTCTTCTCCTTATCGCGTAGTCTGGCAGGCTCAGTGCAGGCGTAACCAATAGACGGCCACTCACGATGCAACAGTTTGCCTAATTTTTTAGTCTGATGCGTCGGTTATAAAACAATACGCTAGATTCCACGTTTTCGGTTGAGTGTTACTCATTGGTCAGGCACCGTTATTTTAGCGCATACCCAAGAAAAACGAGGTTGAATCCACATACTTTGGAAATTCACTCCTTCTTTTCCAAGAAACATTGTTTTTTTCTAACTGCTAATCACTAAAAACACTTTTATCGTTAAGTTGACTTCATGACTCGACACCATCTATCGTCCCGTGTGCGTTGCGATGTGTGGAATCACGCCAAATTGCATCTTGATGTCTCGGTCGCCGCTTGTCTTTCCGTCCTCATTTCAGACGGCGCAGAGCACGTGTTGGTCAACACTTCGTCTTTCAAATCGCAGTTGCAATTCGAAACGCGGCGACCACAAATCATTCTTCGAGTTCGAGAACGCTCAGTCGACAGAGAATACATTCAAGTCTATCCTGGTGCAATGGGGTAAGTTGTCCCCCCCCTAAACACACCTGCGTGCAGACTTATAAGTTGTACGAGGTTGTTCTGCAGTGCCCGAAACGGTGGTCCCGGTGGAAGCGCTTGGAAAGGTGTTGTGACTCACTGTCCAGTAGCAAACACCAACCAACAGCCAACGGGCGAAGTAGTCATTACTTACATTTGATTGGTTAGTCCTCTGGGTCATTCAGTGCGGTCGTGAGCTCTGCTGTGCATGTCTGTGTGCAGTCGCAGACCTGTTCGGTTTCTCAGCCAGTAACAATTGTTCAAGGGTGGCGCGTATTTCTGATCCATCCAATTGGGTCGCAGTAGCAGCCTTTACCGAGCAATTGCACCCGGATGTGGGAGAAATTACAGTGTCCTGATGATTCATGCGATGCATGCCGTTACCTTCCGTCACTGTTGTCGTGAGATGATTTTAGCCTTCCCCCTCAAATGTGTCCCTGAGTGGCGGGCATTGTATGCTACGGCGGGAACTGAGTACATCGTGGGTCTGTCTAGTACAATTCGCCACTGACTCAAACGATTTCGGGGTCTATACGGCTAAGCACTTGTGAGCAAATCGGAATGCAGTGGGCCTCGGATGAATCCCCCATTCACATTAGCTTCAACCCCCCCCCAGTGTTCAAGAATTCGTTGTATCTTGCTTTTTTTTGTGGATTGTACTTGCTTTGCTGCGTTCTGCTCTGCCTAACGGTCACCAGCTTTGTGTTGAACTTGTCAGTAGCATCTTGTCAAACGGGCGAAATTTAGCAATAGATTCTGCGGAAAGTTTTACGCAAAGAAATGCAACCAAATAGCATTGGTGATGCGGCAAAAACGATTGAACACCCACCTGAAAAGCTCAAACGAATTTTTCAGGTGTTCCTCACAATTTTCTACACCTATCAGGAAGGTCAGCTTTCTGAAAGCAACCACTGAATGCCCGGAATCTACGGAGACTCTCAGCTCCGCCGGGTGTTGGCCAGACAGACAACGCCCCCTCAATATGCAGCCCATCACAGGCTTGCATCAAACCCAGACAGCGCGAGTCAGCGTTGATCAAGGACAGACAACGCCTCCGCAATATGCAGCACGTCGCTGCCTCGTACTAAAGCCAGACCGCGTGCGTCAGCATTGGACCAAGTTCAGACAGTGTCCTTCCAATAAAAAGCTTGAGGCCGTTGTAATTTTCGCACTCGCACGCACTCGTGCTCTCGCAACCACTTCGTTGGAATATAGCTATTGTGTTCCCTTCCGTGAGTCTTTTTCTCTCCGACACTAGGCCCTGGAGCAGGTCAGCAGCAGATACCACAGGCCGACGAATCAGCAGATATAACAACACCTCTGCTATAACTCTCATCGATTTGTGGGCGCCAAGACACAATATCATCACCATGTGTTGGTTTCGCATTGCTCACAACTTGAAGTATTTCAGATGAACTCACTGCAATGGCTCTTTTCTCGCGAAAGAATACCTCAGTCCTGAAAACACTTTTGGTAGTGTCTCGTCGTGAAACAAAGTGTCGTAGAATGACCTTGTGTCGGATAGGATTCCACTGATATCATGTGTTTTGAATCGCTGGACGTGTTCGCGTTTCAGATACATCCTTTTTGGTGCTAACGGGATAACATGTAAACTCTGATGCGGAAGCCGTTTGACCTTCATCAGTACTGAAATACGTTCGATGATATTCGGAAGAAATAACTCACCCACGATAGATGAACTAACGACTTTCCACAGGTTGCGCTGGCTTGGCCACGTGCTCCGTATGCCAGTCGACCGACTACCTCGAAGGGTTCTTTTTGTCGAACCACTCGAAGGATGGAAACAAACTGGGAGAGGTCAAACAATGACTTTGCAGCGAAGTCTGATAGCCAATACCAGCAAATTCAGCTCTGCTGGTCATTGCCGTCTCCCTGGATGAGGACATTGAGACGGGCCAAATCAATGGTTTGAGACGTTGTCAGACATGGCCCAGTAGCACCCTCACTGGCTCTCGTAAATCCAAGCCATTACCTTCAGTGCATAGCTCCTTTCCCAATCTCCCGAGGTACTTACGCACAAATTTATCAGCTCCCGCCTCCAATGCGCAGCTACATAGCCCACCTTCCCGAATCATCGGTGAACGCAACTGTGGCAGCTAAAACCACCACAAGTACGTGGTTATCACAGCTGACAATGATGATGATGATGTTGACCCCTTTCCTACGCGCCACCACAATCGGAGTGGTATCAAGAGTCTGCGGATGTCTGTGGAGAATCGGTGTGTATCATCTTGTACTTTATGCAGTGATGCACCCGCCACTTTCCGAAGCTGACCTTGTCAGACTGCTAGGACTGGTTGGCCTGCGTTCACGTGACATTTGAGCTAGGCCCAGCGTGTTGCCAACCTCCAGTCTGTGACCTTTGGTGATATTGTCCGGGGGTGTTTTGTATCTTTGTTGCGTACTCCGGTTGAATGATTCTTTTCTAGATCTGTCGAATCTAAACCGACAGTGGTTGATCTACCGAAAGTAGGTGAACCGAGTGCGGTTTCCGCTGATGCTGTCAACTTCAAACGTAAATGTCCGTATTGATAAATGCGAACAACTGGCCCAGGTTTCTAATCAGTATCTGCCTGACATCGTTAATCGGGTGCGATAACGCTGTGACATGCTTGACCCCCTGGTTCGGCCCGCTTCGGCGACTCCTGGGAACACTTTTATGCCGTCACACTGTGGGGGTTCGGTATCGCACAAACTTGCGGGAGCTGACGGATGACGACCGTACCTCCTTGCCAAGCAACGAGATAGACCAACCATGACTTACAACAGACCCGCCGATCTTACATGCAGCATCATTTCTAGCCCTGTACAAACCGTCTCTGACTCTCCAGCCATGCTCGGGTTCCCAGTTGTTGTACCCTTGTTGATAGCTAAATCCGATTCCGAACCGCACGTGGGTACATAATCGCCGAAAAACTAACAAATGTCACGAACGCATCTTGCTCCAGTACATCAGACTACACAAGATACTTCATCAGGCCGGTTACTTTAGTGTCCAATTAACTGTGTGTTCAATGGTCATTCCATCTCTCCATGTAAGGCAGATCATGTCGATCAACTTCAACGGAACAGTATGTTCTCTCAAGATTCACCGCCGGAGAAAGTTGTGAAGACAGCTTAACTCAGCCGGCCAATTCGCTTGGGGTTTCGAAAAGGCCTGGAGGAGCGCTGCTCAACTACACTGTCCACGGTTTTCCGAAGACAGTGTTCGTCTTAGATATACTTTGCAGATGGACTTCAGTCAGGGCAAAACTTGTCTTGTCCATTGTTCACCTAGAAAAGGTCGGATTAGATGCTTGTACTCTTGGTATAAGACTCACAGTGTTCAGGTTCCTCGGTTTAACCTTCCCTCACTTGTCAGCTTTCTAAGCAATCTCCCCATTCTTGTAGTCCTTGCCGTACAAACGATTCTAGGTTATGATCTCGACTCTACTTTCACGACATAGCCTCCAAAACTATGCTTTTGTTTCACAGAGAACAATGTGATACCGAGCTAGCTCCTGTCTCCGTACCCGTAACCCGAGAGACCACGTCACATGATGCTATCGTGTTGGCTCTGAGGAGATTCAACCTGGAAGTAAGTCACATTTTTATTTTTGAGTGAATCCTATTCCAAACAGTAACACGGTAGCGTGCATTTATGGAGGTGAATATTGAAATCAATAGTTGACAGCTATATCGATCTGTGCCTTCTAGCTGCTCATTGGTGCAAATTTATAACCACCGATTGGTCAATAAACTGTGCAACAAAATGCTTGCTTGGTTGCTGCGACTAGTGCATTCCAATACAGTTTGATTTAACAGCCATCAACTAATTTGGTTTTTCGAGTAGAACATAAGGTTGACGGAAACTCGGGGACTGCGCCTACGTGATGAGCCCGAAGTAGAAGGGCGAAACCGGTCGTGGGCTGTCGAGGGGTTTCCGGCCACCTTATGAGTAGCGCATTACAAAAAGAACATGCTGGTGTTTGAGTGTACACTTATCCATCCAGAACTCGTCTACTGCTGACTACCATTCAAATCAAAAATCAAAGCGTCATCTCAAAAATGCCGAAATTTTATGTCGACAGTTTGCCTGGACACGAAAATATTGATGCACATTCCCGAAACCTTCGTATTTTCTTCAAAAACCACCTTTCATTTTTATCCATCCAGCATTTGGATGCACGCAAATTTCACTTGGTCGAGACCATTTTGGACCGCGGACTTACCGAACGCGCCATGCCCGCGGGCGAACGCATCTGGGCTCTGTTGGAACGAGTCCGGCGAGAATCGGTACGGGCCTGCAGACTTACGCGGTTCTACTTGCAACCAGTGGAAGATCTGACGGGTCCCGGTGTGGCTCTGTTTGTCGGCAACCTGAAGAAGGGTTTGAGCCAACGACTATACGAGCGCATTCTATTGGAAAGACTAGGAGTTGAAAATAGGTGGGATTCAATCGGTAAGTTGGACCATTTTGGTGCTGTTTACACACAGTTCGAATCCCATCGTTCAGCACGCAGCGTGTGTACACAGTCGTC
Source organism: Opisthorchis viverrini (assembly GCF_000715545.1). Taxonomy (NCBI): domain Eukaryota; kingdom Metazoa; phylum Platyhelminthes; class Trematoda; order Opisthorchiida; family Opisthorchiidae; genus Opisthorchis; species Opisthorchis viverrini. Next base: position 81,459 of record NW_008751772.1, on the reverse strand, counting down.
TCTCTGTGGACAGACTATCCCATGGGAATGACCAGAATCGTAAGAAAACACCTGTCCTTTATGACAGGTGGCACATATCCAGGACGAAATTATCAGAGTCACTACCTACGTGACCCTCAGCTGGAGGGACGTGGCGCGGCTCTTGGTGTTCTGTGAGCCTACGCTGGTTCTCCAGAGGGTAGACTCAGTCGATGCAGGTATTATTGAGGTAGTCAACCTCATCATCATCATCATCATCATCACCATCGACAGCATGACATCAGTGTTCAACACCGATACTTCACTGCCGTACCGATGCTTCACTGCCGTAACCACAGACGTTGCCAGACGAACCGCACAGAGGCGACTATCAACAGGTATCCAGTCAAGTAAGGTTACTTCCGCTTGTTGAATTAGCACAATACCAACCCCGGCATATTCCACCGCAGCAGCCAGACAGACTGAGTGTCGAGGCTTTAGGGCTGGTTTGGAGACTCCTGAAGATGTCGGCGCCAAGTGACGAACAGATGCTGCACACAAAACCGATGCATGACGAGCGGAGTCATCAGTCCTAAGTGCTGGGCCTACAAGGAGAGAGTTATTAATGGGGTGGGGAGAGGGGGAAGAAAAAGTATGTGAAGGAGGAAGAAGGCAGACGTCAGCAGTAGTCCGTTTTTGCTTACCTGCCCTGCTGTATGCAGCAAGTAAGGTGCCACGCAACGGCCGATGTGGCATGAAGGTAATGTTAGTTGTGAATGTCATGGTTGTACGAGGGCTGGGATACTGCGAGGGCGCCCACATCTAGACAGGAAAACGATTAGGGTCCTCAATCAAAGCCTTTCGCTCAAAAGCCTAACCGAAACGGTGTTTGGCGGGAAATGCAAATGCATTACCGTTTCTACCGAACAAGTCGCCACACATGTTCCAACCCCCAACCTGGAGGGCCAGGAGACTGTGTTCATCAGACCTCTAACCATTGACCAACCTGGTATGAAAGACTCTGTGAGTGTCGCGGGACACTCTCCAGTATAGCTCAATGGATCGCTGAGGTGCGCAAACCGTCACACCACTGTAGGGTCCAGTCTCTTCGTGACGGAGGTAGTGCAATGTGCCTACTACTCCCAGACGCTTGCAGTAAAATGGGACAAACACTGCCAGGGCCACCGAAAACACGAATAGCATTTTTATCGTCTTGAACCAACTACATCTCGTTCCTTATTCGCACACGCACTTTCTGCTTTTGTAGAAGTCATCTACTATGATTTTGGCAGTCTCGTGCTGGTCTACTCGAACCCCGAACGAGCCGACGAGGCGTACCACATACTGAAGCAAAGCACGTTTGAAGACCGCCCCATTTTGGCCATGATTCTCCCTCGACTGATTGCCGCAAACTTGCCAAACGATGTGCAACCGCTTTTGGTGCTGGTCAACGTCAAATCCGGAGGATGTCAGGTAAGGCTGATTCAGTGTCTTGGGAACACACACAATCGCCTCCTCATATCTCTAGTCAGTTTGTACTACGTGAGGTTTCTGGCAAGGCTTCAGATCATTACATGACAAAAGCTTAGAAACTAGTCGACTACTAACAAAACTTAGCCAGTGATTTTTTCACAAGGGTGCTGAAAACTCTTCTACAACTGAATGTGCTGTACACAGGCCGCCACAAGAAGGGCGAAACCGGTCGTGGGCTGTCGAAGAGTTTTCAGCAACCTTGTGAGTAGTTTCCTTTATGAAAATATACTGCAATATCTTGAATATCGTGCCAACTGAAACATGAGGCAGCCTGTGTGCAGCACATTCACTTGCAGTATATCAGTTGGTTCTCTCGTGAAAACCAAATTGGTTTGCAAATGAGTGCACTTCTCTTAGCCAGTGATCTTTTCCGTTTGAATCCTCTATTCAAGAAGGTCATCATCCGTCAGTGAGCACTACTCACTTCTGTCCTGTCCTTACTTTCCGCAGGGTATCGAATTGATTACATCGTTTCGCAAGCTCCTCAATCCACACCAAGTTTTCAATCTGGACTGCGGGGGTCCATTGCCCGGGTTACATTGCTTTCGGCATCTGAAGCGGTTTAAAATTCTCGTTTGTGGAGGCGATGGCACTGTGGGTTGGGCTTTGTCCTGTCTGGACAATGTTGGTCAGGATGCCGCCTGTCCCACGCCGCCGATGGCAATCCTTCCGATTGGGACTGGAAACGATTTGGCACGCGTTCTTCGTTGGGGTCCCGGTTATACTGGTGGAGAGGAGCCGCTGACAATCTTGCGGTAATTTGTGCTTTTTTTCCAGAAGGCACCCTCGTGACATATGCTTGTTTCTGTTTTCTGAAAAGGACTCGCTTTCAAGAATGGAACAGTTACACTTACTCCAACTGCCGGCTTGTTTTTTTTGAGTTCTTTTAAGCAGCGATAAATCTGCGGAAGCCACAGGAAGTGCGACGTCTGTGTCAGTTGCTATCAGACAGGATCACAAACACTGTTATTCGATAGTTTTTTGTGAGTAGTATCGTATCAGTAGTTTGTTAGTTTTCTATGAAACGACTTGGGCATAGAACAAGCCAATAGAGTGAGGACCAATACCGGTGGTGTGGATTGACGATGAACTGACCAGTGGACTAGAATATAAGATGGTTGATCTTGGGTTTGCTGTATTGATTGTCGTTGTGCGTGCGTGCGTGTGTGTGTCAAGTATCGTGGAATCAAGAACCTCAAGACTGGATCAGAGCACATGCCTTCCACTCGCTTTGGGGTTGTGAAGACCTCCCCGGCACAATGAGAAGAGACATGAATCTGAGGAGAGGCTTCACAAAATGTGAAACGATATGGCGTTACGATGATTTATGGAGAAAGTAATTGCAAAATGGCTCGCTGTCCGGGTGAAAGAGGGTTACTGAAAGACACTTCATCAAACATCCACAACCGAGTGATGAACCGAGGAGACTGGGAGCGGTGAAGTCAGAAAGAAACGTGTCTGTTCTGAGTAAGGATGGGTTAAGGCCGAATATACTCTATCTGCAAATCATGGTTCAATTCAGTCAACTATAAACCGTGTGTCAAAGGCACATTGTTTCCAGCTGCTTCACGGGAATTCGGGAGTGTGGGATGTACAACCATGCCTTAGAGGCGAAGGCATGTTCAGTTTGTTCGGGTAGCTACGCCTTGTAGGCGATGGATTTGATGCACGAGCGCCACTGACCACGCCACTGAACCAGTTCTGTCAATGTCATCAACCATTGGTGATTTGAGTCTTTGACTTTCGGCTGGTCAGTGTTTTAAGTCGTTTGCTACGGGTGTGTGGGATCCACTCAAGTGTTTGTGTACAATTCATTCTACCGAACAAAATGTTCACTAGTAGCCTGATGGCTTTTCAGATGATCACAATTGAGGATAGGGGTCGCCCATCCCTTTCATCTCTGAACCGATTACTTCAACTGCTATTTCATCATACAAGTCTGGTGTGACTGAACTGGAGAATGCGATCCAAGTTCGTGAGATGGACCAAGTGGTTTGAGCGCGAATTCACTGACCGGAAGGTCGGTGGTTCGGACCCGACGTCTGCCTCTCGACTTCCCCTGTCTAGGCTTGGGCAACCTGACAGTATCCCAGCCCTCGTGCTTCCTTCGTGTGGCATGGCAGCTAGGCACCAAAAGAGTGTTGCAGCCGAACGACTTTTTTCCCAGTTCGCCTCCGGATGGCTTGATCACCGACCGAGGTTCTGTGAACTCCTCTTGCTGCTCTGCTGTTGGTAAATGAGTGTGTATTTCTCTAATTTCGTACAATTTGGGTTCAAGTAGAACACAGAGTTGACGGAAACTCAGCGACTGCGCCTACCTGATGAGCTCCAAGAAGGGTTAAACCGGGCTATCGAAGAAATTTCAGCGACCTTTTGAGCAGTGTGTTATGTCTTCGTGCCGCTGTTTGATCGTAAAAACACTCTCCGGCGCAACTGTCTTAATCAGGACTGATCAAGTGAAACTGCGAGAACCAGTTGACTTTCGACCAGCTTGCAAGTGACAGCGTGAACAAAGTTCACTCTCGACTGAGTGAGCAAATATCAATACGTCAAAAATACGGACTGAAATAATCAATAAAATAACTGAACCAATAGCAACACAACCGACAAAAGCAGCAGGTGCGCACGCGCGCACTGAGCTGATTTTTTATGTACGACCATTACAACATACGTGATCCGACAGAAAGATGGAAACTCATGATATGATCAACACAACAGTAGAGTAACCGAACAGGTGGAAGGTTTCCCTTTAGAGAGTGGACATAGAGCGGACAAGTCACATGACCTGAGTAAATGGGCTGTATTAAATTAGTTCGTCCGTCTTGAAGTACACTGATCTCGGAATCTGCTCACAGCGTTCTCATTTACCAGAACACTGTTAACCTGTGCACAGTACAAGCATGTGGTACCCAGATAATGCAGTTCTGTCCGAGTTTTACCCAACACCGCCCACTCATCGCTGAAACGATCAATAGTCCAGCAGTAGCTGACGTGATTTTTCCGCTGATCCACTCTTCTTCTATCAGAGTCACACCTTAATTTGAACAAGCCAGAATGGGTGACCTCACGTCCCTGTGAACCGTCCCGCAGAAAAAAAGATGAAAGTTTCTTTTGTCCAGTAGTGTACAGTAAAACAATTCCTAGTTTTTTTGACGGGGTGTTTGTATTACTAAGAGCCCATAGGTGACTGAACTTAGTCACATGAGAGGTATAAGCTCATATTGGCCCTCTTTCGTTCTGCGTTTTGCTATCTACCCTTTTACACAAGACTCACAATTTGATATAACGGTTTTCTTAATAGTGGCGACGAGGATGCGATTCAAGCAAAATCACCTGGCTAACAGATTTGTTAGCTGATCTGCTTGTGTTTCGGTATTTTGCTTACTTCGATGTAAACATACCTCGGTCGAAGAGGGATCTCCCAACGTGAATGAACGCAATATTCGTTTGTAACTTGTTAGGTTAGGCGAATATTGATCTGTAGATACCTCAGTCTCGCTAGGATTGCCCGTCACAAGATCAGAACAATGGGCACCGATCTGGGGCTACCTGAGTTGAACATCCCGCCTAGTCTCACCTTCGCATTTTTATTCTTCTACAAAATGAAACAGTGACGTTGTGGAAGCTGAGAAAATCCGTCTGGATCGTTGGACAGTGGTCATCAAACCGGACGAGGCGGAAAAAGATGCCCAAAAGAAACAATTGCAAATCCAAGCGAATGCTGCCAATACGAATGAGGACTCGAGTCGGATATTTGTGATGAACAACTACTTTGGGTTGGGCATTGACGCAGATCTGAACTTGGACTTTCATATGGCGCGAGAAGAGAACCCAGCCAAGTTCAATAGCCGGTAAGTCGGGGTGTTCGCCTTATTTTTTTTCCAAAGAGCTGCGCTGAACGATTCGTCAAGTTTGGCAGTTTACTCTCAGGAGTCGCCTAACCAAACGAGGAGACATCGTGATCAACCGCACACTGATGGTGTCTCCTCTTTTGACGATTGAACGTTGGTAGGTTAAATGTCAAGTCTGTCTGGATACCAGTGAAAGGAAGAACGCCCTCGCTGAGGAGTCATTTATTAGAAAACGCCAACTGAACAGTGACAGACTATCGGACAGCGAAGCAAAATTCTCATATGCATCTTATTTACAAAAACTGAACATGCATCTTCTCTTTGAACGCGTCTTCCTGAAATTTTCTGGATATTCATTGACTGTTGCTCAAATCCAGTCAATGCTACAAAGCGATTCCAAACGTTCCTTAATAGATCTCACTTTTCAAGAGACGCAAAGTGGAGTTACGAGGTAACATACTACTCATATGCCTCATCAATCAGTAGTATCACCATTACACTAGTATTTCAGTATATTGCCGGCTGTGTTCACCATTTTCTTCGCATCTACACACTCCGATGACAATCTAATGTATCACGCAGAAATGTATCACGCTTTGGCATTCCTTCGACCCATCACGTGACTGAAAGCGAACCCGTGCCTCGATTTTCTATTGACCGAGCCAACATAGTTCGATCGACCCAAACAAGCCAATCAAGATGTGGGTCAATCCCAATCAAATACATTCGAACATCTAATGAAGCGCAACGCACATACACTGATAAAAACTCCTAGCTCTTCACTAATGAACTTCGATTTTTCTGAATTACGTCAACTCCCTCTTTCGATCGATTTCCGGCGACGCGACACGCTCCTTCACGCGAAGATAGTTCATCAATGGCCACAATCCACTGATTCATCCTTGTTGATCTATCATCGAGGATTTCTGTTTCTCATTGTGAAGTGTACTTTTATGATAACTCATTACCTTTTTTTCTCAGGAGAGTTCTGAGCGCTAGTTTTTGTCATTGTGATTCCGAGATTCCAGTTTGCCATCAGTTTTAGTCGAAACATATAGTGATAAAAGAGAATCATCTGTGTGAAGTCAACTTCAAAGATGGTGTTGGAGATTGCGTTACTTTTTGAAACAGTCACGCCACAGGTGTTTTTCCGACCACAGTTAATCCCACATCCCATATAATCTGTCGGTCATGTTCGGACTGCACTCATCCCGACGACAGAATTCGGTGAAAAAGCCTTCTACGACAGTGAACTCGCACACAAGACAGTCTGACACCCTGTGTCGACCTCTACATCCGGAAAGCTAACAAGGCCACAATCCGAACGGCCTCCTGACTTTGTCAGTCACACTGGTCACGTGTGACATTTTGTGGCCAATACACTCGCACGAGATAACGATTGTCACGCAGCGATTCAAAGTGTAACGGCGATACTACTGATGGGAGGCATGCGAGTAGTGTGTGTTGTTCTTGAAAAAGGGAAATCTGTTGCGGAATTTGTGGCGTCGCTTTGTAGCATTTGCTTGGATTTGAGCAATAAATGATTGGAATCAATGAATATCCAGGAAAGTTCAAGAAGTCGCGTTCAGGAGAAGATGGGTGTCCAGTTTTTGTAAACAAGATGCAAGTAAGAGTTTTGCTTCCCTGTCCAATGGTCTGCAACCGGTCAGTTGGTATTTACCAATAAATAACTCCGCAGCGAAGGCCTCCTTCCTTTCAACAGGTCTCCGACGATCGTGGAACAACAACCCAGTCTGACTGCCGTGGCGTTGAAAAATGACGACTGCCGTGTAACCGTGACCTCCCAGGAACGCTTGACAAAAGGTTCCAGTCATCGAGGCCAGGCATAAAGTGACAGTAATTGAGGGCCATTTATGACAGTGGATTGATTAACCAGTGTACTTGCACCTTGGTCGACACGGCGACGGATACCTGGAGTAGGATGAGTTGAGACTTAGAATTCGGCCAGGTGGCACTGACAGACTGACCTTCAGCTACCAATGAAAGTCCGCTACCGTCTGACGGTCTCGATAGTTGTAACAACTGTGCTGACCCTAATTAGGGCGAATTGTGAAGTAGACATGCAGAGTGGGTTCATGTTTGACACCTTAAGTTGTTGGAGCGTGTGAATTCAAACAGAGAAAAGCGCCGAGTTTGATGTCTAGACGCTATGGTACAAGTTGAGAGGAGTTTCTCCTTTGTCCCCACTGGCACACTGTAAAGGAATGACGCAAACTACGCTCAACCTGAGGAAAAAATTGATGCTAAAGTCCTTCACAATTCAAGGAGAACCACTGGAGATTGTGGAAAACTTTGCATCCCTCCGTAGTTGTATTGGCTCTGACGGAAGTGTGTCTGATGAAGTCAGTGCAAGAATCTCAAAGGCTCGAATCACGTTTGCTAATTTGCGTCACTTGTGGCGTCAAAAAGGCATCTCACTGGATTTTAAGGGTCGTGTGTACCAGGCTACAGTAAGGGCTGTGTTGTTGTATGGGTGCGAGACATGGCCTATGCGGACAGGGGATGTGAGGTGATTCAGGTTTTCGACCGCCGATGCCTCAGAAATTTGGCTGGTTTTGAATGGCAGCAGTTTGTTAGTAACGACGTGATTAGATAACGGGTATCTGGTTGTTCTACAGGCATCCCAATCCGGGAAAACATCCGGCATCATCGACTGCGACGGCTCGGTTATGTGCTACGCATGCCGTGTGGAAAACTTTACGTACCTCGGTAGTTGTATTAGCTCTGACGGAAGTGTGTCTGATGAAGTCAGTGCAAGAATCTCAAAGGCTCGAATCACGTTTGCTAATTTGCGTCACTTGTGGCGTCAAAAAGGCATCTCACTGGATTTTAAGGGTCGTGTGTACCAGGCTACAGTAAGGGCTGTGTTGTTGTATGGGTGCGAGACATGGCCTATGCGGACAGGGGATGTGAGGTGATTCAGGTTTTCGACCGCCGATGCCTCAGAAATTTGGCTGGTTTTGAATGGCAGCAGTGTGTTAGTAACGACGTGATTAGATAACGGGTATCTGGTTGTTCATCTACTTATGGATATATATATATGTATATATATAATTGTATTAAAAACCCTACAGAGAAGAGAATAGAAAAAGAGTGGGGGAGAGAGAGGACCTAGTGCTGGCCCTATGTCAAGCATTCTGAGGTGCCCACACTTCTAGCCGCTCAATCAATCATTCCCATCCAAGGAATGATTCTGACCCTCAGGAAAGATAGTAACGATCCACCTGGCTCGAAATGTCCATGATTCGAACTGTACTCCAATATCTCGACTGATTTTGTCTAGACTTGGGCAACCTGGCAGTATCTCAACCGCGGTGTTTCACTAGGATACCACTGAATAGAAGAAGGCCTTCTATGCGGAGTTATTTATTAGAAAATTCCAACTGACCAGCTACAGACTATCGGACAGGGGAGCAGAACTCTCATATGCATCTTATTTACAAAAACTGAACACCCATCTCCTCTTGAACGCGTCTTCCCGAATTTTCCTGGATATTCATTGACCGTTGCTCAAATGCAAGCAAATGCTACAAAGCGACTCCACAAATTCCGCAACAGATCTCACTTTTCAAGAGACCCCATGCAAATTTACAAGAAGAAAACATACTACTCGCATGCCTCCCCCGTCAGTAGTATCACCGTTACACCATGATAGCTAGGCGTTGAAAGGGCGCTGCAACTGAACGCTTACGTTAGGTTACCATTCCACCGAGAATGGAGGCACTCAGTGGGTTTTCGGATGATGGAAGAATGCCGAATCTTTGTCTCATCACCGACGTCCGTGTTAATAACTGTTCAGACAACCGTGATGTTGATATCGTTTAAGTGAACTCCAAAGCTGTTCGCTTCCTAATCTCTGTGGTCTCTCACACGTCCGATCACGTAGATAACGATTTAGACGCGTTGCAACTTACATGTACTTTTTGAAAGTTAGTCAGCTCGCCGTTGATCTGCACTGCCGTACAACCATAAAGTTCGTTTAGTTATATATATATATATATATATATATATATATATAATTGTATTAAAAACCCTACAGAGAAGAGAATAGAAAAAGAGTGGGTGAGGGAGAGGACCTAGTGCTGGCCCTATGTCAAGCATTCTGAGGTGCCCACACTTCTAGCCGCTCAATCAATCATTCCCATCCAAGGAATGATTCTGACCCTCAGGAAAGATAGTAACGATCCACCTGGCTCGAAATGTCCATGATTCGAACTGTACTCCAATATCTCGACTGATTTTGTCTAGACTTGGGCAACCTGGCAGTATCTCAACCGCGGTGTTTCACTAGGATACCACTGAATAGAAGAAGGCCTTCTATGCGGAGTTATTTATTAGAAAATTCCAACTGACCAGCTACAGACTATCGGACAGGGGAGCAGAACTCTCATATGCATCTTATTTACAAAAACTGAACACCCATCTCCTCTTGGACGCGTCTTCCCGAATTTTCCTGGATATTCATTGACCGTTGCTCAAATGCAAGCAAATGCTACAAAGCGACTCCACAAATTCCGCAACAGATCTCACTTTTCAAGAGACCCCATGCAAATTTACAAGAAGAAAACATACTACTCGCATGCCTCCCCCGTCAGTAGTATCACCGTTACACCATGATAGCTAGGCGTTGAAAGGGCGCTGCAACTGAACGCTTACGTTAGGTTACCATTCCACCGAGAATGGAGGCACTCAGTGGGTTTTCGGATGATGGAAGAATGCCGAATCTTTGTCTCATCACCGACGTCCGTGTTAATAACTGTTCAGACAACCGTGATGTTGATATCGTTTAAGTGAACTCCAAAGCTGTTCGCTTCCTAATCTCTGTGGTCTCTCACACGTCCGATCACGTAGATAACGATTTAGACGCGTTGCAACTTACATGTACTTTTTGAAAGTTAGTCAGCTCGCCGTTGATCTGTTCCCCGGGCTTGGCAATTGACCTGAAGACCTTTCGTCGCCGGACATCGAAAGGAGCTGTGTGTAATGAAACAGACTTCTCGAGTACGTTTCGAATCAACACGAATTCGTGTGGCGTTGGTGGCTCAGTTCTACAAGCCCGGTTATGAACCGAGATACGGCTGCTAAGGTTTGACCCTAGATCAATCTACTTTGCGGTGTATGCACAGCAGCCTGGGATGGTGAAAGCAATGTCTTGACATAGCTTTCGTTTGATTCAACATTAAGGACTTTACTTTTAGCTGGTTGCGGGATTTTTAGAATTCGTGTCCACCGTTTTACTGGTGAGTCCACACCTGAAAATGCAAGCACCTGACTCGAGAGTGGGTCACTCGATTGAGAAAACCAGGGCCTTTGCTGAGTCATCGTTCGAGGTCTCGGGCTGATCTAGCACATCGGTAAAGCTTGGATGGGTTCACCTTTCCACACGTGAAAATTCAAGCGCCTCCCGTGTACGTTGTTGGCCTATCGCTCGTCTCGGATGTCAACTGTCCAGGGTTCGAGCCCCAGCACGGCCGGGGATGTGCACTGCTGATGATGGTGAAACACGTGAGCACGTTTGTATTGCGTATAAATCGTACAAACGCGCGCTTTTGTAGATTTTCGTATTCTAACAAAAAATGTTTATGCATTTGAAGCAAAAGAAAAGTACAAAACAATACAGCAGTTGCACTGTTCTCATCAAGCATCGACTAACGGGAAAGATGGGTAGTGGCTTGTAAACTGTTCGATTGAGCCGCGGTACTGAAATAGTGGTAAGTAGTATTCGAAGAATTCATGTTCTTTTCTCCAGAACTTGTGTATATTTTGAGAGGCTTATGCTACAACACACTCACTGGAGATGCAGGCCGAACGAAGATGACTGAGAACTTGCTGAAGACCCCCCCCCAGAAGGCGGCATCCCTCTTTCGCGAGTCTGATTCTGTTCACGCGTATGAACCGATTGTTCCGTACTTCACCAGTGCTTTCCCACCCGCTTACTCTCTATGGAGTGGTTTGCAATTTGAAAAGTCGGTTGAGGACACAAGCGACAAGGACGCCTGTCGAGGGAGAATTCCGGTAACCTAGCTCTGAATGTTCTCGCTGTCAGCCTAAGTAGGTTTAATGTGACAGGGTGCACCGTACATTCAAATGAACTGAAGTCACGCAGAATTTCTGTCAACTACGGATTGTACTAGTTCCAACTACTTTGCACAGCACTTTTTGATTGAGAAACCATATTTTGTTTTCATGAGGGAAACTACTCGCAAGGTTGCTAAAGCTCTTCTGTGCCACGCGGTGATTGCCTCATGTTTTGTTTGGCACGCTTTCGGAGTATTCAGGACAGCATCCATTCGAGACGCCTGAAGAAGGGCAAAGTCGGTCGTGGACTTGTGAGTAGTCTTCGAAAAATACACTCATTTGCAAATCAATTTGGTTTACACGGGAGACTTAACTGAACCTCTCGTTTATGATATTCTACAACTGAATGTGCTGCACACAGGCCTCTTGGTGTTTCGGTTGGCACGATATTTGGGATATGGCAGGATATTTTCACGAAGGAAACTACTCACAAGGTTGCTGAAAACTCTTCGACAGCCCACGGCCAGTTTCACCCTTCTTGTGGTGACCTGTGTGCAGCACATTCAGTTGCCTGGAGACATCATCAACGAGAGTTTCAGTTGAGTCTCTCGTGAAAACCAAATTGATTTGCAAGTGAGTGCATTTCTCATATTTTCTTTTCTTTTTTTGGAATCCACTATGAGCCCACTGAATTTCCGCTGCAGGATACACAATAAAAGCGTCTATCTGAAAATGGGCCTCCGAAAGATGGTCAACCGAACCAAATGCAGAGATTTGCACCAGAATATCTGCGTTGAAGTCGATGGACGCCAACTGGATCTGCCCCCACTCGAAGGCATCATCATCCTGAACATCCTCTCTTGGGGTGCTGGCGCGAACCCATGGGGTGTGGAAAAGGACGATGCATTCTCCGTTCCAACTCACTATGACGGTCAGCTCGAGGTGGTTGGTGTCACTGGGGTCGTGCACCTCGGACAAATCTTCTCCGGTCTACGAACTGGGACTCGATTGGCTCAAGGACGGCATGTAAGTAGTATGTGGTGTAAGTAGTGTGTTTCGGTTTTGAGGGCACACGTTTTCACAAATTGGGGGTCATGTTGCTGGGAGGGAGTTTCCTTTTTATCCTTAAACGGCTTAGAGGCTCATTCACTGTGGTCTGATTTTTGTTTTCGTGATTTTCATTCCAGATTCGCATTACGATCAAGACGGAAATTCCGGTACAAGTGGATGGAGAACCGTGGATTCAGCCCCCCGGACAGATTATTGTGCTACGATCGGCGCTGAAGGTAGGCTGTACCGAGTACTTTTGGATCCTCGTCTACCACCCTTTCTGGAAAATAATCTTGGTTAACGCGTCGCGAAGAGTTACACTTGACCATATGTACCCCAAACCAACTTCTTACTCGGTAGCGGCTGTAGGAGCTTAAATCACATTTATACTTTTTTTTACAAATAATAGGACACAATCGCTTGCTCATTTAGCACGTAAAGTTACTCAGAATGTCGCTGCAAACTCTTTGCCAGCACACCGTCGGTCATGTGGGTTCCTCAGTTAGGCGCGGTTCCGGGTTTCTGTCGCTCTTACGTTCCAAATTGTGCGAAATTCAGGAGCTACACTCATTGGCACACTAGTTCGGTATTTTGACGGGAACTTTAGTTAATCCCAGTCGAATCTTTCATTCATGACTCTTCAGGTGATGCGCTGCTCAAAGGACGCCTTTTGTTGCAGTTTCATAAACGACTGATTCAAATTGAATTCAGTTGCCTCCCCCCCCCTCAGAACCAAATTACCGACCAGGGTTTGTAGGTTCGCTTGCTCATTTAGCACGTAAAGTTACTCAGAATGTCGCTGCAAACTCTTTGCCAGCACACCGTCGGTCATGTGGGTTCCTCAGTTAGGCGCGGTTCCGGGTTTCTGTCGCTCTTACGTTCCAAATTGTGCGAAATTCAGGAGCTACACTCATTGGCACACTAGTTCGGTATTTTGACGGGAACTTTAGTTAATCCCAGTCGAATCTTTCATTCATGACTCTTCAGGTGATGCGCTGCTCAAAGGACGCCTTTTGTTGCAGTTTCATAAACGACTGATTCAAATTGAATTCAGTTGCCTCCCCCCCCCCTCAGAACCAAATTACCGACCAGGTGTTTGTAGGTGGGTTTTTGTTCATCTAACTCACTCCCAACACCACGAAGGATGGTATTCCGCCACGCTCAACAAAAAAAACCTCGATTCGCCTTTCGTTCCACGAGACCAGAAAACTCGGAGCCAGAAAGCACAAGTTGATGAAACCGTCTTGGTGGCATGGATGCGTCTGAATTTTTATCCAAGTAACACCGTGAAACGACAAGTGAGACATTCGGGGTATCCTGATCAAATCTGTGTACCTGGAGTTTGTTTACCTTAGTTACCCTGTGTTCGAATTCCATCGCCCGCCTAATCACAGTTACGGTCCCTCAGGAGGGAACCCATTGGGATGATCGTTGAACAAACGGATCTGTCGTCACTTTGGTGTATTCCTTTGCTCAAACCAAATGAAAGCGTTACCTGTCGCTCCAAAATCGCCGCTGATAGCCGGTGTCTACCGTGCAGAAGCTTGAAGGAGATGATATCCTAACTCATGGTTCGCTTGCCAACGGTGACAAACTGCTCCATATCGTAGTCAACCCTGCGAACTGTCCAATACCTACATCTAGCAGACGTCCTGAACTTAGTCCGGGACCGCAAAGTCCACACATTCTTTTTATTGAAGCCATTTTCGACCGAAAGTGGTGTGGTACATCTGAAATGGAAATTAATCACACTATGTTGACAACGGAATGTCAGTGGTATGCATTGGGTGAGCAAACGCACAATGTGCCTGCCTGGCCTCGAAGTAAATCTTGGCAGACCATTTTGTCAAACTGTTCTTTCTCCCAGTCGGCAGTATGTTTGCTGCCAAAACCGCAGGATGTCTCTGGTAGTGAACGAGGCTGTTGGTCGGATCACTTGGTTTACTTCTTTGATGGATTTCGGATGGCTTCAATGGCACGTGTCCGCTCGAAAGTTTGTCGCTTAACTCGGCTTGATGCACACTATGATTTACGTTAGCAACTCTTTCGGCTTATAGGCGATCTTCGATAACAAAGCCCCTCTCCATTCTGTTCACTGATTAGTATATCTAGCATATTTCAACTCATCTGCTATCCCTGGTCAATCGAGGCCAATGGATGAGAGCCCCTGGAACCCATGGAAATATATTTATTTTTGTACTACTGCCATGAATCGAGTAGTAATAACTAATCAGTCAAGTGGACAGCAAGCTAGCATGTTCTGCAAGGTCGCGTATTTCACCAGGCTATCATGTAAGAGAAACTCGGGTTCAATGTTTTCCTGTATATAATGGACTAACTGGAATGATCGCGCCAGGAAAAGGGAAGGACTTTTTGAACGAGATTGAAATGGATAAAACTTCTTCGATCCATTTAGTAGGCCACAAGTAATTGATGAACTCTTACTTGGTGCGGTAATTATTTCGCGGTGCTTCGGTCTAAAAACTATACCGCTCCGATCGATAAGATTTTGATAGCAGAGCGTTCCGTCAACTTAGCGGTGAAAACCTTTGGGCAGAGAATGGGTGATGGGCTGTGAGCTGTTGGTAATAATTTCTGACTACTTACTTCAATTTGTCAGTAGTTCATGTGCGCGCTGGTTTTTGCCTCGGGCTATATCTTGGGATCGCCTCAAAACTCAAGAATACTTTCTACTCAAATTCAATCGTACAGAGAGCTCTCGATCACATACAGTGTGTGTGACCAAATCGTCCGCATTCCCCTTCTTCCAACCCGAGTGCGCACTTTGATAGTTCATTCGCGTTTAGAGCACAACCCATTAATAAATTATTTTGCTCTCATAAGTTTGATTACTTCCCCTAACTGTGCCGAATACTCTCTTGATTCGTCTTTTTGTTTGACCTTGAGGGTAACATGTAATTTCTCATCACGTGTTCGTTTATTCCGCCTGATTTGGATACATGTTACTAAATTCCACAAGCCATCGTCTGGGGCCTGACAACAGTTTTATCAATTATGGTGTGTGTGTGTGTGAGTATTTCCGAATAAACTGCGAGGTCACAGTGAATTCGGTTTCCCAGCATCATTCTAACACTTTTCTTTTTTTGGAATCCACTATGAGCCCACTGAATTTCCGCTGCAGGATACACAATAAAAGCGTCTATCTGAAAATGGGCCTCCGAAAGATGGTCAACCGAACCAAATGCAGAGATTTGCACCAGAATATCTGCGTTGAAGTCGATGGACGCCAACTGGATCTGCCCCCACTCGAAGGCATCATCATCCTGAACATCCTCTCTTGGGGTGCTGGCGCGAACCCATGGGGTGTGGAAAAGGACGATGCATTCTCCGTTCCAACTCACTATGACGGTCAGCTCGAGGTGGTTGGTGTCACTGGGGTCGTGCACCTCGGACAAATCTTCTCCGGTCTACGAACTGGGACTCGATTGGCTCAAGGACGGCATGTAAGTAGTATGTGGTGTAAGTAGTGTGTTTCGGTTTTGAGGGCACACGTTTTCACAAATTGGGGGTCATGTTGCTGGGAGGGAGTTTCCTTTTTATCCTTAAACGGCTTAGAGGCTCATTCACTGTGGTCTGATTTTTGTTTTCGTGATTTTCATTCCAGATTCGCATTACGATCAAGACGGAAATTCCGGTACAAGTGGATGGAGAACCGTGGATTCAGCCCCCCGGACAGATTATTGTGCTACGATCGGCGCTGAAGGTAGGCTGTACCGAGTACTTTTGGATCCTCGTCTACCACCCTTTCTGGAAAATAATCTTGGTTAACGCGTCGCGAAGAGTTACACTTGACCATATGTACCCCAAACCAACTTCTTACTCGGTAGCGGCTGTAGGAGCTTAAATCACATTTATACTTTTTTTACAAATAATAGGACACAATCGCTTGCTCATTTAGCACGTAAAGTTACTCAGAATGTCGCTGCAAACTCTTTGCCAGCACACCGTCGGTCATGTGGGTTCCTCAGTTAGGCGCGGTTCCGGGTTTCTGTCGCTCTTACGTTCCAAATTGTGCGAAATTCAGGAGCTACACTCATTGGCACACTAGTTCGGTATTTTGACGGGAACTTTAGTTAATCCCAGTCGAATCTTTCATTCATGACTCTTCAGGTGATGCGCTGCTCAAAGGACGCCTTTTGTTGCAGTTTCATAAACGACTGATTCAAATTGAATTCAGTTGCCTCCCCCCCCCCTCAGAACCAAATTACCGACCAGGTGTTTGTAGGTGGGTTTTTGTTCATCTAACTCACTCCCAACACCACGAAGGATGGTATTCCGCCACGCTCAACAAAAAAAACCTCGATTCGCCTTTCGTTCCACGAGACCAGAAAACTCGGAGCCAGAAAGCACAAGTTGATGAAACCGTCTTGGTGGCATGGATGCGTCTGAATTTTTATCCAAGTAACACCGTGAAACGACAAGTGAGACATTCGGGGTATCCTGATCAAATCTGTGTACCTGGAGTTTGTTTACCTTAGTTACCCTGTGTTCGAATTCCATCGCCCGCCTAATCACAGTTACGGTCCCTCAGGAGGGAACCCATTGGGATGATCGTTGAACAAACGGATCTGTCGTCACTTTGGTGTATTCCTTTGCTCAAACCAAATGAAAGCGTTACCTGTCGCTCCAAAATCGCCGCTGATAGCCGGTGTCTACCGTGCAGAAGCTTGAAGGAGATGATATCCTAACTCATGGTTCGCTTGCCAACGGTGACAAACTGCTCCATATCGTAGTCAACCCTGCGAACTGTCCAATACCTACATCTAGCAGACGTCCTGAACTTAGTCCGGGACCGCAAAGTCCACACATTCTTTTTATTGAAGCCATTTTCGACCGAAAGTGGTGTGGTACATCTGAAATGGAAATTAATCACACTATGTTGACAACGGAATGTCAGTGGTATGCATTGGGTGAGCAAACGCACAATGTGCCTGCCTGGCCTCGAAGTAAATCTTGGCAGACCATTTTGTCAAACTGTTCTTTCTCCCAGTCGGCAGTATGTTTGCTGCCAAAACCGCAGGATGTCTCTGGTAGTGAACGAGGCTGTTGGTCGGATCACTTGGTTTACTTCTTTGATGGATTTCGGATGGCTTCAATGGCACGTGTCCGCTCGAAAGTTTGTCGCTTAACTCGGCTTGATGCACACTATGATTTACGTTAGCAACTCTTTCGGCTTATAGGCGATCTTCGATAACAAAGCCCCTCTCCATTCTGTTCACTGATTAGTATATCTAGCATATTTCAACTCATCTGCTATCCCTGGTCAATCGAGGCCAATGGATGAGAGCCCCTGGAACCCATGGAAATATATTTATTTTTGTACTACTGCCATGAATCGAGTAGTAATAACTAATCAGTCAAGTGGACAGCAAGCTAGCATGTTCTGCAAGGTCGCGTATTTCACCAGGCTATCATGTAAGAGAAACTCGGGTTCAATGTTTTCCTGTATATAATGGACTAACTGGAATGATCGCGCCAGGAAAAGGGAAGGACTTTTTGAACGAGATTGAAATGGATAAAACTTCTTCGATCCATTTAGTAGGCCACAAGTAATTGATGAACTCTTACTTGGTGCGGTAATTATTTCGCGGTGCTTCGGTCTAAAAACTATACCGCTCCGATCGATAAGATTTTGATAGCAGAGCGTTCCGTCAACTTAGCGGTGAAAACCTTTGGGCAGAGAATGGGTGATGGGCTGTGAGCTGTTGGTAATAATTTCTGACTACTTACTTCAATTTGTCAGTAGTTCATGTGCGCGCTGGTTTTTGCCTCGGGCTATATCTTGGGATCGCCTCAAAACTCAAGAATACTTTCTACTCAAATTCAATCGTACAGAGAGCTCTCGATCACATACAGTGTGTGTGACCAAATCGTCCGCATTCCCCTTCTTCCAACCCGAGTGCGCACTTTGATAGTTCATTCGCGTTTAGAGCACAACCCATTAATAAATTATTTTGCTCTCATAAGTTTGATTACCTAACTTAACTGTGCCGAATACTCTCTTGATTCGTCTTTTTGTTTGACCTTGAGGGTAACATGTAATTTCTCATCACGTGTTCGTTCGCCTGATTTCACACACTCGCAGAATTACAGCTTCCATACACATCCTCCGAGCAGGGGGGCTTTTATTGTTGGTCGGCTTTTTCTAGCTATTGTCCATAGAACTCCGAGGACCCATTCTGTTCAAAGAAACGGTTCCATTTTGTTATCGAAATCACTGAAAAGCCCTCTACAAAGGCGTTTTGCGATCTTGCCACATAAACTCGTCGTGACCATCGGATTGCTGGCAACTTTTCTGCACCGTTCTTATGAAGACAATCCGGTAATCCTTTTCATTTGTGTACTGTAAAAATGGTATTTTGCTGATTACATGATACCTCCGCTTCCGTGTTCGGACGAGTGCCTTTCCTTGGTCACACACATCTCGACGAAGATTTTTAGATTTTTTTAGTCTCTAAACCTGATGGATGTTTTGAATGATCTGTCATCCACATTTATCGATTTTTTCACCGTAAACTCTTCGCTCATAGGCAACAATGCTGAAGAAACGGAAGCGCCGAAAGGTGAATCGCCGACATACGGAACCCGGGCTCGGAGGCCCCGGAAGTCCAAATTCTGAAGGACGAGGCAGTACTCTGGACGACCCAGATCCCACGGAAATTCCCGTTAGCAGCATTTTCGGAGCTAGCGGTCCACCGAAACAAGAGTTTCCATCCCCTTCCGGTGTCACTGTTGGTATTCTGAAAGCGTCGAGCGCTCTCCCTGTTTTTGCGCCGGAGGCATCCCAGAGCATAGAATCGGTCAGCGTACAAACGAAGAGGAGAGATTTAATCCCTGATCCGCTGGTCATCGCTCACCCAACAAAACCTCCCCTAGTTCCCATGCCGTCCGATCCCTTCGCAGCCACATCCAATCTATTTGTTGAGAGTCAATCTCATCTTCTGTCGGCGGTGACCTACACGAGTGAACCGCATATTGACCAGACAACCTCGCGTGATCTGGAACTATGCAGTACACATGTGGCACATTCCGATTTGCGGCACGATCAGGGACATATCGCAGGTCAAGCCGATTCGATTTTTAGCTCCAGTGAGCCCGAATCTCCTCTAGACAAAGAACCCAAAAGTTGATTGATCAATGTGAGTGAGTGAGTGATTGTGCGCAACTGTCATCACATGTCAGGTGTAACTGCATTTTATTCAAAGCACCACAATTAAGTTAGTTTGCTGGTGTAAACAATCAGAGAGGTGTGCTTGACGTTTATGAACGTCCTGAAAAGTTGTAATGACGAAATGTAGTCTCGTGCTAGTGATGCTACAAGACATTGAACTTTCATCTTCAACCGCTCAAAGTTCAGTCTGTGATTGCCAACTCAACTTGGTTCTTCCGTCCTGGCACAATTATTCTGGCAAGAGGGGGGAGCAATGAAATCGAGTTTCGTTCATTTTGGAGCTCATCAACAGTGCATATCGTTGGTCGTGCCGATGTTTGAACTCCTGACATCTGACATCCGAGTGAGCGTGTTTCCCCTTCTCCATCAGTGCGCGTTAGACAAATCTGAGTTACCACGTCTGAACAGGCAATGGTGTTCACGCTTGAACGGTGTGATTGATTTGCCCGGGGGCCGCTTATATTCCGTAGTCTTTCTTGACTGGAACTTGTCGTTTTCACGAGTTAATTCGATGCTTCAGAGTTACTGGGCCCGCTGGCTACTTATTACTTTGCAATGCGTCTTCAGTGTAAGGTTGTAAGTTCGAGATCCTTGGAGTTTCGTGAGACGCGCACTGCCAATGATTCCAGCTTTTCAGCTTAGGTCGGCCCCACAAACAAGATGAAACATCCACGAGAAGAATGATATGATCGATCGAACGCCCTTTACTTGATCACGTGATTACCAAATTCTGGTCATCTCTTTGGGCAACCGGTGTCTCTGTTGCAGAATGTTCCAGGGCACAGCCATCCGATTTGTAACTGTCGCAATAATCAGAAAACAAAACCGTGAACTGACATTATTTATAGGGTTTTTGAAAACCCTTCAACAGTCCGGTTCCCCATTCTTGGGGTTCATCAGGTAGGTGTGGTCCCCGAGTTTCTAACAATCTTGTGTTCTGCTTGAACCTATCAGATTTCGCCCATCTAATGGGTCTCAACGAGAGAAAAACTGGTCGTGGGCTATCGAAGAGTTCTGAGGAACCCTCTGAATAGTGTCCAGACGTCTGGACAACAACGTACTGGGCTATCTGGAAAGTCGTACGAACTGAACATGAGGGGGCGGACCATCATGAACGGGAAATTCAGTTTGCTTCCGTTGATTTTCCTGTCAAATCTAAATTTGTGTGGATATGATAGTGTTTGTTGATTGTGCATTGGACGTTAAACAGGGTGACCAGATACGAGTAAAGGCGTACATAACTGCAGAATTTTCCATCCACAAACGATACCAGCGACAATGGAGAAAGACCTCGCACCAGCCTGCTACGAGCGGACATCCGAGATGACTGCATCTCCAAGTATCCAAAGAAACTGCAGAACTGTGGAAGTGGATACAGGTTCATCAGCGTTTACCGGCCTTAAGTCCCGGCAATTAAGTTACACATCTCACCAGTCCCATCCGAAATGGTGACCAGACGTGACAGGCTGATGAACCCTCAGTTTCAGATTAGTATGTCATTCTTGTTTCCGATTGTCTTCCATTTTAGCACGTCTATTTTATGTCCTTTCTTAGAGAAGAAATGAAAATCCAACATTCCGCGACCTATTGTCGGGTTCGTGACAGCCTCCACTTGGACTGCGTCCACAAAAGCTCACATCGCCACTCGTTGCACCAGCTCACTTCCCCACAAACCCCGACTCCGTCTATATCCACCAAATGGACGAATCTTGGCTTATCAATGTAGGCATTTGTCCTTTCACTGTTGTCCTTGTCTGTTTTCGTTTTGCTTTTGGTTCTCCCTCTACGATCATGACAAATAAATCAGTTCCCGGGGACGACAATGATGAATACAATATCCCGCGTACGCGGCACCAATCAAATTTCGAAAGGAACTGTACTACTTTTTGCGGCATTCAGTTGATGTATGTCTGTGTGTGTGTGAGAATGTTGAACAATCCATTCTGACGTCATCAGCTGCCTCATCACCTTTTCTGTATCTTCTAGAGTCCTTCCTCCCCGTCGCTCTAATCATGTGACCGACTATGACATGAATCTAACCAAGTGGGCTTAGCTCTTTTACGTTCTTCTACCACCCCGTCCCCTCCAACCATATATTATTTTTGTACAGTTTTTCGCCTGCCACGGAGTTGTACCGCAGTTTTCCCTACCTCCTGATTCTGACTTGATTTGATTTCAAATGCCTCATGTTGCCTGATTGCTCGTTTATGGGAATCAACTGTTGTGCTACAACCAATTCGCTGAGGAAAAAATGCCCTGTGTGCGGGCTAGATTCACGCCTTCCATGACGTTCATATTTTTGGCGCTGTGTCGTGCCGCGTCCCTGTTGGGTCTCTTATTAGTCAGACCGGCAATATGAGGAACCTAACGATGCATGCACTTTTTGAGCATGTGTTGCGTACTTTCTTGGTCATTTCACAATAAATCACCACCAGAACCACCGGATATTGCTGAGCTGTGTGCCAGACAAATAAAAAACAAATTCACCGATAGTGTTTTTTCTGTGTGTGTCGTGGATATGGACGGGGTCAATAGGTGCAGTCGCTACCAAATACGCTGGCTCTTCGTCAACGGATGAAGCACAACCTCTTACAGCGGACCCTGCAAGGTCCTGCAGGGGGTGCCCCGCGATCAAGTAGCTGGGCTATCACGGAGACCGTCACTGTGAATAGGCACGCGTTGCTCGAACGTGAGTCCAAAGCACCTTCATTTCTTTTGTATAAGGGAGGACATCGTGTGCTGACCTATAGTACATGCACTATAAGATGAACCTAAATACCCAAAATTTGAAAAACCAATCACAACACAAAGTAACAGGAATTCAAAACAACCAGGTAAACCGGACGGGAGTTTTACGGGTCAACCCGAGAGCAATAACACATTGTGTATAATAAATTGGACGAAATTCGTGGATAGCTGGGGTTCTTTTTACCACAACTCAGCCAAAGGTGAAATGAGACGGAAACGCGTTTCCGCGATAGAAGGCAACAGACCGAGGTGTTGTGATATTGATTGGGGCACCATCGAAATATGAAATATCAATGATGTTGCCTCATGTTAGATTCGAAACGAATTGTCGTCCTGTCGCCAATACAGCAAACGTTGTATACGAACGAGTGGTACTCACTGTATAGATAGCATATGGCCAATCGATTTCCCAAGCGGCCCATGAAAGATGTTCCTTTGTGCTGATGAATTCGTCGCCAATCATTTGTGACCGACGGTAAATATGGGTCTGTATCGAGAAGAGGCTGGAAGAACGGGGGAATGATGAGAAGTCGAATCTGTGTGTCCACTTGTGTGGTCTACCTCAAGAAGATGACTTGATGTAAGCGAAAAAATGTCCAACGCAGACAGAAGGTTACCATGTACCAGACCCATCCCGGTTTCAAGTACACAAAAGTTAAAGCATTTACCAATCCATCCAGACAAAATTGGCCTCCAGTACAATTGTTTTTAATTTCTAATTCGCAGCACTTTCTTTCTCATCCCCGCGTCATTGTGGGCCAACAAGAATCGGTTTGTAAGGACAAGAAACTAGGGTCTTCCAAATTAGAACGAGCGCCGCTACCCTGCGGCTAGACTTTTGAGCGAAAGGCTTTGGTTGGCTACCCTTATCGTCTTTCTGTCTTTGTGTGGGCGTCTTGACAGGATCCCAGCCCGTATACAACCGTTTACGACAGCGAACCATCGGTGTTGAACACTGGTGTCATGCTGTCGATGATGATGGTCTGTTTTTGGAATTTGCGACCCAATGACATATCTGCGCAGTTCAAATACATACCTAAGTTTGAAAAACCTACTCTCAATAGCTATACTACGCTGAGAACTACCTATGGGTGCACCTGAAATATCCAGTTGCAGTGAAATTGACACACGTATGTAGAAAAACTTTGAGAAACACGGAAATGTCTTTTCTGCACAGGCGGAATTTCTCGTGTGAACAACGGGCTGGCGAGATCCGCGTTTCCCGCCTGAATAATTAAATTTAACTGATATCCGCGGTTTTTAATGACACTTGTGACTTTAGGATGAAACTTCTTGATTCGTCTTCCAACTGTGCAGTAGTATACTCACAGATCTGCGACTCTTATAAACAAGAGTTTGATAGGCGATGATTGCCACTCCTATATCTAGTTACCTATCTGTAAACTGATGTTGCTTAAACGGGTTAAACATAATGCGGACGGTGGAATAAGGAGTTTGTTCATCTCTAGAGGCGTAACACACTGTCCCCAAGGTGACTGAAATCTCTTCGACGGTCCATGACCAATTCCACCTTCCTGAAGCTCATCAGCTAGGTGCAGTTATCGAGTTTTACTCAACTCTTTGTTCTACCTGAACTCAAATTGCGCGAATTCTGGCTTCTGTCAATTCAGTTTTGGCTGAATCCACTGCTTATGATGTTCTTGTTCAACTGGGTATGTGCATCGGGACACCCAATTTTTCAGTTAGTACGATATACTAGTAACGCAGTACTATGCATAGACGTAGCGCAGCACTGTTTAATATTATGTAGGAAAACGTGATTTGTTGAGCGACTCACAGCTATCGATGTTTCGTTTGTTGTTTCGCCGGTCTTGCACGTTCCGATAGGCAGTGATTCGAAACCGAGTTGAAATGTCGCACGGGCGAATTTCAACCCAGTCGAAGAAAACTCGCTAGTATCGTGTGGTACCAGGACGGCAAAGCCTATGGCGTCAGACGTTTGAGGAGACTGGAGAATGGGCACTTATGGCGGTTGTGCTGTGAGTAGCAGACAAGCAAATTTGTTTCGTCAACGTGCATGTTCTCCGGCTCCTGAGGGGTGTTTTCTTCAAGGTAGAGAATCAAAGGAAAATTACCCACCGCAAAATAAGTCTGATTGTTCTGATTCCTTCCTATGGGAACAGTTCATGGCTCCTTTTCGTTTGAATGCCGTGTGAGGAGGTCCTGGAATTTTCGGTGGAGGTTTTGTCCCATCAGTCGACTCGTCAGCAGTATGCATCTCAATCGACCCCGAGCGTTAAGCGCATGACCTCCCGTCCAATGGTTGACTACCTAACCGTTTGGCCAGGAGCGTCTGATTCACAGATTGGTTGGTTCGCGCCTGGGATGCAGCAACATTAATCTTTCAACCACGGAATCCACACCATGTGACCAATCACTGAAGGGCTCCAGGAGTCACAACTTCTCGAATCGAAATTCCACCCATCTTGCGAACTTAGTCTTCCTCTTAGTCAAATATAGGCTGAAGTGGTTTGTTTAAACGTCGCCTTTGCGCATATCGTTTAGACTTGGAATAGGTTCACAGAACGACGCTCCATCATAATCAATTACGATCCGATCGGACCGCATCCAATAGTCATTGGGATTGTTCAGATCATTGGGACTACCAGACTAAAAGTGTTTGCGTGTGAAGACGATGGCTACAGAAGGCAAACAGATGACTGTAGCGCATCAGACAATCCAGTACTCAGATGGGGCCCATACAATTACAGATGGGGAGATATCAGGTTTATAAGCCTTCTAGTTTCGGTGTCCATAATGACGCGAATGTGTTCCATCAGTCTGGTGAACCTTTAGAATAGTGATTCTGGACTGCCGCAACCAGCTTTACAATCTAAAGGCCATGATATAAAGCCGCACGCAGCTGCGGGTATCATGAACCCTCCATTTGTGCGGTTCTTACCCCCACCACCGATAGCCGCGTGGCATCTTCCATTTCAGCGTCTTTAACTGCATCTTTCTGGAGGCTGATGGGATATCGTTTTGTGTGTAACTACATAAATCAATAAAATCAAGGTATTTCAGTCATTTGATTTTATCCTATAAATCACTCATTGTATTGCCCATGACTTGTGTAGGCAAACCCTAGCTGCGAGAAGATTCTATAGAATTCTATTTACGAATTCCTTGATTTGAGATGTCTCAGTGACTTTAAAAATCTGCGTAGAGCTTTAATAACTTGACCAGAAGATATACGGAACGATGTAGACCTCAAGGGGGCTTCTGGTAAGGCTGCGGTTTAATCTGACCACAACAATAGCATTAAGTTGGGACTATTATATGTCGCCATATATAATCATCAGTAATCTCGGACGTTACCATAAATAAGCGATTCTGATAGTGTATTTCCGGAGGTGTAGAGGATCACCAAACTTGAGCTTCAAGGCCATGAAAAAGCTTATAGCAAGGGCTCTAGAGATGAATGAGTGTTGGACGAAATCCCGCACCAAAATTACTTTCTGTTCGTACCTGGGTGCCGCTGTGGCCAGAAAGCGTAAGTCTCAGGCGATTAGCTAGAAGACTGGGTCGCCTAATGGTTCACCATTAAGGCGATCTCCCATTAGTGGAAAGTGTGGATCCGACAGCTAATCGTGATTCAGCGTCAGAAGTTTAGAGGGTGCCAACGGAACGTCCAGAAGACGTCAGAATTTCTGGAATATTGTTAACTCGCACACTAAAAAGTACTTGAAGAGACCACCAAGAGCAAACGTAATTTGTTCCACACGGTGTATGGTTTTGAATTTGAAAGCTTTACGGGGTTAAGTATATTTCGGCTGCATGTTTTGATACCATGTTGCTCATAGCTTTTTGTTTAAGTGAGCGCACTTTCAAGGTTACTGACCATCCTCAATTTGCATGTTTACCAGTTTACGAGATGAAGCGTGAACTTAAATCGTGGCGTATTTCAGCAATCCATGGCGTTTTTCAAATAGGAGATTACCTATACCGAATTTTTACTGTAGTTTTCACCCACGTGAACACCTGGATTACGTGTGAATCCGTTATACTAATCAGTCGTAATGTAGGGAACTGCTGTGACCAAAATTGGTAGTCAGTTAAAATCATCAGCATCCGCTGAACTTTGTCGGAAGTAGGGTGTAACGAATGTTCACTGGCTATCCGATCATACGCACTCGGTCGACCGGGTGGAGTTCTTCAATAACACCCTGAAGCTTGAACTTCAGGAGGCCAAAAGGGTGGCACCGATGGAGGAGCTCATGCGGGTGTTCCTGCAGGCATATCCAGTAACGCTAACCTCCAGTTTGCTTAATGGGTTGTCATCAGCAGGGGGAAGAGCCATGGAACACTGCATAACACCGCAGAATTAGAGGCTGAGTCACCGCAATACAAGAACGAAGCAGAGTTCAACCTGTCGCTTCAGAAAGGCCATGGAGTGTTGGTTTGCGACCGTGACGGTAAGAACTTTTAATGTTTGAAGACTCACTTTTCGCCGATGTCGAAAAGTGTTGTTCGAGATTTGAGTTGGCCAAACCAAGCCTATCGGGCGCACATGACAACTTGGCCAAAGATGAGTGGATCGTGCATCTGAGACCAAACAAGTTGAGTCTAGAGAGGATTCTGAGAACTTTTGATCCCGGTAACATTCCAGACAATCCATCAGTGGCTCTCTTAAAGACCAGGTTTTACCGGGCAGTACGACGACGGCGATGGGCGAACAGGATCCGCAAACAAGAAAGGCTATTGCAGGTGGACCCCAAAGCGAGGTTGCGTCAATAAAAACACAATTAGAGGTGTCCGACAGAGTCTTGCGCCAAAGCAGCTTAATCATTTGTAGTGGAGCGCTTCACTGGCCAAGAATCAAAGACCGCACGCGATTGACTAGAAATTCGGCCACTATCGGTACGGCATCAAACAAGCACCGACTGGTCGAAATTGTGGACCCAAATGCAGATCGCGGTTAAGTATCCGCCAAGCGCAGATTGCGGACAACGCACCCAGGAAGTTTCGGAATTCTCAGAATGTTGCTACTTTATTTGCATCAAATATGACACTACATATCCTTCCTGGACCCAGCTTTTGAAAATTTTATACCCTGTGTGCCTTTGGCGGTTCGTCTGGCTGGCTGGCCTCGGTAGTTCATAACAAGACCTTACCTACGGCGTTACCTTTATTACTTGTGGCCCCAGTAGAAGAAAGTAGAGAACAAAAAAATATCGGGCGTTTGCAAATGCACAGCAGCTTTTTGTTTATTCCAGTATTGGATTAGACGTCAAGTACTCTACATGGATGGTATGCGCTAACTTGTTAGTTTAAAGGATCAGAATCGGTCGTGATCACCTGGACGGGATGTCTCTGTATGAGGTAGGATTTACCAAAACCTTGCTAGTTAGCAATCTAAGACACATGGGGGAGGAATGTTTACTTATACTATGTCCGAGGATCTTTCACTGCGGTGTTGATTAGACTCTAGTGCTAGCTGCCCCCTGAAACTAGAAACTAGAAACTAGAAACTAGATTCCCACCAAAGCTGAGAGTTCTGCATAGCAAATTTGTTCAATATTTTCCAAAACAAGCTTGCTGGTTACTTCGACCCATAAGTGTCCACTTGAAATTAAATGAATGCATAAAGAAAACGCCATTCATAGGACTTGCCAATTTCACCCTTTTTGGGTTGAGGCTCCTGAGCTCCCCTTTAACTGATGCTAAATTCTCAATGCAACAGTCTATTAGGAAAAGCACTGGACTGACTTGAACATCGTGATAACTGGAACGCTAAAAGGTCTCTCTTTGGCCATTCTTTTAAAAAAAGAACATCGATAAGGTATTCATCTGGGATTGAGGTTGGTCTTTCGTGAAACCCGAATAGGTAACCAACGTAAATATTTGGTAAATGGCTGTACCTTCAAAAAAGGACGCCTGCGTCGAGTGAGCTCGTCCGTCTACTTCCCTGCTCGTCTCGCAACTCTGCTCCGTCGTATTACAGGAAACACGTCTTTCCAAGCTTTTAAGGCCGTACACAATCGAAGGACACCATTCTAAAACTTACCTCTGTAAGGCACGCAGGAGCATCTTTTTTAGTGGCTGCCCTTAAGGTGTCTAGAAAGTTTCGCTGTACTGAAGAAGGGCTTCACCAAAAAAACGGAAATGTTTAGTAATGCTTTGAACTGAGTTCTAGAGCGCGGACAACCGTCGGAGACAGATTATTCTACGCAGCAACTACCCGAAATGGGAAGTGAAAAAAATTACACAATGAAGGTGTGCTTGAAAATCATTTCACTATGTCCCTGCCACGTGTCTGCTGGGTCCACCTGTTGGTAAAACCTCAACCACTCAGGGAATAAGTAAGGATTAGGCCCACTTGGAAGCGACGATACTGCGGGAAAGACAGGTCAAGACCTACGAGACGCGTTTGCAGTCCACGGATATGGGTACTGCAACCAGTTTCATAGCGGTTCCCTGGACACACTCAATGGAGGCTACTTTTTGCCTCCTGAGTGGACAACTTGATTGGCGTATTCAAGAAGCGGTTTGACGTAGGCTTCATAGAGTATTTGAAAGTCCTTGTGTGTAATAGGGGGTAAGGTGCGCCGAATGGTCCACGGAACGGTGAATAACTTTTGGTTCGATCTCTCATTACGCAGTGAGTAGGACAGGCTTGAAGATAACCAGATACACGAAGAGTTTGGCATCGACCCTCATGATGTCTTCTGGTCCTTCGGCGCCATGCATTACAAAGATATTCGCTGATTCCCTCCCAAATGACATATGGACACACTTTCCTCCATTCAGAGGACGATTCCAGTTCAACGACCACTGCTTTGGAGCGTCTACATCTATTTGGAAGGTACTGGCGTTGGGACCCGAGGATTTCAAGTCGTCCACAAAAAGTAGACATGGAGAAGTGAGAATATCTGGAACGTCGTTGATGTAAATTAGGAACAGCAGCCGTCCCAAAGCAGAGCCTTATTGGACAACAATGGAGGCTGGCACCGGAGAAGAAAAGGTCCAGCCTACTTCCACTCAGAATAAGCTGCCTGATGAAACGGCTTAATCTAGTGTAGAATGTTTTCTTTGAGCCCAACAATCCAAACAAGGCCTAAGAGGTCAAGGCCAGTATACTTCAAAAGCAAGTGCCACTGTGTTGAATACCCTTGAACGTAACGGAACAGTTCGCCTTTATGGTAAGTTTGAGATTTCGATCGGACGCTTACTGAACGGTGCAATTTGTGTGTTCCGCTGGTGGCATTCCAATCACGTACCAGATTCGTTTTGAAATCGGAGTGCAGTAAGAACTCGATTCGAGCTGGAGGGTAACTAGTGTGTCATCGATCCGCGCGATGATGAATTTACGTTGACCGAGTGATCTCATCCTAAGTGTAGCACTCGTGGCCCCTAGTCACGTCCTTCTGTTTGAGCTGTGTTTGCGAGCAATCAACCCATCTCTACGCACTGCTACGCACCTTAATAACGCACCGACGGTGTCACCTAGATTGGTGATAAAACATTTTAAATCAAATCTTCCGGTTTAGCGAACAAGACATCTACGCTTCCTGAGCTACCACCATTCTCTCCAAAGAATTTGGAATGCCTGATCGTTGCAGCGTCAGGTTTGAAATTGCTTGGACGTTGGCATTCGGTGGCGAATTCCTGAAGCTTAAACGCCGGATTTTGTTCAACTTTATTTAGTAGCATCAAGTGACGATTGAAAACCAGCCACGAAGATGAGACACTGGAATCATTTCCGGTCACCATGCTGTTGGCCACACCGGTATAAGGGATGAAATATTCACCATCAATCTTGGTGATTTTGAGGCACTGAAAACGAATATTGAACGAAAAACCTCACTCACCGAATATATGGGTCAGGAACTTGATAACATCCGCGAAACCAAGGTCACAAGGAAGTTTGAGGAGGTTTGAAATTCGTGGCCGACCATGTCCAGCAATCCCCAGTTTCCAAAGCAACAGTCGAAATTGCACTGAGCTACGTCACGGATACACGGACCAACGGATTCCGGATTGATACACAGGATCGAGGCTTTCGACCAAGTTGCCTGGTTGATTATATTATTGTCGGTCAGTGGCTGTGGTTCACCTGAAAGACACAAGTGAAGAAAGAGGGTAGCACCGCTCTTTATGTTCTCAGCGTGGGGCAGTATGTTCTCCAGCGCGAAGATTCGCATAAATAAGTGCCTAATAGTGCGTTAAACTGGAAGGTCATTACACGCTGTGAATTGTTCAAGAGAGATGCGCATTCCTGAGAAGTCTGCACGGCAGAAGTCTCGAAACCTTGTTTGAGGTTCGGGATTTCTGGCCCAATAGCAGATGAAATCAAAGGTCAGCAGACAGTGGGCGCCATGTCCCAGGGGAGTGCTCATTGTTACCTGATCAACGAAGTCTCTTTCATTGGTGATGACCAAATCCAGGAGGGATGGTAGTTGGCCTGCACAGTATCTGGTGGGTGCAGCGACATGTTGGGTCCAAGCGCTCTGTTGAACGACTTCTAACAGCGCCGCTGCAAAAGATCCGCCTGGTTCGACTAGCTGGAGCTCAATGCAGGAGACGTTTGGGGCGTCGAAGTCACCTACCAGCAGGAGATGAGTGAAGTGGTAGTTAGAGGAGAGTTGCTCAAGCGTTTGTGTGAGGAATTGGTCATCTTCAGGGAGACTCGAAGGGCTACGGTAGACCACGCCGAAAAGAAGAGAATCGGACCCGCGCAGCGGGACTTGGACCCACAGTGCATCGCAGAAGGGTGCAGGGGTGGTGTCAGAGAGGAAAATCGGGATTGGTAGGGCCGCATGTAAGTACAGTGCAACCCCACCAGCCCTCCGTCGTTTTGAGTCAGCTCGAAAAATAAAGTAACCGTCTATCGAGATCTCTGCGTCAGAGACATCTGGTGTGAGCCAGGTCTCTGTGAGTGCGACTATGGACGGTTTTTCAAGACAAGCTGACTGTTTAACATCGCCGAGTTTGTTGAAAAGGCTGAGGCAGTTTGTGTACAAGCATTTCAACACTGCCTCTGCTGCCTCCGAGGGTGAGGAGCCGAAATTTGAGTGACCAGGGTGGTTGGCAGACTTAATAGTTGTGCACCAGGTTTGAGTCTGAGTCCAAGGCTCCAAGGGAGCCTCTGGGGCGATGTTTGCTTCCGGCCATTGTGGTTTCTGGGGGTGCTTTTCGCTTGCGAGGTTTTCTCGTTCCGTGGGAGCCCGGTTTGCTCGGGCCTTTTGGCTTTGGGGGACGAGGTCTTCTCCCGCGTGGGCGAAAATTTCGGCCGTTGCTGTTTGTAGCTCTTTCAGCACCCTTAATTTGGCGACCAGATTTGCTGTTGATCGAAGAGTTGCGGCAAGCTTTCGCCTTCCTGGATTCTAGGGTGTTTTGGCGCGGTTTGGCCGGGAAAGTGTCTCTGTGTGGCCCTGGGCGCTGGGTGGCGGCACCAAGAAGTAATGATTTTGGCGGCACTCTCAAGAGGCTCGTTTTCGCGGGGGATTTCACCTTGAAGCAAACCAGCAGCCTTCTAATCTGATGAATTTCATGTGACTTGTTTGGCTGCAGTCGCTCTCCTTTCGTGTTTGTGTGGACCATCGATCTGCCGGCGATCAGCATGACCAATTGGATGTACGAGAGATTTTCCGAATGGCCGTAGTCATGCTTATGGCTTAGGTTGTCGGGGTCCTGGGCGGCGGCTGTGTCCACAAGCAGAGAGGCCGCTTTTGACGGATTGGTGCTGAAGTTTGGCTTCGCGGTTTGTCCTCGCACATCTGACTCAGTACAGTTCAGAGGCTATGACTTTGTTGAGGAGGGCATGGCTGCAGCTGTGATGTCCGTTACGGAGATAAGCGTCGATAGCTCCACGTACTTTGGGCGCTGCTTGGATATGAGTTTTGCCTCCTCCAGGGCATCACTGCCTTTGGTGGGCGAGAGGCCCGTGGTGGTCGAATGGAAACTGCAGCTGGTTTCGTCGGCCTGCTTTCGGGAGCGCAACGTGATATGATCACAATCGGATTGGTCATGAGTTTAGGGTAGGCTGAATAGGTGCCCAGCGGAAGCCCGTTTTGGGCCTCTATCCCTGATATGCTGTGACCAAGCTTTCGCGCATTTAGAGGGAGATTCTCAGATAGGCGCCTGATCATTTGGTTGGCCTTCTGAATGCTGCCAGCCGGCTCCAAGATTTTCTGTACGTCAGATGGAGAAAGAGTGAAGAGAAGTCCAAGAGTGCGCTAGCTTCCCTTCTGGGTAACCATTCTGCGTGGGGCAATCGGTCAGGCTTGGTGAGGACATTCCCAGGGATTGATTGTGCCAGCCTCTCTGGCGTGATTTTTCCGGAGAATGACCCCCAGATTCTCAATGTGCTTTCCCTTAGGCACCTGTCTAAGAAAGACGCTGTGGCGGTCTTAATATCCGCGTCAGAGAGTTGTATTACTTTCTTCGCAGCCAGAGGGTACGGTACGGATATCGCGAGGTAGTCGTTCAGCAAAGAACGTTCCTTGTCAACTTTCGTCCAAGCCGCTGCATTTTTAGTGTCCGAATCCTCCAGTGCCTTTAAAAGACGCTCCAATTTCGCGTCGAGCATCCCGATCAAAGCGGAACACTGACATCGGTCTTTCTGAATTTGCAGTAGGGATTGGGTACCGTTTTTGGGGGCTTTTCTCTTGGCTGTGGTATGCATTGCACCCTTAACGTAGACGCAACTGGCGCAGACAAACGGGTGAGTTAGCTAGTCGGCTCATCTGGTCGTCCTGTAAACCCGTGCATTTGAAGTGCCGCCAGGCCTTGCAGATGTGGCATTGCATACTGCGTTTGACGTTCGACGGGCAGCCATTTCGTCTACGTCTGTTGTGGTCTATCAATGACTGCAGAGGGCAATCGGCATAAACTGATGTCATGTTTAGGACAGAAAGTGTGCGCAAAATATCAAGGGTTATCTCTCAGATGTTTTGTTAGATTATTAAAATTCAACAATTACTCATGTGTACTCTGTGAATAGATTGAAAAACGAAAAAATTCCTTCACAAATTTGCACGAGGGAAAACGAAACCGATTTCGAACGTACCACCAGAAGCATGTCCTCATATTTCTTGAGCTAACTTTCGAAGGTTCCTCTAGATTCAGCATCGAAGTTGAATTCAGTAAGTTAGCTGGCAGAAACATTTCTGGAGGAAGACGGGTACGGGTTGCCGCAGACTGTTGTATCTTGTTTAACGGTTCTGCAACTGTCGGTTCTTGGCTTCCTGCACCGCCCACTATGGTATGTCGAAAGGTAGGGTAGCTTCAGACAGCCCCTAATGGAGTCAAAGAAAGGAACTTAGAACCGTATTTATAGGTCATCATAGGATGTTCCACAGGGTCGTGTTGGAATCTTCGTGGTGTGGAGCGTCAAGCTGAAGATGCTCGATCCAGATTGGCTGGCAATCTGACCAATCACAGCGTCCCTTGATTTGGTCCATAGCAAGCACCTGACACATCCGACTGATTTGATATTCCGTCATTGGGGACTGACGGTCTCCGGAAACCCGTTCCGGAACGGTTGTTTGTATTCTGACCGTCCACCCGTCCAAAGTTGTCCTCTTTTAGCTTTATAGTCCCTCGTTAGGGCCAGACCTCCGCTCCCTAACCGCTCTTGCGTGACAAACATACTCGTGTTTATGGACAGCTTAACCCAAGCCAAGGACGAAGGACTCATATCGGATGCCATATTTTTCGACTTCTCAAGACCATTTGATAGGGTCCCACACGTCCCGCTGCTCCACAAACTCGAGTCTTACGGAATTCAAGGGAAAATCCTCCGCTGGATCAAGGCGTTCCTATCAGACAGATCATTCCGAGTGAGAATAGGCTCGACCAACTCTTCTCCAACGCCGGTATCCATTGGAGCTCCTCAAGGCTGCGTCCTGGGATCACTCCTGTTTCCGATCTGTCCACGACCTCCCAGATGTTCTTGCGAGTCCATGTCTACTTTTTGCGGACGACTTGAAATCCTGAGGTTCAAATGCCAGTGCCCTCCAAATGGATGTAGACGCTGCCAAGAAGTGGTCGATGAATTGGCACCTTCCTCTGAATGACGAAAAGTGCGTCTATATATCGTTTGGAGGAGACTCAGTGAATGCCTTTGTTATGCACGGTGAGAAAGGACCAGAAAACGTCATGAGGATAGATGCCCAAAAGGATTTGGGCATCTGGGTCTCCTCAGACTTGTCCTTCTTACTGCACTATGAGAAGTCGGACCAGAAACATCCGACATTTTACGGATGATCCGACGTACCTTCTCCCGTATTACTCGCATGGACTTCCAAATACTCTATGGGGCCTACGTCAGACCGCTCCTGGAGTACGCCA